>NC_040085.1:91782753-92097502 GCF_003369695.1 Bos indicus x Bos taurus
CACGTCCATCAAGTCAGTGATGCCATCTAGCCATCTCATCCTCTGTTGTCCCCTTCTCCTCCTGACCCCAATCCCTCCCAGCATCAGAGTCTTTTCCAATGAGTCAACTCTTCCCATGAGGTGGCCAAAGTACTGGAGTTTCAGCTTTAGCATCATTCCTTCCAAAGAAATCCCAGGGCTGATCTCCTTCAGAATGAACTGGTTGGATCTCCTTGCAGTCCAAGGGACTCTGAAGAGTCTTCTCCAACACCACAGTTCAAAAGCATCTATTCTTCAGCACTCAGCTTTCTTCACAGTCCAACTCTCACATCCATACATGACCACTGGAAAAACCACAGCCTTGACTAGATGAACCTTTGTTGGCAAAGTAATGTCTCTGCTTTTCAATATGCTACCTAGGTTGGTCATAACTTTTCTTCCAAGGAGTAAGCGTCTCTTAATTTCATGGCTGCAATCACCATCTGCAGTGATTTTTTAGCACAGAAAAATAAAGTCTGACACTGTTTCCACTGTTTCCCCATCCATTTCCCATGAAGTGGTGGGACCAGATGCCATGATCTTCGTTTTCTGAATGTTGAGTTTTAAGCCAACTTTTTCACTCTCCTCTTTCACCTTAATCAAGAGCCTTTTTAATTCCTCTTCAGTTTCTGCCATAAGGGTGGTGTCATTGCATATCTGAGGTTATTGATATTTCTCCCAGCAATCTTGATTCCATCTTGTGCTTCTTCCAGCCCAGCATTTCTCATGATGTACTCTGCATAGAAGTTAAATAAGCAGGGTGACAATATACAGCCTTGAGGTACTCCTTTTCCTATTTGGAACCAGTGTCTTTAGTCACCCAATATTTATTTCATGTTCAACTATGTGATATTAACATGGGAAAGGAATTATTGGCAGATGGAGTACTTGATGATGTTTTATTATTATCTGAGCCATGAAATATATTAAAATAAGAAATTTTAGATGCAATATATAGGAGAGATTTAAATTATCACATAGATATAAGAGTTTAATTAGATTTCTCATTTTATTATTTTTCCCCATTGACTTATGGATAGGAGCTTTGAAGATATGCCAATTTAGTTACAGGATCTTTTCATTTGAGACATAATTGACACACAACAATGTTCAAGTATAACATGTGCAATACATTAATTTGATGGATCTGAATTGCAATATGATTGCTATTGTAATGTTAGCTAACACTTCTATTGTGTCACCAAATGAGGTTCGTGACGTTGTACAGGAGACAGGGATCAAGACGATTCCCATAGAAAAGAAATGCAAAAAAGCAAAATGGCTGTCTGGGGAGGCCTTACAAATACCTGTGAATAGAAGAGAAGTGAAAAGCAAAGGAGAAAAGGAAAGATATAAAGATCTGAATGCAGAGTTCCAAAGAATAGCAAGAAGAGATAAGAAAGCCTTCCTCAGCAATCAGTGCAAAGAAATAAAGGAAAACAACAGAATGGGAAAGACTAGGGATCTCTTCAAGGAAATCAGAGATACCAAAGGAAGATTTCATGCAAAGATGAGCTCGATAAAGGACAAAAATGGTATGGACCTAACAGACGCAGAATATATTAAGAAGAGATGGCAACAATACACAGAAGAATCATACAAAAAAGGTCTTCACGACCCAGATAATCACGATGGTGTGATCACTGACCTAGAGCCAGACATTCTGGAATGTGAAGTCAAGTGGGCCTTAGAAAGCATCACTATGAACAAAGCTAGTGGAGATGATAGAATTCCAGTTGAGCTATTCCAAATCCTGAAAGATGATGCTATGAAAGTGCTGCACTCAATATGCCAGCAAATTTGGACAACTCAGCAGTGGCCACAGGACTGGAAAAGGTCAGTTTTCATTCCAATACCAAAGAAATGCAATGCCAAAGAATGCTCTAACTACTGCACAATTGCACTCATCTCACATGCTAGTAAAGTAATGCTCAAAATTCTCCAAGCCAGGCTTCAGCAATATGTGAACCGTGAAATTCCTGATGTTCAAGCTGGTTTTAGAAAAGACAGAGGAACCAGAGATCAAATTGCCAACATCCGCTGGATCATGGAAAAAGCAAGAGAGTTCCAGAAAAACATCTATTTCTGCTTTATTGCCTATGCCAAAGCCTTTGACTGTGTCGATCACAATAAACTGTGGAAAATTCTGAACGAGATGGGAAGAGCAGACCACCTGATCTGCCTCTTGATAAATTTGTATGCAGGTCAGAAGCAACAGTTAGAACTGGACATGGAACAACAGACTGGTTCCAAATAGGAAAAGGAGTTCGTCAAGGCTGTATATTGTCACCCTGTTTATTTAACTTCTATGCAGAGTACATCATGAGAAACGCTGGACTGGAAGAAACACAAGCTGGAATCAAGATTGCCAGGAGAAATATCAATAACCTCAGATATGCAGATGACACCACCCTTATGGCAGAAACTGAAGAGGGACTAAAGAGCCTCTTGATGAAAGTGAAAGTGGAGAGTGAAAAAGTTGGCTTAAAGCTCAACATTGAGAAAACGAAGATCATGGCATCCGGTCCCATCACTTCATGGGAAATAGATGGGGAAACAGTGGAAACAGTATCAGACTTTATTTTTCTGGGCTCCAAAATCACTACAGATGGTGACTGCAGCCATGAAATTAAAAGAGGCTTACTCCTTGGAAGGAAAGTTATGACCAACCTAGATAGCATATTCAAAAGCAGAGATATTACTTTGCCAACAAAGGTTCGTCTAGTCAAGGCTATGGTTTTTCCTGTGGTCATGTATGGATGTGAGAGTTGGACTGTGAAGAAGGCTGAGTGCTGAAGAATTGATGCTTTTGAACTGTGGTGTTGGAGAAGACTCTTCAGAGTCCCTTGGACTGCAAGGAGATCCAACCAGTCCATTCTGAAGGAGATCAGCCCTGGGATTTCTTTGGAAGGAATGATGCTAAAGCTGAAACTCCAGTACTTTGGCCACCTCATGCGAAGAGTTGACTCACTGAAGACCCTGATGCTGGGAGGGATTGGGGGCAGGAGGAGAAGGGGATGACAGAGGATGAGATGGCTGGATGGCATCACTGACTTGATGGGTGTCAGTCTGGGTGAACTCCGAGAGTTGGTGATGGACAGGGAGGCCTGGCATGCTGCAATTCATGGGTTCGCAAAGAGTCGACACGACTGAGTGACTGATTTGATCTGAATTATCATTTATTTTTGTTTTTTCAGTGAATAAATTATAGTCTCTTAGAAAGTTTAATGTCATAATACAGTTTTGTTATCTATAATCACTGTTCTGAAATCTCCAGAACTTATTACTAGTTGCAGTAGTTACTATACTCTTAAATGATATCTCTCCCATTCACCCACCTCTTTCTATATATATTTGTGTATATGTGTACATGTTTATATCTATATCCATGGATAATAATATGATCATAACATCAACATATATTAAACTTTTTTTACTTTGTTATAACTTTCTTAACACAAGAAACAAATGCTAACTTTGGAAAAGGCACCAAGCAGGGTAAGGTCAGATGAATTGAAAAATTATAGCTGTGAGGTATTTTCCAGGAACCCAAAGATTACACTTTTTTTTGGTAACTTTTCAATTCTGTCTCTGCAGACAAAGGTCCATGAAATTAAAAGGTGCTTGCTCCTTGGAAGAAAAGCTACGACCAACCTAGACAGCATATTATACAGCAGAGAGAGTACTTTGTCAATAAAGGTCCATCTAGTCAAGGCTATGGTTTTTCCAGTGGTCATGTATGAATGTGAGAGTTGGACTATAAAGAAAGCTGAGCACCGAAGACATGACACTTTTGAACTGTGGTGTTGGAGAAGACTCTTGAGAGTCCCTTGGACTGCAAGGAGATCCATCCAGTCCATCCTAAAGGAAATCAGTCCTGAATGTTCATTAGAAGGACTGATGCTGAAGCTGAAGCTCCAATATTTTGACCACCTAATGCAAAGAACTGACTCAATGGAAAAGCTCCCTGATGCTTGGAAAGATTGAAGGCAGGAGGAGAAGGGGACAACAGAGGATGAGATGGTTGGATGGCATCACCAGCTCAATGGACATGAGTTTGACCAAGCTCCAGGTGTTGGTGATGGAGAGGGAAGTCTGGCATGCTGCAATCCGTGGGATTGCAAAGAGTTGGACACAAATGAGTGACTGATCTGAACTGAATTCTATCTTATCTCATGGTGGACTTGCATAAATACTGAGTGTACCATGATAAACAATATAGTATCTGCTTATTGATGAAAAGCACATTTTGCTCAATTCTTCAGCCTATAAGAAGAAGAATAGGAAAAAAAAAAAAAAAACTTTCCCATGGATCATTGAGGATTTGAGTTCTGACTAGATTCTTTTGAGTCTCATCTCATTGCTGAGCTATTTTGCTATCCTAAGTGCTGTGTGTGCTCAGTGATGCCTGACTTTGTAACCCCATGGACTGTAGCTCACCAGGCTCCTCTGCCCATGGGATTTCCCAGGCAAGAATATTGAAGTGGGTTTCCACATTCTTCTCCATGGATCTTCCAAACACAGGTTACAAATCCTAAGATTTTTATAACCAAATAGAATTTGGTGTCAGATAACTAGAAGTATCTTTTATATAATACCATTAAAACGTGAGTGTGTGTGTGTTTTAAGCCACTTCACCTGTGTCTGACCCTTTGAGACCTTTTGTACTACACCCCACCAGGCTCCTCTGCTCATGGGATTCTCCAGGCAAGAATACTGGACTGGGTTGCCATGTCCTTCTCCAGGGAATTCTCCCTAACCCAGGGACTGTACCAATGTCTCATATGTATCCTGAACTGGCAGGCAGGTTCTTTACCACTAGCACCATCTAGAAAGCCCTCTTTGTCTATCTATCATCTATCTATTGATCTATCTATCTATCTATATAAAACCCTTAGATTATATAAAGTGAAAGAGAAGTCTCTCAGTCGTGTCTGACTCTTTTCCCCAAGGACTGTAGACTACCAGGTTCCTCTGTCCATGGAATTCTCTAGGCAAGAACACTGGAGTGGGTGGCCATTTCCTTCTCCAATATTATATAAATCCTTATATTAATTACAAGGTATTGGATAGCTCAGCAGGTAAAGAATCCACCTGCAATTCAAGAGACAAAAAGAAAGGGTTCCATCCCTGGGTAGGGAAGATCCCTTGGAAAATGAAATGGCAACCCACTCCAGTATTCTTGCCTGAAAAATCCCATGTACAGAGGAGCCTGGTGGGCAACAGTCTATGGGGGTGGCAAAGAGTTGAACACAACTGAGTAATGAAGCACACAGCACATGTTTCATATGTTTTTGTTTTGTCCTCAATGGTCTTTTGTTTCTGTTGATGTGTAAAGGGAATATTCTGTTGAAAGTGAATGGAAGCATAGGCTTAGTAAATCTCTATTTCCATACAAAGCTTTTATAAGGGAACTCCCTGTCTTGTCGTTTGGTGAAAGAGGCTCATTTTGGTTTATGTGTGCTTTGGATTCAATGTTGGTTGGGTCATTGATCATCTCTCCTATTTTAGTCTCTGCTTCTTTAGGAATCTTGAGATACCATGTACAAGCACACACAGTTTGAACAAAAGAAATAGCCTCTTTCTTAGTTGCCAAGGTTTTTGTCCATGTCAAAGCAGCAGTCTCCCAAGAGCTCTTACTTCATATATAGTATTGTAATATAATCCTAACTTTTTGCACTCTAGAGAAAATAGGAAACAAAGCACCAAACACTTAAAAGTCAGCTTCCTGAACAGATGTGCTGAGTTCTCATAATTCCAAGAGAGTCTCGAAGACTCTATAACCTTCTGATAAGTCAGATGTCACTTTGCACATGTGTCTCTCTTTCTACTCCACTTAACCTACACATCTCATTTAATATTTCTTCTATGTCTTCTGTTCCTTCTCATGTCCTTTTAAATGAGCTATGCTTCTTTGGAAATTTGTCAGAAGAAAATTAAATTGTAAAATTGCTGGACAAAAGGTGATCTACAGCATTTGAATTAAAACATTGATCAAGAGCCAAGTTAAGAATTATAATGAAGGGCTTTCCTATACCTCAGAAAAGTCACTACAGAATGCAAGATTTTGCTAGATAATTATTGCCCTTAAGTACAGATCAGTGCCAACCAGTTCAGCTAATTGTTAGTTGAGTTAATTTTTTAAAGGCAACAGAATAAGAAAGACTGTAGCATTAGCTAAGAAATTGGCAAGTAGGAAAGAGTATAGCATTGACTTAGAAATTGGCATCTACATCAGTAGCTGCTTATATATCACTATGTAAGTCTGAATTTTCTTTATTATTATTGTTATTTTATTTATTTATTATTATTATTATTATTTGCTTTACAATATTGTATTGGTTTTGCCATTCATCAACGAGGTGGATGAAACTGGAGCCTATTATACAGAGTGAAGTAAGCCAGAAAGAAAAACACCAATACAGTATACTAATGCATGTATATGGAATTTAGAAAGATGGTAACGACAACCCTGTATGCGAGACAGCAAAAGAGACACAGATGTATAGAACAGTCTTTGGACTCTTTGGGAGAGGGAGGGCGGGATGATTTTGGAGAATGGCATTAAAACATGTAAGTCTGAATTTTCTTTCAAGAATGGTGCAAATGCCGTCTCTTATGAGACACATTGTGAAACTGCGGGATCACTAGTTCCCTTCTTCTGTCCCTAAAGCTTTATGTAGACATGGAACAGTTAAACAGAGAACCCCATGAGTTGCTGTTGCCAAACCGGACACTTAAGGCCATGCAGAGACTACAAGATCGCCAAAGATGCTTTCCAAAAGAGAGTCTCTTGCTGCATTGAACTCTAATCCTGAAGATATTCTAGTTGCCAAGTTATTAGAGAACAAATATCCCTTTCAATACCATGATAAAGTCAATAGGCATGTACATAGAAGGAACAAAAATGCCAGACAGCTTAAAATATACCTGGAAAAAAATAAACCCAGAGACAGTTCTTTCAGTGATATTTGGATTAGGGTTTTCACACATTCTTGGAGAAGGAGAATAAAAAGGATTCTTTTCTGAATCCTTCTGAATGTAATTGTATCATTACATTTAAGCTAAATGAATGATAATAAACTGCTGGTGGCCATTGCAAATTGTAGAATCAACTGTTCTCAAATTACGTATGTGTGTTTGTCATAAATCTCAAGTTTAGTATCTTCATTAATTGCAAAGAGACACCTGGCTTTGAACCTTACGTGACTTGCATGACTTCCAAGAAGAGCATGTGTGCTTAGTTGCTCAGTCATTTCCGACTCTTTGACCCTTTGGACTGTAGTCTGCCAGGCTCCTCTGTCCACGGGATTTTTCAGGTAAGAATACTGGAATGAGTGGTCATTTCCTCTTCCATGGGATCTTCCTGATCCAGGGATCAAGCCCATATCTACTGAATCTCCTGTGTCTCCTGCATCGCAGACAGATTCTCGACCTACTGAGCCATCAGGGAAGTCCAAGAAGAATATGGTAGAAGAATTATTAAAGAAGAATTTTAATTCTGAATTATCCTGTTTCTTGCTGGATGTGCTAAGCAACACATCAGCATATCATTTTATTATGGCACTTACCATTGTGTTATGACTACACATAACTTTGTTATTAAATTATTTATTGCTAGAAGTAGTAGCTATATTATGTACTTTTAATTATGTATGTAAGAGAAAGTACCCAACTTAGGCCAAAGATAGAAGCCATTGCCTTGACCAGAGACAGACATACAAATTAGGTCAACAAGTCATTCCACCAAAATTGTGGACTTCAGATGGATTAAATATACTTGTCTTTTTCTTAGCTCCAAATGTGAAAGTTAAAGCTCAGTGTCATTTGTCCTGAGTGTTTGTTTGTTTGCTTAAAGTCTTTTTGAACTGAGCAAACCAATTAAAAGAAAGTATGGGGAGAACCCCATGAACAGCATGAAAAGCCAAAAGGTTAGGACACTGAAAGATGAATTCCCCAAGTCAGTAGGTGCGAAATATGCTACTGGAGATCAGTGGAGACATAACTCCAGAAAGAATGAAGAGATGGAGCCAAAGCAAATACAACACCCAGTTGTGGATGCGACTGGTGATGGAAGTAAAGTCTGATGCTGTAAAGAGCATTATTACATAAGAACCTGAAATGTTAAGTCCATGAGTCAAGGAATATTGGAAGTGGTCACATAGGAGATGGCAAGAATGAACATCAATATTTTAGGAATCAGCGAACTAAAATGGACTGCAATGGGTGAATTTAACTCAGATGGCCATTACATCTACTACTGTGGGCAGGAATCCCTTAGAAGAAATGGAGTAGCCATCACGGTCAACAAAAGGGTCTAAAATGCAGTACTTGGATGCAATCTCAAAAATGACACAACGGTCTCTGTTTGTATCCAAGGCAAACCATTCAATATCACAGTAATCCAAGTCTATGCCCCAATCAGTAATGCTGAAGAAGCTGAAGTTGAATGCTTCTATGAAGACCTACAAGACCTTTTAGACCTAACACCCCAAAAAGATGTCCTTCTCATTATAGGGGACTGGAATGCAAAAGAAGGAAGTCAAGAAACACCTAGAGTAACAGGCAATTTGGCTTTGGAGTACAGAATGAAGCAAGGCAAAGACTCATAGAGTTTTGCCAAAAGAACGCACTGATCATAGCAAACACCCTCTTTCAACAACACAAGAGAAGACTCTACACATGGACATCAGCAGATGGTCAGTACTGAAATCAGATTGTTATGTTCTTTGCAGCCAAAGATGGAGAAACTCTACACAGTCAGCAAAGACAAGACTGGGATCTGACTGTGGCTCAGACCATGAACTCCTTATTGTCAAATTCAGACTTAAATTGAAGAAAGAAAAACACTAGACCATTGATGTATGACCTAAATCAAATTCCTTATGATTATATAGTGGAAGTGAGAAATAAATTAAAGGGACTAGATCTGATAGACAGAGTGCCTGATGAGTTATGGATGGAGGTTTGTGACATTGTACAGGAGACAGAGATCAAACCATCCCCAAGAAAAAGAAATGCAAAAAAGCAAACTGGCTGTCTGAGGAGGCCTTACAAATAGCTGAGAAAAGAAGAGAAGCAAAAAGCAAAGGAGAAGAGGAAAGATACACCCATTTGAATGCAGAGTTCCAAAGAATAGCAAGGAGAGATAAGAAAGCCTTCCTCAATGACCAGTCCAAAGAAATGGAGGAAAACAAAAGAATGGGAAAGACTAGAGATCTCTTCAAGAAAATTAGAGATACCATGGGAGCATTTCATGCAAAGATGGGCTCGATAAAGGACAGAAATGGTATGGACCTAACAGAAGCAGAAGATATTAAGAAGAGGTGGCAAGAATACACAGAAGTACTGTACAAAAAAGATCTTCATGACCAAGATAATCACGATGGTGTGATCACTCACCTAGAGCCAGACATACTGGAAAGTGAAGTCTAGCGGGCCTTAGAAAGCATAACTATGAACAAAGCTAGTGGAGGTGATGGAATTCCAGCTGAGCTATTTCAAATCCTAAAATATGATGCTGTGAAAGTGCTTCACTCAATATGCCAGCAAATTTGGAAAATGCAGCAGTGGCCATAGGACTCGAAAAAGGTCAGTTTTCATTCCAATCACAAAGAAAGGAAATGGGAAAGAATGTTCAAACTACCGCACAAGTGCACTCATCTCACACGCTAGCAAAGTAATGCTCAAAATTCTCCCAGCATGGCTTCAACAGTACATGAAGTGTGAACTTCCAGCTGTTCAAGCTGGTTATAGAAAAGGCAGAGGAACCAGAGATCAAATTGCCAACATCTGTTGGGTCACTGAAAATGCAAGAGAGTTCTAGAAAAAGCATCTACTTCTGCTTTATTGACTATGCCAAAGCCTTTGACTGTGTGGATCACAGTAAACTGTGGAAAATTCTGAAAGAGATGGGAATATCAGACCACCTGACCTGCCTCTTGAGAAACCTGTATACAGGTCAGGAAGCAAAAGATAGAACTGGACATGGAACAACAGACTGGTCCCGAATAGGAAAAGGGAGTCCATCAAGGCTGTATATTGTCACCCTGCTTATTTAACTTCTATGCAGAGTACATCATGAGAAATGCTGGTCTGGATGAAGCACAATCTGGAATCAAGATTGCTGGGAGAATATGCAGATGATACCACCCTTATGGCAGAAAGTGAAAAGGAACTAAACAGCCTCTTGATGAAAGTGAAAGAGGAGAGTGAAAATGTTGGCTTAAAGGTCACCATTCAGAAAACTAGGATCATGGCAACTGGTCCCATCATTTCACGGGAAATAGAGGGGGAACAGTGGCTGACTTTATTTTTTTTAATTTTTTTTGACTCGAAAATCACTGCAGACCATGGGTTGGGAAGTTCCCCTGGAGAAGGAAATGTCAACCCACTCGAGTACTATTGCCTGGAAGATCCTATGGACGGAGGAGCCTGGTAGGCTACACTCCATGGGGTTGCAAAGAGTCGGATATGACCAAGGGACTTCACCTTCACTTTCACTAATTGGAAGGAAAGTTATGATCAACCTAGACAGCATATTCAAAAGCAGAGACATTACTTTGCCAACAAAGGTCTGTCTAGTCAAGGCTATGGTTTTTCCAGTAGTCATGTATGGATGTGAGAGTTGGACTATAAAGATGGCTGAGTGCTGAAGAATTGATGCTTTTGAACTGTGGTGTTGGAGAAGACTCTTGAGAGTCCCTTGGACTGCAAGGAGATCCAACCAGTCCATCCTAAAGGAAATCAGCCCAGATGTTCTTTGGAAAGACTGATGCTGAAGCTGAAACTCCAATCTTTTGGCCACCTGATGCCAAGAGCTGACTCATTGGAAAAGACCCTAATGCTGGGAAAGTTTGAAGGTGAAAGAAAAAGAGGGTGACATAGAATGAGATGATTGGATGGTAGCACCAACTGAATGGACATGAGTTTGGGTAAATTCTGGGAGTTGGTGATGGACAGGGAGGCCTGACGTGCTTCAGTCCATGGCATTGCAAAGAGTCAGACATGACAGAATGCCTGAGCTGAACTGAAGTGAACTGATGGGGAAAACCAAGGCTAGTAACAGGTACACAAAATCCTAAAAGATTTTTTCTTAAGGATTATATCATTCCTATCTTTGGGTACCATGAGACTCCAAAAATCTTAGTTTAAGGTGTGTTCCTCTTACTTTTAACCATAAAATTCCTAAATAATAAAAGAAGTGACAGTGAAGTGAAAATGTTAGTTGCTCTGTCATGTCCAACTCTTTGTGACCTCATGGACGAGCCCACCAGGTTCCTCTCTCCATGGAATTCTCCAGGCAAGAGCACTGGAGTGGTTTGTCATATCCTTCTCCAGGGGATCTTCCTGACCCAGGGATCCAACCCAGGTCTCCTGAACTGGCAGACAGATTCTTTACTGTCCGAGCCACCAGGGAAGCTCCAATATGAGGAGTGGGTGGGGATAAACAGAGACTTTCCAGTTAGAACTCACAAGGTTATAAATATATCCTCTTCACATGAGTTTATATAAAAATGTTTCTAACTAGAAAATTGATGAGCAGCTCATGGAAATCCAAGAACAGAAATCCTAATATAGGTAGGTTATGTGACAACAGAAAGGAAACTAAAATATCATCAGGCAGCCCTCCCTAGGAGGATAATTTCTCATGGCACCTGTGTGTCTTTCTGTACATTGAATCCCCTCTCCTTTCTCTATCAGTTTGCTAACTATTTATGGCCCCTGCTCTACTAAACTGTTGGATTGGCTATGGTCTCCCTAAGGCACCAAATCACTTGCTTGTACCTGATACCAGGGATAACAGGAACACAACAACAGCAACAGCTTACACATACAGCACTTAGCACTCTCCTGGCATCCTTTACGGTGGAGACACAGAAACATGACCGAGGCTCCACACATCATGCAAATCCGCCCGAAACCAGTCACGAGAAAGAACAGGGGAATCCATTCTGCAATCCATTTTGATGAGGATTGTAGAGAAATTCCCCCTGGTCCTATTCAGCATTTTCTGTTTCCAATTGCAGTTCCAGGGACAGCGTCAGCTGATGATAGAATGGAGGGAACAGGTGGTGGTATCTGTGCCTCACAAAGTACACAGCAGGCAGGTCTTCATGGGCAAATTCTACCACATGATTAAAAGCTCCTCTAACCTAGAGGTGTCGGTCCTGGTTTACAGAGTCACTCCCAGAGTGCGTGTACATTACCTGGCCTTTGTCATAATTCCCTTAGATTGCCTAGATGTGGTTGCTTTCTGCTTGGACGTGCAGTGCTGATCATTACAAGTGCCCTTAGGCCAAGAGTTGGCAAACTTTATTGTGAGTGGTCAGAGAGTAAATATTTTAGGCTTTGCAGGTCACGCGCAGGCAGATTCTTTGTTATCGTTGCTGTCGGTGACTGGCTGTGCTGAGTGCGTGTTTTGTTTTCTACAACCTTCTGTTCATGTGTTACACGCTGGAAATAGTTTGCAGTTTACAATCTCTGCTCTAAGCGCGATGTGCTGCTGCTCCTTACCTCAGTGTCTTACTTACTCAATTTCAGGTTGCAGAGAAATTGATTTCATGTTATCACCAGAGCAAGCTCTTCCTAAAGATGACTTCACAAGCAGAGGAAGGACTCTGAGGCCAAGAGTGCTTACTTGTTTAAGTGCATCACCCAGGGAAAGCTTGGGCTTTTGCCAGCCTGACTACCTCTAATGACCCAAAGTGAGTTTATCCTGGACATCACGTGATGCGTTTGGTCCCCAAGCATGTGACTCTCCTTTTGGGACAGAAGCGGAATAACCAGTCATATAAACTTTGAACATACTTATCCTATCTTTTAAACTAATGAAATAATCCTCAAAGGCCACATTTAGAATTTAGTATTACGTCCATTGGGTTGGCTAAAAAGTTTGTTTGGATGTAAGATGCTACAGAAAAACTGGAACAAACTTTCTGACCAACCCAATATTTTATGTAAATGGACATGAAAGCAAGCCTAATCAAGGAAGTTATAAAATGGAATAGAACAGAAAATAAACAAGAACGAAAAAACAAATTGTACTAGCCAGGGGAAGTTATTAGTGGCAATTAACTCTAAAACTTTTCTCAAGGAATAAGCGGCTTTTAATTTCATGGCTGCGGTCATCATCTGCAGTGATTTAGGAGTCGCAAAAAATAAAGTCTGCCACTGTTTCCACTGTTTCCCCACCTGTTTGCCATGAAGTGATGGGACCGGTTGCCATGATCCTAGTTTTCTGAATGTTGAGCTTTAAGCCAACTTTTTCACTCTCTTCTTTCACTTTCATCAAGAGGCTCTTTAGTTCTTCTTCACTTTCTGCCATAAGAGTGGTGTCCTCTGAGTGTCTAAGGTTATTGATATTTCTCCCAGCAATCTTGATTCCAACTTATGCTTCATCTAGCCCAGCATTTCTCATGATGTACTCTGAATAAGTTAAATAAGGAGGGTAACAGTATACAGCCTTGACGAACTCCTTTTCTGATTTGGAACCAGTCTGTTGTTACACGTCCAGTTCTAACTCTTGCTTCCTGACCTGGCTACAGATTTTTCAAGAGGCAGATCAGGTGGTCTGGTATTCCCATATCTTCAAGAATTTTCCACAGTTTGTTGTGATCCACATAGTCAAAGGCTTTGACATAGTCAATAAAGCAGAAATAGATGTTTTTCTGGAACTGTTCTTGCTTTCTTGATGATCCAACAGATGTTGGCAATTTGATCACTTACTCCTTGGAAGAAAAGTTATGACCAACCTAGATAGCATACTAAAAAGCAGATATATTACTTTGCCAACAAAGATCCATCTAGTCAAAGCTATGTTTTTTCCAGTGGTCATGTATGGATGTGAGAGTTGGACTATAAAGATGGCTGAGTGCTGAAGAATTGATGCTTTTGAACTGTGGTGTTGGAGAAGACTCTTGAGAGTCCCTTGGACTGCAAGGCAATCCAACCAGTCCATCCTAAAGGAGATCAGTCCTGAGTGTTTATTGGAAGGACTGATGATGAAGCTGAAACTCCAATACTTTGGCCACCTGATGCGAAGAGCTGACTCATTGGAAAAGACCCTGATGCTCTGAAAGACTGAAGGCAGGAGTAGATGGGAATGAGTGGATGAGATGGTTGGATGGCATCACTGACTCAATGGACATGAGTTTGAGTAAGCTGAAGGAGTTGGTGATGGACAGGGAGACCTGGTGTGCTGCAGTCCATGGGGTCACAAATAGTCGGACATGACTGAACTGAACTGAACTCTAAAACATAGATGCATAAACAGATAAGGAACAAGTGAGCAAATAAATTAACAAAACTCCAGAAAGTTTCCAGATTGTTGAAGCCTGACTCTAGCTTCTTTTCGCTAATCTTGCTTTCACCTCAACACCTAGCCCGAGGGGTCTCAATCTTCCTCTGTCACCAGTCAGGCTGATCTGGGCTTGCGTGCTAGCGAGCACCACCCAGTTGTTGTCCTTCAGTAGGGCGTGGGCAGCATGGGCACAATTAGTCATATCCATTGCAAGAAGGATATTATGGAGAAGGATTTTAGGAAGAGATGATGTAATGCCCAGTACCAAATCAACCAAATCAAAACAAGCCCATCTTGCTTACAGAGACTCAATTAAGCTAGCCAGACCATGGTGGCAAAGTGCAACTTGACATAGTAAATACTGTAATTAGTTAGTTCACTGACATTAAATTATATTTGATTTTGTGTTGCAAATTACAGTCATTCTTTTGTTTCTTAAATGAATAGAGAAGTATAGTTTATAGTTAGGAACAGCCAAGAAAGAAAGATGGTTGATTATCCTCTATGAGAATCTGTAAGATGCCTCTCTGGTCATCTTTGATACTGAAAAATTCTACATTTAGCCTTTTTTCCCCCAGTAGTTGAACTCCCTAATGGGAACAGGCTTCTGCCATCCCTTGTCAGCATTCAAGCTAAACTAGAGAACAATTTTCTTTCAGGTGTTTAAAATTGGACACAGCAGAGGTCTTTAATTGCCATGTCCATCATTCACATTTGATTATTACACGTTTCCCTGAATGAGGCTGGATTTAACTTAATCTTAGTCATTTAACAGGAATGCTAGCATTTTACACATATGTGGTTTAGATTTCCAATAATTTTGCAATATTATGAGTGTGAAAACCTCCAATGATGCCTAGTTAGTTTTCAGAAGAATCTTCAGGGCTTGAGGAGTAATATGAAAATCATAAAAAAAAAATATTAGGGGTGAGATGATTTTTTCTGTTTGATTTCAACACCTTTCATCTGAATCCTGTTGTATTTAAATGTTCTGGGAATTATTTCAATAAAAGAAGAAAGAAAAAGAAAAGAATTTAGCCCAGAAGGTTAACTCTAAGCATATCAAAATTATTTAAGTGAAAAGGAGGAATATAAGTATGCTAATATTTGAAGCAGTTGTAATGAAGTAGCTAAAAAAAAAAAAAAATCTGTCTGCTCAGGTTCAAATCCTTGCTTTGCCACTTAATAGGTCTACAACCTGAGCCAAAGTACTAAAAACCATACAGATGAATGTATAAGAGACCAGGTTTGCTGGTTAATTTGGGGAGAGAATGTGTACTTCAGCAAGTGCCCATATGATTTCAAGTACTTAGTGCTAACTCGCTTCAGTCGTGTCTGACTCTTGCGACCCTATGAACTGTAGTCTGACAGGCCCCTGTTTCCATCAGATTCTGCAGGCAAGAATACTGGAGTGGATTGCCATTCCTCTTCCAAGGGACGTTCCTGACCCAGGGATTGAACCCTTGTCTCTTGCGTCTCCTGTATTGGCAGGAGGATTCTTTACTACTGAGCTACCTGGGAAGCCAGGTGATTGCTAAATATTTACTATTAATAAGATCATGTTTTGGATTGCTAGCAATGACTTAGGATTTTGGTTCCCTCTTACTACTTGTTCAGTCACTAAGTAGGGTCTGACTCTTAGTAACCCCATGAATTGCAGCATACCAGGCTTCCCTGTCCTTTACTATCACCCAGAGTGTGCTCAAACCCATGTCCATTGAGTTGATGACGCCATCCAGCCATTTCATCCTCTGTCGTCCCCTTCTCCTCCCGCCCTCAATCTTTCCCAGCATCAGGGTCTTTTTCAATGAGTCAGCTCCTCGCATAAGGTGGCCAAGGTATTGGAGCTTCAGCTTCAGCGTCAGTCCTTTCAATGAATATTCAGGACTGATTTCCTTTAGGATGGACTTGTTGGATCTCCTTGCAGCCCAGGGGACTCTCAAGAGTCTTCTCTAACACCACAGTTCAAAAGCATCAATTCTTCAGTGCTCAGCCTTCTTTATGGTCCATCTCTCACATCCACACATGACTACTGGCCTTGACTAGACGGACCTTTGTCAGCAAAGGTGTGTCTCCACTTGAGTGATTGTCCTAGTCATCTTGGGTGGCCATAACAAGGCACCATATTTTGAGGTGGCTCAAAATACATAAATTTATTTTCTCATGGTTCTGGAGGCTGGAAATCCCAGGTCCAGTGTGGATAGGGTTGTTTTCTCCGAAGGCCTCTCACTGGCTTGCAGATAGCTGCTTTCCTGACTGTGTCCTCAGATGGCCTTTTCTCTGAGCATATCCATGCCTGGGTTTCTCTTTCTTTCTCCTCTTTCTTGAAAGGACACCAATGATATAGGGTTACGCCCAACTCTTGTGATCAATTTCAGCTGTAATTATCCACATAAAGGCCCTAGCTCTAAATACAGTCATAGGAGGAACTACAAATCTGACATATAGATTGTGTGTGTGTCAGGGTGGGTGGAGTAGGGGTGGAAGGTAGGTCACAGTCAGTCCATCACAGGGACCTGGGCCAAGTTTCTTTAAACCACAGATGCTTCATCTTGATGAGGAAAATAAAGCTATTGTGAGGATAAATATAAATAACTGGCCAGTTCCCAGAAAAGTGGCACAGGTGTGGGAACGTGACCTATTCACAAACAGCCCTTCCGTCTGGCCAAACTTTGAGTTCAGAAGCCATCACTAGGCAAATCTGACTAGGAGAAAGTTAACCTGACCTTGAGAACTACTGTTTTCCTGTGGGTCAAGCAACATAATGAAGATCTCTCAGAGTATAAGAGAAGAAATGGAGTAGAGCAAACCTCTAAAATACTAACACAGTGACTACAAGAATTCCTCTGTGTTCACCCATCTTTAGAGTTGTAAATGTGAGAGAAAACATTAATTGGGAAGATATGTCAAGTAGCATTTGCATGTTTTATCATTCAATAAAAAATCAAAATACTCCTATATTCTTCAAATAAAGCATACTATGAACACTTGTTAAAAAAAAGTCAGTTTTAAGATACCTTACAACTATTTCAATACAGAAAGTACATTGGATTAAATGTGCATGTTGAAAATGTTAATCGTTACTGTTGCTTAGTCTCTAAGTAGGGTCCTATTGTTATGCAATCCCATGGATGATAGCCCTTCAGCCTCCTCTGTCCACAGGATTTCCCAGGCAAGACATACTCGAGTGGGTTGCCATTTCCTTCTCCATGGGATCTTCCTGATCCAGGGATCGAACCTATGTCGGTTGCATTGAATTCAGATTCTTTATCACTTGTTGCAAATAATTCATTGATTCTTTACCTCTGAGCCTGCAGGGAAGCCTGAAAATGTTAATAGACACACAGAAAGTTTCATGTATAGAAATAAATCAGTAAGATTTCCAATAGAGAGACTGTGACTATGAAGGGTCTATTTTATGCTATCCATTAACTACTACCATTATTATTATTTGTCCATGCTAGTATATAGACTTAGCAACAGCAACGGCAGCAGCAGCAGCAGCAGAAGTATATAACCAGATGGAGGAAAACCATATCTATTATATTTTTATTGAAGTAAAATTGCTGAAGCTGAAGGTCCAATAATTTGGCTACCTGATGAGAAGAGATGATTCATTGAAAGAGACCCTGATGCTGGGAAAGACTGAGGGCAAGAGGAGAAGGGGACAGCAGAGGATGAGATGGCTGGATGGCATCGACAATACAATGGACATGATTATAAGCAAACTGCATGATAAAGTGAAGGACAAGGAAGCCTGGTGTGCTGTCATTCATGGGGCTGCAAAGAGTAAGAGACAACTTAGAGACTGAACAGCAATGTAATTGCTTTACAATATTGTGTCAGTTTCTGCTGTACAGTGAAGTGAATCAGCTATATACATACATGTATCCCCTCCCACTTGAACCTCTCTCCCACCCATCGAGGTCATCACCAAGATGAGCTCTCTGTGCTATTCAGCAGGTTCCCACTGGGCATCTATCTTACACAGTGTCATGTATATGTCAATCCTAATCTCCCAATTCATCCCATCTTCCCCTTGCCCTAATTCCACGTTTGGTCTCTATGTCTGTGTCTCTCTTCCTGCCCTGTAAATAGTTTCATCTATACCATTTTTCTAGATTTCACATATATGCATCAATACACAATATTTACTTTTCTCTTTCTTTCTTTATTCTGTATGGCATACTCTAGGTCCATCCTCAACTCTACAAATGACCCAAATGAAATTGGGCCTTTTTTATGACTGAGTAATATTCCATTGTATATATGTTCCATGCTTACTCCTTGGAAGGAAAGTTATGACCAACCTAGACAGCATATTCAAAAGCAGAGACATCACTTTGCCAACAAAGGTCCATCTAGTCAAGGCTATGGTTTTTTCTGTGGTTATGTATGGATGTGAGAGTTGGACTGTGAAGAAGGCTGAGCTCCAAAGAATTGATGCTTTTGAACTGTGTGTGTTGGAGAAGACTCTTGAGAGTCCCTTGGACTGCAAGGAGATCCAACCAGTCCATTCTGAAGGAGATCAGCCCTTGGATTTCTTTGGAAGGAATGATGCTAAAGCTGAAACTCCAGTACTTTGGCCACCTCATGCGAAGAGTTGGCTCATTGGAAAAGACTCTGATGCTGGGAGGGATTGGGGGCAGGAGGAGAAGGGGACGACAGAGGATGAGATGGCTGGATGGCATCACGGACTCGATGGATGTGAGTCTCAGTGAACTCCGGGAGTTGGTGATGGACAGGGAGGCCTGCTGTGCTGCGGTTCATGGGGTTGCAAAGAGTTGGACACGACTGAGCGACTGATCTGATCTGATATGTACCAGATATTCTTTATTTGTTCATCTGTTGATTCACATTTAGGTTGCTTACACGCCTTGGCTGTTGTAACTAGAGCTGCAGTGAAACATTGGTGTCTACGTGCCTTGTTGAATTATGGTTTTCTCAGGGTATATTCACAGTAGTGGGTTTGCTGGGTTATATGGTAGTTCTATTTTTATGTTTTTAAGGAACTTCCACATGTTCTTCATGGTGACTGTACCAGTTTACATTCCCACCAGTAGTGCAAAACAGTTCCCTTTATACCACACCCTCTTCAGCATTTATCGTTTATACCATTTTTTGATGATGGCCATTCTGACCACTGTGGGGTGATACCTCAAATGAAATAAAAACTTCATCTTTACTCTTAACCAAATAGCTAGTCTCATTTCAATCCTCCTTTGAACTCCAATTTTATTCAAAACATTGTAACTGTTTCAAAATGCAGCTGTTTCATGCTTTGAGTATCAATAATATGTTCTGGACCTCTTGTCATTTTCCAGTATCTGAGGAGTAAACAGCAGTCCCAGATGATTCAATCCTTTGGCTCATGCAAATTTCAAGTCCCTTAGAAGCACTGTTTTTTGCCTAATAATGGTAGAATTCAGGCTTTTTGTGTTTTTCAAGTGTCCCCTACATAGCTTTTAGAAGCTGTATATATCCTAAAACATTTTAAACATCTAAAAACTTACATTCTGAGATTAAAAAGTTGCAAAAAAGATAAATTTTACAGTATTGTATAAATATTTTAACCTCAGATTGTTGTGTTAATCTTTTAAATGTACTAAATGACTATAGATATCATTTTAGTTGGATATCTATCATTAAAATTATATATACATATAGGTTCTTCAAGTATTGCATATTTTTAAATCTCTTTTTTGCTCTCTTTGAATTAAGTTTTCCATTCTACAACTAACTCATAATTTTTTCTAACCTAACTTTACATTTAAAAGTGTTTTATTGATAACAATATTATTTTTTCTCCATTATTACATATATAGCATTTACATGTATATGCAACAGCTATGTACAGTTCACTTTTTAACAACACAAGAGATCCAGATGCTGACCCTCTTCTATCAAAACTATAATTAATATTTAGCTTTTCATATCCAAAGCCTTTCAGTTCAGTTCAGTCACTCAGTCATATCTGACTCTTTGCGACCCCATGGACTGCAGCATGCCAGGCCTCCCTGTCCATCACCAACTCCTGGAGTCTACTCAAACTTATGTCCATTGAGTCACTGATGCCATCCAACCATCTCATCCTCTGTTGTCCCCTTCTCCTCCCACCTTCAATCTTTCCCAGCATCAGGGTCTTTTCAAATGAGTCAGTTCTTCACATCAGGTGGCCAAAGTATTGGGGTTCCAGCTTCAGCATCAGTCCTTCCAATGAACACTCAAGACTGATCTCCTTTAGAATGGACTGGTTGGATCTCTTTGTAGTCTAAGGGACTCTCAAGAGTTTTCTCCAACATCACAGTCCAAAAGCATCAATTCTTCAGCACTCAGCTTTCTTTATAATATAACTCTCACATCCATACATGACTACTGGAAAAACAATAGCATTGACTAGACAGACCTTTGTTGGCAAAGTAACGTCTCTGCTTTTTAATATGCTGTCTAGGTTAGTCATAACTTTTCTTGAAAGGAGTAAGCATCTTTTAATTTCATGGCTGCAGTCACCATCTGCAGTGATTTTGGAGCCCCCCCAAAATAAAATCTGCCACTGTTTCCACTGCTTCCCCATCTATTTTCCATGAAGTTTTGGGACCAGATGCCTTGTAGTTCATAATTCTAGTATCAGAGGGAAGAGAGAAATGGCAGAACCATGAGATTCCTACGCACGTGTCAGTTTCTGCTCATTACATGGGTCAACACCAGTCACAGGGACAGGCCTAATGTTAATGGCAGAGAAGGCACAGGCACCCCACTCCAGTACTCTTGCCTGGAAAATCCCATGGACGGCAGAGCCTGGTAGGCTGCAGTCCATGGGGTCGCTAAGAGTCGGACACAACTGATCGACTTCCCTTCACTTTTCATTTTCATGCATTGGAGAAGGAAATAGCAACCCACTCCAGTGTTCTTGCCTGGAGAATCCCGGGGATGGAAGAGCCTGGTGGGCTTCTGTCTATGGGGTCACACAGAGTCGGACACGACTGAATCAACTTAGCAGCAGCATATATATATGTGTGTGTGTGTAAAGAGTGAGAGACATAACTTTAAAATATCTTGTCACCACAAGTTGTAAATCTTTTTAAAAGTTTGGATTCCTTTTGCTTTAATTATTTTACCTTTAGGTAAGAATCATTTGTGCCTCATATTAGAAAACACAGATTATTATTTATTGTTTTATTTAATCTTTTATAAATGAAAGGAATAAATGTTTGTTTACCTAAATAGTATGTAACTGAATTCAATAAAATTTATTTGGAAGCTATCACTTTTAGATATCAAAATGTATTTTTAAAAATCAATCAGCAGAAAATTCTTATTTTACTCTCTTTATTTTTGTTGAGAGCACCAATTCACACACACACAAAAAAGTTGTCCAGGAAGTTATTTACTTACTCAATTTCCTTAATGTGTACAAAAAAAAAAAAAAAAAAAAAACTTATACTAATGATTGTTAATCCTACTCATTCCCTTTTTCTTAGAGGAATCTTATTTATTTAACTGGGCACTCTCAAAAATATTTAGAAATATCAACTAGTATTTAATTCAATCTCATTTGTCAACACAATATTCTTGATAATAGGCTTTAATCTTATTACATGATTTAAGCATATTTTCAAATGTAGATGTGAAATATAATGAGTGAATCAGAGAAGAGTCCCTCCATTCTCAGTAAGAAGACCACAGTGCAGAAAGAAGACCAGATAGGTATTTCTACAATGACTTTCTAAACCTTTTGGATATTAGGAATACCCATCTTGTGATCTGGTTTCATGAATGGAATATATCAATATTATCGCTGTATTTAATATATTTGACAAGGGCTCTGTTTAGTTGGTTTTCACAACCTTTCTCTGTGGAAACAAACCACTTACTTTTTGAATACCTAGGAAACATCTCACTTTGTCACCCAACATATGATATATGCAAATTATTGGCATTATAATTTGTGAAAAATATTCAATTTCTAAAGACATTCTTCACCAATAACAGAAATATTTAAATGACAAGAAAGACACAAAGAGTATTGTGGGTTCAAATTCCTCAACACCTTTATTTAATTTGGAGAGCAGAGACTTGCACACTGTAAAGTCAATGTTAATTAATAAGATTTGTGGTCAGTAAGAATTATACTTTTATAAGTTGCAGCAAGAGCTATTGTGACACAGGAATCAGAATAAGACAACCAGCAAGACAGCAAGAAAACACAGGTGCAACATCAAATTTAGGGAACATAAAAATGGGAACATGCAAAAATTAAAGGATCTAAAAGGAAGAGTCTCAAAATTTGCTGCACACCCACATGATCTTTGGAAAATTTTGACATATCCTTTAGCATGTGCATACTGCATTTTACAGATTACAGTTTTAATACAGCCAGAAGTGAGACATGGCAGAAAGAACATGGACTTTGTGATTGGTCTACCTTCTCTTTGAACAATAGATCTGTAACTTACTACCCTTGTGGATTCCTTATATCCCCAGTTAGTTTTAGTTAGTTTATGTTTAATATGTAAAAAAAGAGATATCGATTATTTGGTTGAGATAAGATTTATATGCGATAACCTGTGCAAAATACCTAGCATAGTGGTCTAGTAGATAATTGGTACTCAAAAATGTTACTTCCATCTTATTTTCCCTGTACAAAAAATACTTAATTTTCCCAGAACTCACTTTTGCACTTGATGCAACAAGGAAGATTACAAAGACTTCAAATTGTCAGTAATTTAATTTTTTTATAAAAAATGTTTATTGAATTACTACTATATGCAAAACTTTACAACCTCCATGTACTTTATGGTCTAGATTACCAAAATCATTTCATGTTGTGATTTTTGTACAGGCATCCAGAATGTAAATTTCATAAGTATTTGTAAACATTTCTATGGAGAAAAAGAATTGTTCCTGTGCCTAGAATACTTTTGTCAGCCTGCTCATCATGGTTTGCCTCCCAAAGTCAAGCTTCATAAGGGAGGCAAGCTGGAATGTTTCTGGCCAAAAGTGAAGTTAGAATGTGGGGAACTGGGCAGTTGTATGAATTTGTTGCTTAATGGCATCAAATAAAGACATCATGATGCATCTTTCTTACCAGAGTGATGGCCTCCTTTGTTAGATCACAGACACTCAAGAACTTTTGGTTAAAGCATTGTCTCCTCTCTCCATATTAGCAGTTAAATTGTAGGTGGGCTTCATCTCCATTGGGCAACCTCTGGACAAAAAATATCATAGTTTGCTTTTGCAATCTATATTCTTTTCCTGTGGGTTTCTTGGAATGACAAATCAGTGTATCTATAAATGTGTCCTTTTTAGTCAGTCATTATTTTATTAAAAGGCAATTCAAGTTTTATGGGCTGAGGAGTAACTTACTGTTCAGGATATGGGAATGTGAAAGTATCAGTACTCTGGTATATTTCTATAATTTATGTTTAAAAATATAATGTCTCTAATTTCCAACTTCTTAAATAGTAGCAACAGTAGCATTATTACTACTTAAAACTATCATTATTTTTCCTATTAAAAAGAATTATTAGAAAGTAAATATAACAAAAAATTGTACATCCTAACATAATCAAATAAGACAAGTTTGAGGCTTTGTCAGTAACAGCACTTGTGATTAAAATTGCCATTGATTCGTGTATATATTTCTATCTGTGAGTTCCATTGTAGGAAAATAATTTATTTGAATCTACATAAGGGTATCATTTCTTTTTTTTTGTTGCTGTTGGCTATGGTCAGCTGAATTAACTACTAAGTTCTTACTATATTTTATAAAGACTAAATCAGGGGAAGACTGACCATCTAACTGATAGAAAAGTACATAAAAGAAGAAAGAAAACAGAAAGAAAAGAAGAAAGAAAACAGAAAGAAAAGAAGGTCATTAAATAAAACAAATGGTTTAAAAAAATGAAAAGAAAAAAGAAAAAAAAATCAGTGCTTAAAAAAAAAAAACAAACTTGCATCCCCCCAAAAGAATGTTTAATGCTGAAATTTGAGTATGTCATTCAGCTGTGAAAATTACCTACTTATTTTATGGAATTTTTCTGAATATATTTGAAAAGCAAAGTAAAATGATTTGGATGTTTTGAAAATTTAAAAATGGCTGCATGGCCCCCAAATTTCTGCAAAGTCTAAGCATGTTTAATGCATTTGCTTATTTTTTTACTTTACCTTATTCCGCAGACTATTTCAAGCAGCACAGAGTTTCAACTTATAACATGCAGCATATCAATAGAGTTAGAGTACTTACTCTGGCTTCATCCTGCAAGGGTTCTTTCTGACTGCTGTATTTATTCTGGACACCAGAATTGTGCATACATTTGGTATGGTCCATCTGGCTCAGTAGAAGCACTGACAATTGAAAATATAGAGAAAACCACTAACATTAAAGAATCTACATGATGGAACAAACCAGTTGCAAGTTGTTAAACTGTTAACCTAACTACATACTTTAATCTCAACAAACCATGATTAATAGACCAGCCTACCTACAGCATGGCTAAAAAAGCTCTCTGCCAGAAGTAAGTTTAAGATTTAGATATGTTTCTGAACCTACTTAAACATTTAAAACATATTTTACACAAAAATCTTATTATCTCTTTGCTAATTATTGAGATTGTTCAAAATTCGAAATTTCAAGCATAGAATATCTACTTGTATATCTGTTTCACTTTGGGATTTTTCTATATCTATTTCTTTCTCAAATCCTTGAAATATACAGTTTTAAATGTTTACAATTTTCAACCCATGCTCTTAGGTAAACAGTCATAGGAAGTCACTGAACACCCATTGTCTCAGTTCATTTCAGTTCAGTTGCTCAGTTGTGTCTGACTCTTTGCAACCCCATGGACTGAAGCATGCCAGGCCTCCCTGTCCTTCCTCCAAAGTCTTCAAGGAGGATTCCTTCCCTTTTTCAGTTTCTGATGGCCAGAGGTGTTCCTTGGCTTGTGGCAGCATCACTCCAGTGACCAAAACCATCCCCAAGAACAGAAATGTAAGAAGGCCAAGTGGTTGACTGAGGAGTCTTTACCAATAGATGAGAAAAGATGAGAAGTGAAAGACAAGGGAGAAAGGGAAAGATACACCAACTGAATACAGAGTCAAAGAGAATAGCAAGGAGAGATAAAAAGGGCTTCTTTGTGAACAATGCTAACGAATATAGGAAAAAATTAGAATGGGAAAGACTAGAGATCTTTTCAAGAAAATTGGAAATATCAAGGGAACATTTCATACAAGGATGTACCTGATAAAGGACAGAAAAAGTATGGACTTAACAGAAGTAGAAGAGATTAAGAAGTGGCAAGAATGCAAAG
This sequence comes from Bos indicus x Bos taurus, assembly GCF_003369695.1. Lineage (NCBI taxonomy): Eukaryota > Metazoa > Chordata > Mammalia > Artiodactyla > Bovidae > Bos > Bos indicus x Bos taurus. Next base: position 91,808,383 of record NC_040085.1, read on the forward strand.
AACTATAAAAAAAAAAAGTCTTAAATTATCCGGATAACCATGAATGGTGTAATCACTCACCTAGAGCCAGACACCCTGGAGTGTGAAGTCAAGTAGGCCGTAGGAAGCACCACTAAAAACAAAGCTAGTGGAGGTGACAGAAATCCAGCTGAGCTATTTCAGATTCTAAAAGATGATACTGTAAAATTGCTGCACACAGTATGTCAGTGAATTTGAAAAATTCAGCCACAGACTGGAAAAGGTCAGTTTTCATTCCAATCCCCAAAAAGGGCAATGCCAAAGCGTGTTCAAACTACCATAAAATTGTGTTCATTTCACATGCTAGTAAGGTTTTACTCAAAATCCTTCATGCTAGTCTTCAGCAGTATGTGATCCAAGAAATTCTAGACGTACAAGCTGGATTTAGAAAAGGCAGAGGAACCAGAGATCAAATTGCCAACATTCCTTGGACTGTAAAAGGCAAGATAATTCCAGAAAAACATCTACTTCAGCTTCATTAACTATGCTAAAGACTTTGTGGATCACAACAAACTCGAAAATTCTTAAAGGGATGGGAATAACAGACCACCTTACCTGCCTCCTGAGAAGCCTTTATGCAGGTTAAGAAGCAACAGTTAGAACTGTACATGGAGCAATGGACGGGCTCAAAATTGGGAAAGTATTACAAAGCTGCATAATGTTACCCTGCTTATTAAACTAATATGCAGAGTACATCATGTGAAATACCAGATTGAATGAATCACAAGCTGTAATCAAGTTTGCTGGGAGAAATACCAACAACCTCAGAAATGTAGATGATACCATTCTATTGGCAGACAGTGAAGAGAAACTAAAGAGCCTCTTGAAGATTGTGAAAGAGGAGAGTGGAAAATACTGGCATAAAACTCAACATTCAAGAAACCAAAATCATAGCATGTGGTCTCATCATTTCATGGTAGATAGATGAGGAAAAGTAGGAGCAGTGGTGGGTTTATTTTTTTGGGTTCCTAAATTACTGTGGATGGTGACTGCAGCCATGAAATTAAAAGACAGTTGTTCTTTGGAAGGAAAGCTATGACAAACCTAGACAGCATATTAAAAAGCAGAGTTATCACTTTGCTGACAAAGGTCTGTCTAGTTAAAGCTGTGGTTTTCCCAGCAGTCATTTATGGATGTAAGAGTTGGACCATAAAAAAGGCTGAGTGCTGAAGAACTGATGCTTTGAATTATGATGCTGGAGAAGATTCTTGAGAGTCCCTTGGACTGCAAGAAGATCAAACCAGTCAATCCTAAAGGAAATCAATCCCAAATATTCACGGGAAGGACTTATGCTGAAGCTGAAGCTCCAATACTTTTACCACCAGATGTGAAGAACTGACTCATTGGAAAAGACTCTGATGTGGGGAAAGATTGAGGGCAAAATGATAAAGGGGTGGCAGAGGATGAGATGGTTAGATAGTATCATCAACCAAATGGATGTGAATCTGAACAAACTCAGGGAGATAATGTAGGACAGACGAGCCTGGTCTGCTGCAGTCCATGGAGTTGCATGCAAAGAGTCAGCTATGACTTCGGAGAAGGCAATGGCAACCCACTCCAGTACTCTTGCCTGGAAAATCCCATGGATGGAGGAGCCTGGTAGGCTGCAATCCATACGGTTGCTAAGAGTCGGACACGACTGAGCAACTTCACTTTCACTTTTCACTTTCATGCATTGGAGAAGGAAATGGCAACCCACTCCAGTGTTCTTGCCTTAAGAATCCCAGGGACGGGGGAGCCTGATGGGCTGCCATCTATGGGGTTGCACAGAGTCGGACACGACTGAAGCGACTTAGCAGCAGCAGCAGACATGACTTAGTGACTTTAAAACAACAACAAAAGGTATAGTAGTGATTATGAGATGGTACAAAAGGGCCTTTTAAGGGTGTTGATGGAAGGAAAGCCGGGAAGAGGCAAGGTAGCGACCTTCTCGTCTCCTGCGCCTGACACTTCCTGGGACCCGTGATGCGAGGCAGCTGCAAGGAGCGATGAACGGTTGGGGTTGAGCCCCGAGTGAGCTGAGGGCTAGCGCTCTTCTGGCCCTCCACTCCGGGCCCGCCCCACTTGAAGAAATAAGTGGTGGATTGGCCCCCAAGTAAAAGCACAGTGTGTGTATCCAATCTGCCCTTTTCCCTGACCAACAATGACTTATATCGGATATTTTCCAAGTATGGCAAAGTTGTAAAGGTTACTATAATGAAAGATAAAGATACCAGGAGGAGTAAAGGGGTTGCATTTATTTTATTTTTGGATAAAGACTCTGCACAAAACTGTACCAGGGCAATAAACAATAAACAGTTATTTGGTAGAGTGATAAAAGCAAGCATTGCTATTGACAATGGAAGAGAAGCTGAGTTCATCCGAAGACGAAACTGCTTTGATAAATCTAAGTGTTTAAGAATGTGGGGAAAGTGGACACTTAAGTTATGCCTGTCCTAAAAATATGCTTGGAGAACGTGAGCCTCCAGAGAAGAAAGAGAAAAGGAAAAAAAAGAAAATCCGTGAGCCAGAAGAAGAAATTGAAGAAGTAGAAGAAAGTGAAGATGAAGGGAAAGATCCTGCTCTTGACAGCCTCAGTCAGGCCATAGCTTTCCAGCAAGCCAAAATTGAAGAAGAACAAAAAAAAATGGAAACCCAGTTCAGGAGGTCCTTCAACATCAGATGATTCAAGACACCCAAGGATAAAGAAAAGCACGTACTTCCATGATGAGGAGGAACTTAGTGACTAAAAATATACATATATTATGTAAATATCATTAAATTTTTTTTTTAAGTCTTGGAGTACCAAGTTCCCTTGGGACTAAAAATTACTTTTAGAATTTGAACATAAGAACACTTAGTACCAAATACTTTTTTACTTTAGACAGTTGATAGGGAATGGTAATTTTATAGTATCATGTTTACCTTGCATCAAGATTTGCTAATAATCATTAATCTTGAAAAGTTCATTTGAATAAAAAAGGAAATGTACTACTATCATAACAATGCTATCCCAAGAAGAAAGTCAAAGTCGCTCAGTCATGTCTGACCCTTTGTGACCCCATGGACTATACAGTCCCATGGGATTCTCCAGGCCAGAAATACTAGGGTGGGTAGCCTTTCCCTTCTCCAGGGGTCTTCCCAACCCAGGGATCGAACCCAGGTCTCCCGCATCGCAGGCGTATTCTTTAACAGCTGAGCCAGAAAGCTAGATAGTAAAAAGATTTGAGACGTTCATTATAAAAGTTTATTCATGATTGATTTATATAAGAGCTTTTGAAATAAATTTCATCTTTAAAACAAAAACTTCATAAAGACTGTGGAAAGTCTGGAGTGATTTATTGTTATTCATGTTAATAAAGTTTTCTCAAAAGAAATTTAAAAAAAAATAAGGGTGTGGATCATTTCTATTTTTGACTTGGCTATTATTCGATGATGTATTCACCTTGTGATTACTTATTAGACTGTAGCACCAATTTGTAAACATTTTTGTGTATTAAAAAGAGAAACATAAGGGGGGAGTAGTGGTTACAAAGGGAGGTTTGGATTTTCACATTGTAAAATTATTGACTTGTTAGGCTTTCAATCTCTTTTCTGGGTTTCTGTATATCCAACTTTGATCTCCAGAATTTTTCTAATGGACGGCCACCAGTGGCCCTAGAGAGTTAGATGCTGTTGGCAGTTTAGGCCCAGGGAATCACTTGCTTTAAAGAAAGGCTATATTTCTCCAACATTCCATTTCCCTATCCATCTGCAACCTTGCTGAAGGAGATTATTTCCTGATGTAACACAATAAATATACCATAATAAAGCCTTCCCCCACCACTGTGAACTTGGTATTGCTAGCTCATTTGGTAAAATGAATGCACCTCCCTTGTCCCCAACCTGTGACAGAAATAATAAATAACTTTGCTTTCATTTCACAAAAGGAAAGCTGGACGAAAGTAATTTCAGTGATTTGCTGGGGTTGCTTATGGGGTCACTAGCAAAGTCGGGATGCAGACTCTCAATTGATATCTCCAAGTGCGTGTTTCCCCTGCCAGCTACGGGGCTGCTGGGGAGAACTTTTCCCAGGGTAGCACACTAGAATTCACTTGGTGGATAAGGTCCTTGTTAGGTTTCACACAGGAAGAATGAAAACTGAGCACAAGCCTTCAGGATACACTGCGATTATTGTGCTACAGGCTACAGTGGGTTTACCCAACAGCTGCAAGATCACAAGTTCAGAGGAAGTTAGATAAAATGCCACTGCACTCAGGGGTTCAAACTTGAAGAGTCATATTTCATCGTGCCTTAGGAAGTAAAAAATAATAATAATAATAATAATAACAATAGTATCACCGCAACCTAACAGCAATGACCTTCGTATCGTAGTTGGAGTGGCCGTCTGAGGAAAATCGGAGCAGAATTTGTGTCTTGCTCCAGCTCAACACATCATACATTCGGAGAGTCAGTTCTCTCATGCAAATAGGCTGCGGATGTGGCGTCAAACAAGGGAAATGGTTTCTGATGATGAAAGGTTGGGGAACCAGGCTGGATCTCTCATTGCACGCGACTGTCTGTTGCATGCGCCATCGGGGGCGTCACGCGATTTTGGCACTGGCCTAGAGGACCGCGCACCAGTGGAGTCAGCAGGCACTCAAGTTCTGCGACACTCATAGAACTAAATAGGAAACACAGTGGATTTCTTGTGGCCTTTAGCAATATGTTTTAAGTTGAGGAAAACTTACAGTTGGGAGCCTTGTTCTTTCAGATTGATTTAAATCCTCGGTGTTAGTGTGTTTATGTGATTCCTGCGGGGCTACGGCCACGAAGTACTCAAGAGTAAGAGCTCTAGAGATAGAAAAAATAAAATCACCAAACAACAAGACATCTCATTTCTCACAGCCAGGGTGGGTTAGGTAACACACAGGCTTGTGAAGAGTCTCGGCAAGGGCGGATTACTGTCACTGTGTGTGTGCTGAGTCACTTTAGTCAAGTCAACTGTGACTAGAGAGCTTCCGAATTTGAATTCCAGAGAAGGAGCAATGTAAAGCAATATTAGCTGTGTAAGTGTGGATAACAGAGATTAAACTGGAGTGTATGCAAAAAATCTATTTGAGTGAGAAAGAGAAACAGAGACAGCAAGAGGGGAAAAACAAAATCTGCGTTTTTCTTTTTTAGAGGGACACACATGAATGAGGAAAATATACTAAAAGAAGAAATTTGTATAGCCCTAATATTTCAAATTTAGAATCAGCCATCTTACACAGAGTTTATCTGCACTTTTGGAGTATGAGTTAGTTGGCCTTTTGAGAAGATGACATTGAGACAAAATTTCATTTTAGGCCAGGACCAAGAAGAATTTGGGGCTCTGATAAACGCAACTTTGCCTTCCCCACCCAGAGATACTTGTAGCATAAACATATAAGCACTCAAAATAAAAATGAGTATATTTTTGAAAATCTGGTTTTGAAGAAATCCAGAGACGTTCTAAAGAGAAAATAAACTTACACAGACATTGCCTGGTTTTCAAACATAAACAGGTGATTATATCACTCTAACTTTGGTCCTCAATTATCTTTTGAATGAAAGGACAATGTATAAACATTTTGTTCAGAAAACTGTTTCTCTTAAATAATAGTCTTATGGAGTGGCTTGGAAATACTGGCTTATCGGGGGAGTTAGTTTACACTAGAACTTCAGAATCAGCTAAAACAGTACCTTGGTTTCCCTCTGGGATATTGCCTCTGAATTGCATTGTCTAGTTGATGTTATAGCTCTTGCATCAATCTTAAGACTGAGAAAACAAAATCATATCCTTGAAAACAGTATAATCCACCCGACATCCCTCTATCCCAATATATGCTATATTTATCAAGGCCTCAGTCTCTTCACCCAAACCACCTTATAGTCCTCTTTAATACAACCCCCTTTACCACGCACTGTGTTGAAGTTTTCATCCCATTGACACTCCCATTGCTTGTCTAACAGGAATCCCAATAACAAAGGTATGAATGATAAGCAGAAAACTCTCCAATTCTCCCTTTCTTTAAAAAAGGTACATGTTCAAGTAACCCATGATTTTAAATTATCATAAGGATAAATAGAAAAATATTTCATCTAGAATAACATTGAAAGTAAAACATGCCAAACATTTTGAGATTCCCCAAAAGTGATGTTTCATGAGAAATACATAACTTTAAATGATTATAGCAGTAAAAAATAAAGCTCTAAAATCAATGACTTAAAGTAGTATCACAAGCATCTAGATAAGGAAGAGCTTAGTAAACTTCAAAGAAGGGGAAAAAATACTTGATAAAAGAGCATAAATCAATAAAAAGACAAGAAATTGACATTAAAATTAAATTAACATTTATGCTGCTGCTGCTGCTAAGTCGCTTCAGTCGTGTCCGACTCTGTGCAGTCCCATAGACGTCAGCCCACCAGGCTCCCCCATCCCTGGGATTCTCCAGGCAAGAACACTGAAGTGGGTTGCCATTTCCTTCTCCAATGCGAGAAAGTGAAAAATGAAAGTGAAGTCGCTCAGTCGTGTCCAACCGTTAGTGACCCCATGGACTGCAGCCTACCAGGCTCCTCTGTCCATGGAATTCTCCAGGCAAGAGTACTGGAGTGGTTGCCATTCCCTTCCCTGGGGGATCTTCCTGATCCAAGGATCCAACCCGGGTCTCCTGCACTGCAAGCAGATACTTTACTGCTGAGCCACCAGGGAAGCCCCATCACGTTGCTGATTGATACAGATATTCTCAAGCTTGCCACACCCATATCAGAGCACTATACCTCTCCATGCATCAGATGAAGGCTACATACCCTTCCACTCATTTGCCACAATTACTGCTACTCTTTTCTCCTAATGTCCAATGGATTTATTCCAAAATGGTTTGAAACCACTCTCCTCTTAATAATGTCCTCTTACAATCTTTTAATGTGAATATACTTTCAGATGACTGCAATCTGAGATCCTTTCATTTACGTATTCCGTCTGCTTTGCTTAAGCATCACTCTCTGGTCCATACATCTAGACAAGGCTAATCCATCACAAGTATATCTCAATAACCAAATTCAGTTTTAGGTATCTTCTCACTGCCTGCAAGTTTTCCACCTGTGATCTTTCACATTAATTCATATGTACAAATAGATCCTGTTCAAGCTTTTATGAGGCCCATGGCCACTTCCTATTTTGGGATTCTCCTACCTTTAAGTAACTGTTGCAAAGCAGTCCTACTGTGCATGGCTTTTTCATCCACATCAACCCTCCATGTCCTTCCCTCTTGCTTGTACCTGGTCTGATAAATGCTGTTGGAGTAATGTGCAGTAATGCTCCAACCTTCTTCACTATGAATTAAATCTTGTATAAGTCTTTGAATGGCCTTCATGGAGGCTCAATAATACTTTTAATTGTGGCAACACACACAAGTTAAAGCACCTAAAACGCATCCTGGGGTTTAAGTGCCAATTGTTATATCTCCTCTGTAACCACTTTCCCTAATTCCTCGGCCTCTTTCCACTTTATGATACATGTTTTATTCAGATCATTCTATACTTACCACAGCAGTACTTTCAAGTATCTTCTCTGCATGAACCTTGTTTCCTGTTTAATATTCCATCACCTGGTCAACAATCATTCATTCCTAGAAATAATTCTTCAGAACCTCTATGTGCAGAAAAGACTGAAAGTCAATGTATTCCATTCTCTTAGAATGAAAAAAAAAAAAAAACAGATATTTGTAATCTTCACATCACATTATACTAGACAGAGTATAAAAATAAGATTAACAAGAATTAGATCTTAGATTAACTTATTATTTAGTTTTCTAAAAAAGAAATACATGTTCATCTAAAATTCCATTATGTATATTAAAGTGTATAAAATAAAGGATTAGAAGTGTGCATTCTCCAATCATAAATTCATTCTCTAAAGACAAATATTGTAGATTGACAATTTGTAACACTGTTGCAGCTCTTTCTGATACTTATAATACATGCGTGGGTCACAAGATAATAGTTTTGCTACTTGCTTTATTATTCTTAACCATCCAGTTTCATTTTTCTATGCAACTACATACAGACAACATTATCTTATTTTGGTAACTGGATAAAGTTTTTGGGTGATTTTGTAAATTGAGATTCAGAAATAAGACAAATCTTTAAAATATACACTATTATTGACCATTCCATTATGCCTTCTTAGAAAGCAATGTAATAGAAAGATAGTTTCTTCTCTATGATGATCCACTTTGTTAATAATCTGCCTCTCCAGAATTGTTAACAATAGTAGCTTTGAAAACAGGAAGATATTCTCTCAGAGAAAGATCATATCATCTTCAACATAGAGTTCTGATTATCAAAAACACTTTTACAAAGATAAGTTGTGAGTTAGATAACATAATTTGGCCTTAATTTTACAAATCTATGACTAATAATAAGCTAGAATGGGTCTCAACTGTACTTCAAGAACCACTCAGATTTGCGAAAGTTTCTTGGTTCTTCCAATTGTGAATCTCTTGCACATCAAAGGTTGATAAAGCCTCATATGATTAATAGTCATTCTTAATTAACATAAAAGAGCACAGTATATCAGAATGCCTCTGATCTTGTAAATTTTATTACTGGTTGTTACAAAATTCTGAAAGCTCACAAAGCATATAATATGGAAGGCATGAAAAGGAAATGTTCTACTTGGGAAATAAATTTTGAAAAAGTGAGACCTCCAGTTCTCCATGAAAAATAACACATTGCATCGTTGTTGAAGCTTGCATTTCTGATCATACATCATTTTCATCTTTTTATAATGATAAATTAGGACATGTAATGTGAACTTCATTTTTATTATTATTGTATGACCTTTTGAAAACTTCTAAGAATGTCTGGATTCCCTTAATCAAAGGGCAAAGGATTTGAAAGGGAGGGATTTTATTTTCTGAAAGTGATAGGCTAAGTTATGCGTGTACTATGTTTACTTCAGTAAATAAATTACATTTTAATAGGTTAACCTTAACTGAGAAAATATGACCTACTTTTTCACAGTGACCATTGTTATGAGAGTCTTCATCTGTCATGATTATGTCTTTGTTATAATTGAGATCATGCTCTTATTAATGACTAGAAGAGAAAAATCCAAGTGAGATGAGCTATTCCCAGCTAGCATTTAAGAAATTGTTATAAAGGGCCAAATCATATTCTCTGCTTGATCTTTCCAGGGTAGTCAATTTGCTATCACTGACACAAATTTAAATCCCAACACTGAAAGGTCATGGAAAGTGCTCACTACAGGATTGCAAAAGCAGCAGCAGGGTGGATAGAGAAAATTAGACTGTCAGGATTACAATGCCACCAACACACTTGGCTTTCCAAGAACTGACGCATCCAGAACTTTGCAGATAATATTACCATTGTTGCTGTTAGCTGGTATTTACATTTACACAGAGTAAATGTATGTATATAAATGCATATGCTGTCATACATATGTATCTATTATTAATAAAAGGCATTAAGGTTTATTAACAGTAAAAAAAATGAGTGCTTTAGACTGAAATAATGGACACTTTGGGGATCATTTCTGTGGTTCACATTTAATGGATAATTCTTTTCTCAGTACTTTTCTCTTTATCATCATATCCAACATCACCAACATTACTATAATTACCACTGCAGAAGGTATTGTGTTAAATGCTTTTTATACACTATATTATTTAAAGAATTATTTTAGTGCAGTGAAGTAGATTTTATGTGTTTAAAGCTTAAAAAATGAAGACAGTCATATGTCATTAGGGAAATGCAAATTAAAACAGCAATGAGATACCACTGCACACCTATTTGAATGTGAGTTCCTAGACTGTAACAAAGATACCACTCTGCTGGGAATGTTGATGGAGACTGTGAAGAATGAGGGTATATGGGGATGCTCTGTATTTGCTGATCAATTTGCTGTGAACCCAAAACTGCTCTAAAGATAGAATCAATTAAAAAAAGAATGACCAAAATTTGAAACGCTGACAGCACTGAGTGCTTCCAAGGAGGTGGAGCAACAGGAACACTCCTTCACGGCTGACAGCAATGAAAATTGGCACACCAGGTGGGAAGGCAGTTTGCAGGTTTCTTACTGAGTTGAACATACCAATATCATATGACCCACAATCATGTTGCTTAGAATTTACCCAAAGCAGTGGAAAACTGATGTCTATGCAAAATCCTACACACAAATGTTTATATCAACTTTATTCATAATTGTCAAAACTTGGAAGCCAAAACCAAGATTCCTTCAGTAGGTGAATGAACAGATAAATTGTGGTGCATCCAGACAATGGAGTGTTATTCAGCCCTAAAAAAAAAAAAAAAAAAAAAAAAAACTGTGCTAGTAAGTCCTGAAAAGATGTGGAGGAAGCTTAAATGCATATTACTAACTGAAAGTAGCCAATCTGAAAAGATGACATACTGAATGATACCAATTACATGACAACTCTGGAAAAGGCAAAACTATGGAGACAGTAAAAAGATCAGTGATGCTAGGGATGAGGGCTGGAGGGGTGAACAGGTAGGGCATAGAGGAGTTTTAGAGCACTGGAAACAAACAGTATTATAACGATACATACATGTCATTATATCTTTGTTCAAACCCAAAATATGTACAATAAAAAGAATGAAACCTAAGTAAACTGCGGACTTTGGGTGATTGTGATGTGTCAGTGTCTTTTTATGCTGCTGCTGCTGCTAAGGAGAAGGCAATGGCAACTCATTCCAGTACTCTTGCCTGGCAATTCCCATAGGAACAAATACCTCATTCTTGTCACTGATGTTGATAATAGAGGAGGTCATGCATGGGGAGTTTTGGGGGTTATATAAGAAATATTTTCTATTTTGTTGTAAACCTAAGGCTGCTCTAAAATATGCAAACTCATAATAAAATAAATTAATAATAATTAAGAAATATTTGCTGTTGTTCAGTCTCTAAGCCGTGTCCTAAGACAAGGCAAATGAATTTGTGTAATCTGCTTAAGTGGACAGCTTTATTTTTGGGGGGCTCCAAAATCACTGCAGATGGTGACGGCAACCATGAAATTAAAAGACGCTTACTCTTTGGAAAAAAAGTTATGACCAACCACCCTGCATATTAAAAAGCAGAGACATTACTTTGCCAACAAAGTTCCATATAGTCAAGGCTATGGTTTTTCCAGTAGTCATATATGGATGTGAGAGTTGGATTATGAAGAAAGCTGAGCGCCGAAGAATTGATGCTTTTGAACTGTGGTGTTGGAGAAGACCTGAGAGTCCCTTGGACTGCAAGGAGATCCAACCAGTCCATCTTAAAGGAAATCATTCCTGAATATTCATTGGAAGGACTGATGTTGAATCTGAAACTCCAATACTTTGGCCACCTGATGTGAAGAACCAACTCATTGGAAAAGACCCTGATGCTGGGAAAGATTGAAGGTGGGAGAAGAAGGGGAGGACATAAGGGGAGATGGTTGGATGGCATCACCAACTCAATGGACATGAGATTGAGTAAGCTCTGGGAGTTGGTGATGGACCGGGGGGCCTGGCGTGCTGCAGTCCATGGAGTTGCAAAGAGTTGGATGTGACTCAGTGTCTGAACTGAACTGAATCTGTTTAAAGTAGCAGAGTGAATGGCAAATTAATAGCTAACGTCAACAATGACACTCATACACAAAACTACACTGACTGACTCTCTTGTAACTCTTCACGAGGAAGACAAGAACAGGAAATACAGGAAGCTTTCTGTGAGAAACAAAAGTCCTCAATAAACTCACGTGTCTGTCTTTTTAATATCACCTACTTATGACATCTGCTATACTCTACTACTTCTTTATATGAAAGTTTCTCCAGGGCTCTCACCGTCTGTGTGACTCTTTCACTTTACAGATCTTAATAATAACTAACATAGACATTTTAAGGTCAAATATATAATGTCTCTCATGAAAGAAAAAATAGTATGCCTAAAAAAACATAATCCAGACACTTGTCTTTAAAATAGCAACATTAATAATTTATCAAATGATGTCTATGTTATTTTAGAATAATTTAAAGCACACACTTCCTCTGTGCTGTCCTGAGTTTAAATATAATAGATAACAATTTTAATTTCATGTAATTATACTTTCTCTTGAAGAGAATATCTTTAAAAGTTTTCAAGGACTATTCACTGTTCCCAATAATCCTAATTTCAACAACTTCTGAGAATTACTTTCATCTAAGGACCTCTTTCCCAAATAAATCTAGAGTTATGCATGTCTGAGTGTGTGTGTGTGTGAGCACATACCCACATTATGCCAATGTGAGATGCTATTTCAAAAATATTTTTATTTTCATTTACAACTTTGTTGAGCTCACAGTTGAAATTTTAAAAAAGCAGAGAGTAAAAAGCATAAGATAAAAATTGTCTACATCACCTACATCAATTTCCTACATCAGTAGGAAAAAATATCTTTGATAATTTATTGAATAACTTCTTACCTTGTTATGCGTATTTGAAGTATATAGAGATACTAAATAAAAACTAACAAACAGGGGAAACGTGGCCTAAGCCAAGGGATTCGCATTCTAAAGGGTCTCTGGGACAGCACAGTCCCTGCAGACCTTAAAAGAAAAAAAAAAAAAAAAAAACTAACAAACAATAAAAGGGACAGAATCACACACATAGAGAAAAAACTTAAAACAATTTTATTGATGTATAGCTGCTTTACTGTTGTGTTATTTTCTTCTGGACAACTGATTCTCTTTGCTGTACAGCAGAAAATAGCTCAACGCTGTAAGGCAACCAAACCGTGGTTTTCAGAGCAGGTTGCGGGGGGGCAGGTTGTAATCCAGGAGTGGGGGAGTGGAAGGTGCAAACTGTTAGGTGTAAGATTGGCTCAAGGATGTGTTGCACAACATGGGGAATAGAGCCAACCATCTGTAATATCCACAAATGGAAAGCAAGTGTATAAAAATTTAAGAAAATTAAAAATAAAATATATAGTGGTTGTGATGTATATGTAGTAATTTGGCCACTGTGTATATCTTAATAGTGTATTATTTAGAAATAATTTTTATCGTTATAACTTTTTCTTTTATCTATATGTCTTAAGACTTTTAACTAAATCCTTATTATAAGTTCTTGTTATAAGTCCTTATTATCTATCCTGTAAATAATATTTCTTTTCAGAAAATAAAATATAAATAATCCTGCAATTTCAGCAGTGAAATATATCTTTTATCACCTAGCTGCTTATGTTTTAGGAGGCTAATAATTATAGCAATTGTAATAGCAGCAATAATATTAGTGATTAGATGCCATTTACCAAGTGCTCATTATGTCACTTGGTAAGTATATTGTGTCTATAACTGGATTGGATCCCCACAAAAGCCATCATGAGAATGAAAAATAGGTTTCTTTCTTTCTTTTTTTTTTATTTATTTTTTAATTTTATTTTATTTTTTAACTTTACAATATTGTATTGGTTTTGCCATATATCGAAATGAATCCTCCACAGGTAAACATGTGTTCCCCATCCTGAACCCTCCTCCCTCCTCCCTCCCCATACCATCCCTCTGGGTCGTCCCAGTGCACCAGCCCCAAGCATCAAGTATCATGCGTCGAACCTGGACTGGCAACTTGTTTCATATATGATAGTATACATATTTCAATGCCATTCTCCCAAATCATCCCACCCTCTCCCTCTCCCACAGAGTCCAAAAGACTGTTCTATATATCAGTGTCTCTTTTGCTCTCTCGTATACAGGGTTATTGTTACCATCTTTCTAAATTCCATATATATGCGTTAGTATACTGTATTGGTGTTTTTCTTTCTGGCTTACTTCACTCTATATAATAGGCTCCAGTTTCATCCACCTCATTAGAACTGATTCAAATGTTTTCTTTTTAATGGCTGAGTAATACTCCATTGTGTATATATACCACAGCTTTCTTATCCATTCATCTGCTGATGGACATCTAGGTTGCTTCCATGTCCTGGCTATTATAAACAGTGCTGAGATGAACATTGGGGTACACGTGTCTCTTTCAATTCTGGTTTCCTCAGTGTATATGCCCAGCAGTGGGATTGCTGGATCATAAGGCAGTTCTATTTCCAGTTTTTTAAGGAATCTCCACACTGTTCTCCATAGTGGCTGTACTAGTTTGCATTCCCACCAACAGTGTAAGAGGGTTCCCTTTTCTCCACACCCTCTCCAGCATTTATTGCTTGTAGACTTTTGGATCGCAGCCATTCTGACTGGCATGAAATGATACCTCATAGTGGTTTTGATTTGCATTTCTCTGATAATGAGTGATGTTGAGCAACTTTTCATGTGCTTGTTAGCTATCTGTATATCTTCTTTGGAGAAATGTCTATTTAGTTCTTTGGCCCATTTTTTGATTGGGTCATTTATTTTTCTGGAATTGAGCTGTAGGAGTTGCTTGTATATTTTTGAGATTAGTTGTTTGTCAGTTGCTTCATTTGCTAATATTTTCTCCCATTCTGAAGGCTGTCTTTTCACCTTGCTTATGGTTTCCTTTGTTGTGCAGAAGCTTTTAAGTTTAATTAGGTCCCGTTTGTTTTTGCTTTTATTTCCAATATTCTGGGAGGTGGGTCATAGAGGATCCTGCTGTGATGTATGTCGGAGAGTGTTTTGCCTATATTCTCCTCTAGGAGTTTTATAGTTTCTGGTCTTACATTTAGATCTTTAATCCATTTTGAGTCTATTTTTGTGTATGGTGTTAGAAAGTGGTCTAGTTTCATTCTTTTACAAGTGGTTGACCAGTTTTTCCAGCACCACTTGTTAAAGAGTTTGTCTTTTCTCCATTGTATATTCTTGCCTCCTTTGTCAAAGATAAGGTGTCATCCATATGTGCGTGGATTTATCTCTGGGTTTTCTATTTTGTTCCATTGATCTATATTTCTGTCTTTGTGCCAGTACCATACTGTCTTGATGACTGTGGCTTTGTAGTAGAGCCTGAAGTCAGGTAGGTTGATTCCGCCGGTTCCATTCTTCTTTCTCAAGATCGCTTTGGCTATTCGAGGTTTTTTGTATTTCCATACAAACTGTGAAATTATTTGTCTAGCTCTGTGAAGAATACCATTGGTAGCTTGATAGGGATTGCATTGAATCTATAAATTGCTTTGGGTAGTATACTCATTTTCACTATATTGATTCTTCCAATCCATGAACATAGTATATTTCTCCATCTATTAGTGTCCTCTTCTTTCACCAGTGTTTTATAGTTTTCTATATATAGGTCTTTAGTTTCTTTAGGTAGATATATTCCTAAGTATTTTATCTTTTCGTTGCAATGGTGAATGGAATTGTTTCCTTAATTTCTCTTTCTATTTTCTCATTATTAGTGTATAGGAATGCAAGGGATTTCTGTGTGTTGATTTTATATCCTGCAACTTTACTATATTCATTGGTTAGTTCTAGTAATTTTCTGGTGGAGTCTTTAGGGTTTTCTATGTAGAGGATCATGTCATCTGCAAACAGTGAGAGTTTTACTTCTTCTTTTCCAATTTGGATTCCTTTTATTTCTTTTTCTGCTCTGATTGCTGTGGCCAAAACTTCCAAAACTATGTTGAATAGTAGTGGTGAAAGTGGGCACCCTTGTCTTGTTCCTGACTTTAGAGGAAATGCTTTCAATTTTTCACCATTGAGGATAATGTTTGCTGTGGGTTTGTCATACATAGCTTTTATTATGTTGAGGTATGTTCCTTCTATTCCTGCTTTCTAGAGATTTTTTTATCATAAATGGATGTTGAATTTTGTCAAAGGCTTTCTCTGCATCTATTGAGATAATCATATGGTTTTTATTTTTCAATTCGTTAATGTGGTGTATTACATTGATTGATTTGTGGATATTGAAGAACGCTTGCATCCCTGGGATAAAGCCCACTTGGTCATGGGACCAGGAAGAAACAGAAAATCTTAACAGACCCATCACAATCACAAAAATTGAAACTGTAATCAGAAATCTTCCAGCAAACAAAAGCCCAGGTCCAGACAGCTTCACAGCTGAATTCTACCAAAAATTTAGAGAAGAGCTAACACCTATTCTACTCAAACTCTTCCAGAAAATTCCAGAGGAAGGTAAACTTCCAAACTCATTCTATGAGGCCACCATCACCCTAATACCAAAACCTGATAAAGATCCCACAAAAAAAGAATACTACAGGCCAATATCACTGATGAACATAGATGCAAAAATCCTTAACAAAATTCTAGCAATCAGAATCCAACAACACATTAAAAAGAAAAATAGGTTTCTCCATTTTACAGTTAAGAATGTTTATTTTCTTGTCTTCCACATTAAAATTTACAAGAGAGCGTGTGTGTGCATGCTCAGTTGTTTCTGTCCTGTCCAACTCTGCAAACCCATGGACTTTAGCCTGCCAGGCTCCTCTCTCTGTGGTATTTTCCACACAAGAATACTGGACTGGGTTGCCATTTCCTCCTCCAGGGGATCTGCCAGACCCAGGGATCAAATCCACATCTCCTGTGCGTCCTGCATTGCAGGTAGATTTCTTTACCACTGAGCCACCGGGGAAGCCCCAAGGATGTTGAGGTACAAATAGATTAAATAATTTTGTTAAAATCTCACGACAGTTTGGACAAGCTCCATCCTGGACCCACAGCTTCACTCCAGTTGCCACACAGGGGAGAGCATCAGAGGTTTTCAGATCCCCACCGTCAGGCTGGGGGCTACACAATTTGTGGGCTCAAGGCAAATGGAAAATAAGGAGGCTTTTGTTCAAAATGTACTGAGGATTTAAAGATGGTGACAGTAGAACATCAAAATGAGCACAGGTCCTTCTAAGCCAGGGGCTCCATGGCCCCAGGTTACACATTCACGAAGATGGAACTGCTACAGCTATGCAGGAAGGCTTCTGTCTCAGTGGCTTTAAAGCCACTGTTGATGTGTGTGATATCCAGAAAAGCAACATTTCAATGCCATTACCAACCCCTATACTGATTTCTTTTACCTTCTAGTCTATTGAACATTTTATGTTTTCTGTTTTTTAAACTGTTGCTGCTATTCAGCAGAATTGTTTGAAGTGTTTTACCACTAATGATGATATTGGATTCTAATTGAGGAGTTTTCTCATTTTCAGTTCCAAGTCATTTTATCAGACTTCCACAAATGGGTGTTGGGTTATTAGTTTTTTTTTTTTTTTTTAATTCAAGACCTATTTAAATAATCATATAGTTATTGCATGTTTGACACATGGATATGATATAATGTATTAATGGCTTTAATAATATTAAGCTACCTTTGTATTCCTGGTGTTTTAGGAAATGCTATTAACTTTTGATGTGTTTTGCTGTTGTGGGGAGAAAGGCTACCAAAGTACAATTTCCCTTTCTTTTCTCTTCTTGCAGGAAAATGGAACAAGCCTGGAAAATAAAGCAGTCATTTCTGCCTCCTCATCCTCTCTTCCACTCAACTCAACAGCTCTCCCTGGCTCACAGTTTTGGTTAAAGAAAATACCTTTACAGGTATTGATAAAAAGAAAAAAAAGTCATCAACTAATCAGGGCAGAATGAATCCATGGATGATGCAGGAGAGGGTATTGAACAGGAATAAGGGACTGGCTAGACCATGGATGGGAGCAAAGGGAAGAGAAGGTGGATGGTTTCTTTCAGGGATTGCAAACCTGCTTCCACACAAGGATTATGGAAGAAATACGGACAGGGGTGGTTGCTCAGTAAGTACTGGGATTCTGCGGACCACGGTGGGGTGTTCTGATCTCAAGCTATGTGTAGCTGAGGGTATGTCTTAGCTGCATGAAGCATCAGCATTTAGAAGATGCTCAGGGCTACTGTGCTATAAAACAGAAAGTGCAAGAGAAAAGAGTGAAGATCCCTGAACTGGGACTATGTGACCGTTCCTTCCTTCTCTCAGAAGTCGTCATTGCTAGGCTATGTGTGTGACACCTGGAGATAGTTGTGTGTGTGCGGCAAGGGTCAGGGGGATGGAATGACTCAGTGGAACATGAAGCCTGCCTTCATTTCACTTAGAAAAATAAAGAAATGAGATAATTCTCACTCCTGGATATTGAATGGCAAATTCGCATCTGTTTTGCCAGCATATAATCTTCTTGTATTATTAACAACATCTTTTGAATGTTGCTTGCTAGTCTTTTATTTAGGATTTCTGCATCATAACTCACAGAGAATGGAGACTTAAAATCTGTGTTTGAAAGATAGTATATGCAAGTGTATGTGTTTCTGTGTTTCTGCTATCTGTCCAAGTTTCTATAAGGACTATACTAACTTCATTTAAGAACCTGGCTTATTTACAAAAACTTTCTAAAGCTTTTGCAAATATTTAAACTATATGAAAATTATTTATTCTATGAATATTTTGGCAATGGCACCCCACTCCAGTACTCTTGCCTGGAAAATCCCATGGATGGAGGAGCCTGGTGGCTGCAGTCCATGGAGTCGCTAAGAGTCAGACATGACTGAGCGACTTCACTTTCACTTTTCACTTTCATGCATTGGAGAAGGAAATGGCAGCCACTCCAGTGTTCTTGCCTGGAGAATCCCAGGGACGGGGGAGCCTGGTGGGCTGCCATCTATGGGGTCGCACAGAGTCGGGCACGACTGACGCGACTTAGCAGCAGCAGCAGCATGAACATTTCAAAGAACCAAGCTGCAAATTTATCTAAGCCTACATCATTTATTTTTCTTGTTTTTTTTTTTTTCTTTCTTTCCATTTTGCTTTGATAAGCTGTCTCTTTCTCATATGTGTTATCATGGTTATTGTTCTAAAGAGATTTAGTATTCATTTATTTATTTACTTACTAATTGCATTTCTAGAACAATGCCTATTTTGGTGAAAATGTCAGTTTGATAACTTACAAGGCTAAAATACAGAAGCTGTTTGTTGTAAAGACTCTCTGTATTCAAATTTCAGCTCGTCATTTTCCAGCTGTGTGACTTCAGGCAAGTTTACCTCAGTTTCCTAACTTATACAAATTTTGGAAAAATTATGACATGTACTGCACAGGGGTTTTAATAGGACTAAATATTTTAAATACATGAAGATTTTAGCATCAGTGCCAGTCACAGGTCATGAGGACCAAAAAGTAGACAACCATGTTTTTATCTTCTATTCCAGTTTCTACTCTATACTAAGAGCTGTGCTCAAAATGAAATCCATATCCTATTCTTTTCTGATTTCCAACTGAGTTCACCCAAGCCCTAGACAAACAAGCTAGAGAGTTATGCTTTGAGTGTGGTATTTTTAAAAGTAAACTAGAAAAAAAAATACAGTGAGGTATTTTTGTAATTATGCAAAATTAACTCAGTAATTGTCTCACTAAATTACACTAATGATAAAAAGAATTCGGACAGATTTTTCAAGGTTATATGATAATAAATGCCTTTAACAGAAAACTAAAATAACAAAAGCCACAGTTTAATTCACAGATATATTCAAACATGTTTGGGGGTTTCTTTTGAGCTGCAAAATATTACATGAAACCTATAGAAATGTTTTCAGAAATATTTTCTGTGTGTCAAAGCTTAGTATGTATAACACACCATTCAGGACTGACTGAGGATAACCTTACTCAGCTAACTCTCTCTAAAAATCCTTCAAAATAAATATTCTGTCCTCATTTAAAACATTAAGTGATACATTTAAATGTTTGAACTAGGAAATATAGTGAGGCATGCCTGCTCAGTCATTTAGTCATGTCTCTCTTGTGACCCCATAGACTATAGCCCAACAGGTTTTTCTGTCCATGGGATTATCCTGGCAAAAATACTGGAGCGGGTTGCCAGTTCCTCATCCAGGTGATCTTCCTGACCCAGAGATCGAACCCTTGTCTTTTGCATCTGCTTGATTGGCAGGAGGATTCTTTGTCACTGTGCCACCTGGGAAGCTCCAGGACATAGAGTCAGGTACACCTAAATCTGAACCTAACTATTTTTGTATAGTTTTTCACTTAGTAACTTTCTTAGTTATTGAAAACAGACACACCCAGATAAATAAAGCGTCTTTTCTGCTGATAGAGGAACATATTTAAAAGAATATGACAATGAAGTTCATTTTTTTGTAGGATGTCTATATACACAAATATTTATTCTCCATGGAGAAATCAGGAAAGGCTTTGGAGTGAAGTGCATATTAGGTCCAAGGATGGAAAAGGTGATGAGGTGAGCAAAAGCATCTGGGAGTGGAGAGTGGGAGGGAAAAGAATGAGGTTATAGGTGAGAGGAACAGGAGCAGTGGAGAGACATGGAAATGTAGCATCCACACAGCCCCCTGCATGTACTTCTACTAGAATAGGACCGAGTCTCCTGTAACTCTTTTCTGAAGAACAGCTCTGCAGACAGAACAGGACAGCTTCAATTTCACAACATAGCTCATCTCCTTGGTGGTGGTAGTTTGTTTGCTAAGTCGTGTCCATCCCTTTGTGATCCCATGGACTGTGGCCCACAAGGCTCTTCTGTCCATGGGATTTTGCAGGCAAGAATACTGGAGTGGGTGGTCATTTCCTTCTCCAGACGGTCTTCCCAACCCAGGGATCAGACCCACGTCTCCTGCAACTCCTGAATTGCAGGTGGATTCTTTTCCAACTGAGCCACCAGCAAAGCCCTAGCTAATCCCTTTGTGTTTTCTTAAAAAGAATATAGATACTGTAATGGCCCTGCTCTTCAGCTGCTTCTCGTATTGCTCACCCTACCTTCCC
This sequence comes from Bos indicus x Bos taurus, assembly GCF_003369695.1. NCBI lineage: Eukaryota > Metazoa > Chordata > Mammalia > Artiodactyla > Bovidae > Bos > Bos indicus x Bos taurus. The sequence continues at coordinate 91,829,070 of NC_040085.1, forward strand.
TTGGGAAAGCATTCCCACAAAGCTGTTGTTTTCTCACAATGATGGAAATAGCAGTGCTCACTTAGGAATGAATTGCAACATTACCAGCAATTAGAATCAGCAGACGTTCCTAGCGAACCAACCTCAAATTAATGTACCTGCCCTGTGCTCTGCACATTATAGAAAGAGTACCCATCAAATGATGATAATAGAAGCAACTTGCATTTACATGGACCTTTCCAATTCGTAAAGCTGTGTGTGTGCTTTAATATTACTCTATTCAGGTCAAACAGGAGAAACCAGAAAATGAAACTGGGAATTGGATATTTGCTCCCAGGTGATCCTGTTATCTCCACATAGAAATGAATTCCCTGAACATTCTAAGAGTTCAGAATCAGAGATCATCAGGATAGATTTTGTATGTATTCAAGGAACAATATAAATGAGTTCAGAAAGACAACATTCTGACAACGGTCTACACTGTGGCGACATGCCCCACTGTGTCTTTATCCTTCTTAGCATCATAACTTGGTTCGTCTGAAAGATAAACTTTATCCATCTACCTGAATATGTGCAAATGTTTCTGAGTGCCTCATATGCTTCAGCTCTCCACTCTGTAAGTGGTTTTGGTCTTAACAAAACCATCGTCTCATCTTCTACTTTCCTTTCTTAGTGGCTTTGCACGAGCACCTCGATCAAACGTATTTCCCTGACTGCTCATGAACACACCCTCTGCTCTATTGCCAGGTGCTGGCACCACAAAAGAGTGCAAGTAATGGAACTTGTCTCCCAGGAACTCACTCCAGAAGAAAAGCCATGTGTTTATCTAGTCAGCAACTATTTCTTAATCTTCTCTGTGAGATTAACTGCATACCAGAGATGCAAGAGAAGTGTTTACAACAGTCTCATGGCTTGAAATCACCCCAACTTCCATTTGATCCCTGTCTCTTTAAATATTATAATCTTAATGATTGCTTTGCAATTGTCCCCTTCTCTCAGAACCTTTCTAATCAAATAATGTTTATAAAATATTTGTCATTTCTGTTAGAGTTTAGAAGCATTCATCTTTCTCCCCTTGAGAATCATTAGGTAAAGCTGTTCTTTATCTTTCTGGATTTATTGACCTTAAAGTCCAGTTAGACAATATTAACTTTGCAATTTTTTTTTAACCTCTGTAATTTTTATGATCCTTATTTTGAAAGTTTGTTGACACTACATTTGATGGTCTACTTACTCAAAGGAGGATTTGTGGTTGGTATAGCTCAGTATTTTAAGCTGACATAATTGAGAAACTGATTAAGATGTTTTAAACAAGTATTTGAAACGTAGAGGTCATCATATCCTATGAGGTTGAACTTGGGAAATTTCATTATCTAAAAGTTTCACTGAACTGCTTTCAGAAAGCTATTAAGCATAACATTGCTTTCCTGAACCATGCAGGTCAGCCACAATGCCATAAATTGGGAGAAAAAAGAATACAAGTTTTTCTTCTGTATACACAATTCTGCATCTCGGTCAATCCATGTTGAACAGAAAGATCTAAAGAGTATTATAATAAAGGGAATGTGGAATTCTCTAGTCCACTTTAAAATGTAGACCTTTGAGCCTGACTGCTTATCTATTGCACTGAAAATCCCTAGTTTTTCTCCTAATGGCCTCTGGAAATGTTTATAATGAGAAGCAGATTTTGGTAATCCACATTGTGATCAAATTACTTTTGTCAGTGTCTTTCATTTAGTAATTATTAAATATACAAAGCCTAATTTGATAGATGAAAAATATTCCTTTCTAAGCCACCCTGATTATCAACTGTCAGCCACTGATATAAAATGACTCATTGTGGGAACACAATTAGAATCTTAAAATACTAATGGAAGCATGCATAAATGGAATTCAAGGGGTTTTTCAGATCCATTAAATACACCAAAGCTTGCTTATAATGTGCCTACACTCAATGCTTTTCTATACAATAACTGAAATAACTGAAAATTGGAAAATCCCGACCAACGGCCCAGAAAGTATTATTTCCTGCGTTTCGAATGTTTCTGTCTTCTTCATTCATTGCCTTTCAAAAGGCTGATATAAATTAATCTATTTCTAACCATTTCATGGCTTTCTGTACAGGGAAAAAAAAATATGTTAACAGAATGAAGCTGGCAATACAATTTAGTCTGCTAGAAATGGAGAACAATAGGACAAAATTCACAGTCTATGGGTCTTTTTACCTCTATCAACCTTAAGGCTAATGATCTCTATCTCAAATTGCTTCTGAAACCACAAAGGTGGAAAGTATTAGTGATCACTACCCCTCACATTCTGAAGAGAGATGATGGATTTTTTTCATGATTGACTAAAGTAAAAGGGGCAGAGCCCACCCTGTGACTCTCAGTTTTCATTAATGAACAGAGTTGGACCCGACTGAAGCGACTTAGCAGCAGCAGCAGCTGATGCAAAAAACAGGAAGTGATCCAGTCAAGTGACCATGTTAGTCACTCAGTCGTGTCTGACTCTTTGTGACTCTTCGGACTGCAGCCTGCCAGGATCCTCTGTCCATGGAATTATCCAGTCAAAAATATGGGAGTGGGTAGCCAATCCCTGCTCCAGGAGACCTTCTCAACCCAGGGATGGAACCTGGGTCTCCAGCATTGCAGGCAGATTCTTTACCTTCTGAGCCTCCAGAAGAGTCAACAATGTCATGATCTATAAGCCTAACGGTACACCTTCTTTCTCCCTTCTCTTTGAAGAAAGAGAGAATGAAGTGTCTTAAATTATTTAGGTTATCTATTTAAAGATGTTTCTGTTACAGGTGTTTTGGAGAGAATGCTTGCAATAGGAGGGTACTAGATTAGAAAACAAAAGTATGAGTTCTTTCCATGCAAAGGTTTTTGTAGTATTAGACAGGACATGATGGGCTAGCCAATCAACGAACCTTCAACAGTACTTCTTTCCAATCACACATATACAAAGTTGATCCATGGAGTGAAATACAGTATTGTCATCAATAGTTTAACCTTAATGTTTTTGAAAACATTAAGCATACTGAGTGACTGCATCCTTACTGAACAGAAATAAAGACATATTTCTTAAGATTTAGTTAAGAGATTAAGCTGCTTATATTAACTTGTTAGCTATTGCCACCAAATGAGTTAGTCTGAATTTTTCTACTAATAAAACGCTTAATATTTTTTTCATAACTGAATAAGCAATGAAGTAAACACAGATAGTAATTCTGAATCATTTTATCCATTGAGGAACTTGAAACAGTTACTTTAAATTGCTTTTTTCTCCTCACCCACTGTCTTCTTTCCCTCCTCCCTCCCTCCTTTCTTTCCCTCTCTCTCTCTCTCTCCTTTCACATTATTGATATCTCTGTGCTGCTGCTGCTGCTAAGTCGCTTCAGTCGTGTCCGACTCTGTGTGACCCTATAGATGGCAGCCCACCAGGCTCCTCCGTCCCTGGGATTCTCCAGGCAAGAACACTGGAGTGGGCTGCCATTTCCTTCTCCAATGCATGAGAGTGAAAAGTGAAAGTGAAGTCTCTCAGTTGTGTCCGACTCTTAGCGACTCCATGGACTGCAGCCTACCAGGCTCCTCCATCCATGGGGGTCTCCAGGCAAGAGTACTGGAGTGGGGTGCCATTACCTTCTCCATGATATCTCTGTAATTGTTAGTAAATATTTTATCAAAAGGTACCACTTGTGACTATTTTTCCTCCTTAAACTTCCCTTTCCCCTGACCCTCTTTGAACTTGACAATGTGATTTTTGGTTGGATTCATAGGGTTTGGGTGGATCAAAGTTGACAATCATCCTTTGAATTCTTTTTTGCATGAGTAAATAGATTTTAAAACTCTCTCCTCCTTTGCTCATGAAGAAACTGAACAAATTCATTAGACCCTTCAGTTAGTGTCCAAAAATAAATAAAAACTTTTCATTCTTCTAGAATTTTTTTTTTTTTTGCCCTGAGGCATCCAAGTGTAGAGTTAGTGCATTATGAAAGAAAACCATGAGCATTGATAAATGTGGAAAAGCTACAGATTTATCTTGGGAACTATTTCCTGGAAATGTGATGCTAAAGTACCCATTTTGGAATATTGATCTTTTATTCATCAAAGAAGATTCAAAATCAGCAAGCAAAGCAGTGCAGCATCTGTCTGGCCTTCCTTATGAATGTAAGCATATAAAGTGGAGAATAGCACTCTTTGGACGTGAGCTCACTGGAATTGAATCCTGGGGCTACATCTATCCTTCACTGGCTGTGTAAGTGATCTTCCATTTCCTTATCCATCAACTGTGCCTAATATCTAACAATATCTTAATTGGTTTTGAAAGAAATGAACATACTCCTGAATGCATGTAAATTTCCTGGAACAGTATTTGGCACAATGGGGGTGCTCAAGATTGTGGTGATGATATTAATATCAATAGCAGTGGTAATGACAGTGGCCGAAATAAAGTAGAAAGAGTAGGATAAAATAAATGGCGTATCCTGAGACACCCTGGCAATGAAAAATAACATGTCTCACGAGGCGTGATAGGTTCCCTTTCCCATTAGCCCTACATAGCAATGTATGATCTTCTGTATTCACGACTATACCAGGAACTGCACATTCAAGACTATGTAGTTCATAGTCAGAGTTCACAGTCAGAATTCATAGTCATAGTTCATAGCACGGAGATGTAGTCAATGGCCGGGGACTCAGCAACTTTCCAAAATCTGTTGTTGTTTAGTCATGTCTGACTCTTGGCGACCCTGTGGACTGCAGCACACCAGGCTTCCTAGCCCTTCACTATCTCCTGGCGTTTGCTCAAACTCATTCATTGAGTTGTGAGGCCATCCAACAATCGAATTCACTGTTGCTACCTTCTCCTCCGGCCTTCAATCTTTCCCAGCAACAGTCTTTTCCAACGGGTCTGCTCTTTGCATCAGGTGGCCAAAGTATTGGAGCTTCAGCTTCAGCATCAGTCCTTCCAGTGAATATTCAGGACTGATTTACTTCAGGATGGACTGGTTGGACCTCCTTGCAATCCAAGGGACTGTCAAGAGTCTTCTCCAGCACCAAAATCCTAAAGCATCAATTCTTCAGTGCTCAGCTTTCTTTGTGATCCAACTCTCACATCCATACCTGACTACTGGTAAAACCATAGCTTTGACTATTTGGATCTTTGTTGGCAAAGTGATGGTTTTGCTTTTTAATATGCTGTCTATGTTGGTCAGAGCTTTCCTTCCAAGAAAAAAGTCTTTTAATTTCATGACTGCAGTCACCATTCACAGTAGTTTTGGAGATTTCCACAATCTCAGTTCAGTTCAGTCGCTCGGTCATGTCCCACTCTTTGCGACCCCATGAACTGCAGCATGCCAGGCCTCCCTGTCCATCACCAACTCTCAGAGTACACCCAAACCCATGTCCATAGAGTCGGTGGTGCCATCCAACCATCTCATCCTCTGTCATCCCCTTCTCCTCCTGCCCTCAATCTTTCCCAGCATCAGGATCTTTTCAAATGAGTCAGTTCTTTGCATCAGGTAGCCAAAGTATTGGAGTTTCAGCTTCAACATCAGTCCTTTCAATGAATATTCAGGACTGATTTCCTTTAGGATGGCCTGGTTGTATCTCCTTGCAGTCCAAGGGAGTCTCAAGAGTCTTCTCCAACACCACAGTTCAAAAGCATCAATTCTTCTGAGCTCAACTTTCTTTATTGTCCAACTCTCACATCTATACATGACTACTGGAAAAACCGTAGTCTTGACTAGATGGACCTTTGTTGGCAAAGTAATGTTTCTGCTTTTTAATATGCTGTCTATTTTGGTCATAACTTTCCTTCCAAGGAGCAAGCATCTTTTAATTTCATGGCTGCAATCACCATCTGCAGTAATTTTGGAGCCCCCAAAAATAAAGTCTGACACTGTTTCCACTGTTTCCCCATCTATTTGCCATGAAGTGATGGGACAAGATGCCATGATCTTCATTTTCTGAATGTTGAGCTTTAAGCAAACTTTTTCACTCTCCTCCTTAACTTTCATCAAGAGGGTCTTTAATTCTTCTTCACTTTCTGCCCTAAGGGTGGTGTCATCTGCATATCTGAGGTTATTGATATTTCTCCTGACAATCTTGATTCCAGCTTGTGCTTCTTCCAGCCCAGCATTTCTCATGATGTACTCTGCATAGAAGTTAAATAAGCAGGGTGACAATATACAGCCTTGATGTACTCCTTTTCCTATTTGGAAGCAGTCTGTTGCTCCATGTCCAGTTCTAACTGTTGCTTCCTGACCTGCATATAGGTTTCTCAAGAGGCAGGTCAGGTGGTCTGGTATTCCCATCTCTTTCAGAATTTTCCAGTTTATTGTGATCCACACAGTCAAAGGATTTGGCATACTCAGTAAAGGAGAAATAGATATTTTTCTGGAACTCTCTTGCTTTTTCCATGATCCAGTGGATGTTGGCAATTTGATCTCTGGTTCCTCTGCCTTTTCTAAAGCCAGCTTGAACATCTGGAAGTTCATGGTTCATGTATTGCTGAAGCCTGGTTTGGAGAATTTTAAGCATTACTTTAAGGACAAAAAGAGAAATGTGGTGTGTGCATTCCTTGGTAATGAATGTGACCTGCTCAGTTCTCAGAGTATCCTTAATGTAAGGAGAAACAAAGACTCATACTAAACCAACTAACAAAAATTAAATATAAATAAAAATATTAATAGCAACAAGGGAAACAATAACAAATAATGTTAAAGAGAATCCCCATAGGTTTATCAGCTGATTTTTCACCAGAAATTCAGCATGCCCGAAGGGACTGGGATGATATATTCAAAATGATAAAAGGGGGAAATCTACAATCAAGAAACTCTACCCAGCAAGGCTGTCATTCAGATTCAAGGGAGAAAAGAAAAACTGTACTGACAAGCAAATGCTAAGAATTCAGCACTACCACACCAGCTTGACAACAAATGCTTAAAGGAACTTCTCTAGGCAGGGGAAGGAAAAAAAGTGAGGCTGGTCACCTGGAAGTGCTGAGGCATTCACTGTCATTCTGAAAGCTGTGCTTTTTGTTTTTTTGTTTGTTTGTTTGTTTGTTTTTTGTGGAAAGGGATTTAGATTTAAGAGGTAGCCCATTGATTTATACAAACCCCATTATTAAGAGAAGAACCGTCTTGGAATTCTATTTACATGACTATTATTGGGTTTTTAGGGTGGTAAGAGAAACTATCTTGTCTCAAATTTTTTCCTGATAGTCACTCTTCCCTTTAATTTTCTACTCATTCATTGCTTTTAAATGCTTTGATTACACATATTTTAGACATTTATATGTGCTAGGCACTCTTCAAGTGGGTGGTATTTTGGAAATGAATGAAAAAGACATTGCAGATGACTTCCTAGCTTTTGTATTCTTGTAAGAATAACCAAATGATAAATAAAATAAATAGATAATATCAGAGAGTGACAGATGGTATGAAGAAATACAAAGAGGGTGAGCAAGTAGATCTCACCAATAAGGGGAGATCTGTGTTGAACAGCTTAATTGAGTGGTCTCTCTGAGAAGATGTTATTTCATGATAATGCCTAAATAGGTGTTACTGCAAGTGTTTGAAACCATTTTACAATGTATATCTCATTTGATTCTTGTTGCAATCCAGCAATGTTAAAGGGCCAAACCCATTATTGTAATTTTAATGTTAAGGAAACCAAGGCTCTGAAGACTCATAAATCTCTTCCATTCAATGACTGTTTACACTTGGGTACTGTGTGCCTTGAGCTATTGTAGATGATCAGGATACAAAAAAATAAATAGTTAAGTTTTCTCTCTTTTGTGAAGCTCCTTGTCCAACAAAAAGAGAGAGAAAGAGAGAGAGAGAAACATAGAATTGACTCTGAGGGTATGGTGTGCTTATGGAGTCATGTACACAGGGCTAGGAGGACCCAGATGAAGGGAGAGTCACATTCCCTGAGGGTCAAGGAAGGACAAGTGCATGCACGCAGCACTGATCCAGCAGCACACCCGTGGAGACCTAAATGAAGCGGAAGGAAGGGCGGAGAAGAGAGCAAAGTGCTACCTGAGCACTCTTCCATATGCCAGATACCTCGCTCACCAGCTCTTCTCAACAACCCTGCAGGCAGGAATTAACATCCCCATTTTATAGATTAGGAAATGGCACCTGAGAAAAGCTAATGAGCTCACTGAAGGCAACAGACCTGGTAAGAAGCAGATTTTGGATTTTCTTTCGGATCCATCTGGCTTCCTTGGCTCCTTACACTGCTCTGCATGTCTCACGGGGCTGGGACTCTTCTGAGAGTATCAAGAGGGCAGGAAGTGGGGAGAGGTGGGCTCGGACTAGTTCAGCTCTGAGGACACTGCCTGCTCTGAACTTCTGAGCCTTTGACTGATCAACGCCTCAGTTCCTCAAGAGCACAGTTATTTTTTCCAAATAAAAAGAGAGAGAAAAAATGTGAATCTTGAGGTCATAAAATAATAATCCCTGTAAGACTTTAATTTTTCATATAATTATTGTGAAATCACATACACTTCATGAAAAATATGTCCTTTACTATGCTTTAGTTTCCTAATTCTCCGCCTCCCAATATTGGGTAAAATAGGGAAGTTATTTAATTCAAAGAATACTTTTATATAAAAGTAGATGTGAAGCTTGCTTACATAATGCAAAATGAAGCTTGGTCACAAAACGAATGGGCCTTTGGTATCTATATTGAAAAATGTTGTGTGATAATCAAAGAGAAAATTTAGCCAACAGATACAGCTTCAAGTAAATCCTACTTGTAATAATGTATATTAGCAAACACTATTTCTCGAGGCAGGGTATTAACAGGTCTAAAAACACAAGTTCTACAATCTGAATATTTGTATTTAAACAGGGGTTTAATCACTCATAATCTTCTTGAACTTGCAAAGTGCAAATTTTTGGAAACTCAGAGTTTAGTAGTTAAAAAAAAAAACAAACATCAAATTCATACAGATTTATTATTCTGGTTCTGACTGCTACTCGATAACTGTGTTTATCTGGGCAAGTTATATTCCTTTTCTGTACCTAATTTTTTCAAGGATACTTAGAGTACCTATTGCATAGTTTGTTGAATGAAACACATGTTAAATATTATGAATATTTTGAGGCATATAATCACCATTAAAAAAATCTCTGCTAGGAGAATATATATAGGGCTTCCCCACTGGCTCAATGATAAAGAATATGCCTGCAATGCAGGAGAATTACAAGAGATGGGGGTTCAATCCCTGATTCGGGAAGATCCCCTGGAGGAGGAAATGGTCTCCCACTCCAGGACTCTTGTCTGGGAAATGCTATGGACAGAGGAGCCTGGCAGGCTGCATTCCATGGGATCTCAAAAGAGTTAGACACAGCTGAGCAGCTAAACAAAAACTAAAGGACAATATATAGACACATCTCTCTTTCTCTCTCTCTCTTTTTTTTTTTTTTAAATAAGAGAGCTTAAAAAAAAAACTTCTATGTCAATGAGGAGGAAAGGTAACTTGGGGAAATACAGATCCAAATCTTATCCTTTAAACAGAAAACACACCTGTTATTAGAATCATTCCTAAACTCATATTAAATTCATATTTCAAATGTTTCAAAAAGAGAAGGAAAAGAAGCAAGAAAAGAATAGAGGTAGGCAGGCAGATGAGAAGGGAAGAGAGAGAGGGGAAGGGAGGGAGGAAGTAAGGAAAGAAGGGGGAAAACTGGAGAACAGGGTCTGGTCAGAAACTTCCTTACCACTGTAACAGGTCTGAGCGTATCATTCCAGATGACTGATTACAAAAAAATCTATTTTAAAAATATTAACTTATAGCTTCCCCATATGCCTTCAGTATGGTGCACTTAAGACATAAACACATTCAAGACCAGGGATGATGCGAGAATATTGAGCAAAACAATAGCTTTCTCATAAAATTTCACTCCCTTAAAATTTCATCATTCTTCCCATTTGTGGATGTTGCTGTTTCCAACAAAATATTTCTGATAGTTCTATTGCTCAAATGCATGATCACTCATATGTAACCTAACAAGTACTATAGTACTGGACAAGCCAAAATCAAATTAATTTTCTTTCCTACTGTTAATTCCCACTTACTTAAATGAGCTAAGTCTCAGCTAATGCCAGAAGGTGTATGTCTAATGATGTCACTTATATTGATTGGACATATTTAATTTTAATAAATATGTTTGGCTAATCATAAATGTTGGAAGACAATAATTGTGAAATTGCTACGTGGTTATAAAATTTGACTGAGAAAGTAGTCTAATGTTGACAGGTACATAATGTAGAAATGCCAGAGAAGTTTACCAAAACAAAGCTGTTCTTAGAAAAACATTAACTAGATGCAGAGGATCCACCTTGGATCTTATTAGAAATTTGTCTACATTTTCAGGAATAAAATGAGCAAGCTTCTTGAGTAAATGTTGTATGCTGAGCTTGTAAGTATGTTGTGGAGACAGAGAAGCAACCATTCCCTTGAGGTTAAGAAACCAATGTCACTTGATGTCAGAGGCAAGAGAAGTTGACATTGTCTTAGGAAGATTTCTTTTTTCTTATGAGCTACTAGCTTCATGGTTTTCATCACACTCATTTGAAAACAAGCTGCCTATATATACAAAAAATAAATACGAGACTGAACGTATTTAGCAAATTAGATACAGATATTCAGGATCAGGGGCTGTATGGCGCTGACATTTGTATCAGCTTTTCAGCACTTGCTTTCTGCCCAAGACAGGAGTCAGAGTATAGCACTGTGATAAGATATCAGTGTGTGCGTGTGAAGTCGCTTCAGTTGTGTCCAAATGTTTGTGACCCCATGGACTCTAGCCCCCTAGGGTTCTCTGTCCATGGGATTCTCCAGGCAAGAACACTGGAGTGGGTTGCCATGCCCTCCTCCAGAGGGTCTTCCTAACCCAGGATTGAGCTGGCGTCTATTATGTCTCCTGCACTGGCAGGCGAGCTGTTTACCACTCATGCCACCAGGGAAACCCGAGATACTGATTAAAAATATACAACTGTGATTTCCACATGGTTGGTAGTGGAGGAATTTGTAGGAGAAGTCATGATTACAGCAACCATTAAGATTAGGAAGGACAGGATTCCCAGGTGGCGTTAGTGGGAAAGAACCCGCCTGCCTGCCAGTACAGAAGACTTAAGAGACGTGGGTTGGATCCCTGGATGGGAAAGATCCCCTGGAGGAGGAAATGGCAACCCACTCCAGTATTCTTGCCTGGAGAATCCCCATGGACAGACACGCCTGACAGGCTACAGTCCCTGGGGTCGCAAAGAATCGGCCACAACTGAAGTGACTGAGCACAAAGGCAGGGATCAGGGTAGGCTGAGGAGTATTTTTGGAGGGCAAAACTAAACACGAGGGTGAGTATTTGGGATAGAGAGAGCGAGAAGGCTGAGATGCTGGCCTGTGAAATGGGGCCATGGCCTGTGAGACAAGGTGGAGAGAAACAGCGTGTGGAACAACTCGCCTCCTAGTGTTCAGAGTGGAATTCCTGTCGGTCAGTGGATTATATGGCTACTTAACCCTGAGCAGTGCAGACAAGTGAGTTGATATTCATGTCAGCATATTCCTCAGTACAAAAGCTGCTAACCCTCCTGGGCTATATTGAAAAGTGAAAGTGAAGTCGCTCAGTCGTGTCTGACTCTCTCAGACCCCATGGACTATAGCCTATCAGGCTCCTCTGTCCATGAGATTTTCCAGGCAAGAGTGCTAGAGTGGATTGCCATTTCCTTCTCCAGGGGATCTTCCCAACCCAGGAATCGAAACCGGGTCTCCCACATTGCAGGCAGACGCTTTACCATCTGAGCCACCAGGGAAGCTATATTGAAGGTCTAATTAATTATAAGTCAGAATTGAAAGAGACACGTGTACCCCAGTGTTCATCGCAGCACTATTTATAATAGCCAGGACAAGGAAGCAACCTAGATGTCCATCGGCAGATGAATGGATAAGAAAGCTGTGGTACGTATACACAATGGAGTATTACTCAGCCATTAAAAAGAATACATTTAAATCAGTTCTAATAAGGTGGATGAAACTGGAGCCTATTATACAGAGTGAAGTAAGCCAGAAAGAAAAACACCAATACAGTATACTGCTTCTGCTACTGCTAAGTCACTTCAGTCATGTCCGTCTCTGTGGGACCCCATAGATGGCAGCCCACTAGGCTCCTCTGTCCCTGGGATTCTCCAGGCAAGAATACTGGAGTGGGTTGCCATTTCCTTCTCCAATGCATGAAAGTGAAAAGTGAAAGTGAAGTCACTTAGTCGTGCCTGACTCTTAATGACCCCATGGACTGCAGCCTACCAGGCTCCTCCGTCCATGGGATTTTCCAGGTAAGAGTACTGGAGTGGGGTGCCATTGCCTTCTCCAATACAGTATACTAACGCATATATATGGAACTTAGAAAGATGGTAACGATAACCCTGTATGTGAGACAGCAAAAGAGATACAGATGTATAGAACAGTCTTTTGGACTCTGTGGGAGAGGGAGAAGGTGGGATGATTTGGGAGAATGGCATTGAAACATGTATAATATCATATATGAAATGAGTCGCCAGTCCAGGTTGGATGCAGGATACAGGATGCTTGGGGCTGGAGCACTGGGACAACCCAGAGGGATGGTACGGGGAGGGAGGTGGGAGGGGGGTTCAGGATGGGGAACACGTGTACACCTGTGGTGAATTCATGTTGATGTATGACAAAACCAATACAATATTGTAAGTAATTAACCTCCAATTAAAATAAATAAATTTATATTAAAAATAAATAAATAACTAAATAAAATTCCCCCCAAAATCTGAACACATGCTCAGCCTGTAGACTCGGGCACATGTTTTCCCTCTCAATCCCTCCCCAACTTTTCTCTTAAAAAAAAAAAGGAAATTAGAGCACTCAGATGATTATTTTTAATCTTAAACACTAGCAAGACAAAATTTTTTCTTAGGTGGAGGAAGTCTAGTTTCTCTCCCTCGTCTTATAGTGTGTTCCCAATTATTTGAAAGAGTTATCATCGCCAAGGGACTCCTATCAAACATTAAGGTGCAGGAAAGTAGAGGGGGGCAGAAGTTGGGAAACCAAGAGACATAGGGTAGAAGTGAATAGGAAGTCTTTCCTATTCTAAATCGGGCTGAAGAACTCAACAGGAACCTGTGTTTTCTTACGAGGATGGAATTTTCATGATGCATGTATGATTCTACTAAAGCCCTGAATTGATACAATTTTATATTTTACTTTTCTCAGCTTCAGCCTAGACAAAGAGAAGATTCTCCCCAGCAAACAAGAGAAGTATTTAAGCAGTGAGAAACCAGTTCCTGCAACAAATCCTCTCATTCTTGCTCCCTCACTTTCTCCCACTCTTAATAAAGAATTTTTTTTTCCCTAAGTTTGGATTGGAAAGTGAGATGCAGCTAACTTGTAAATACTTTCTAAATTGTGTGTATGCTCTGTTTTTCTTTTCTTTTAATGCCTTTAGTCCCCAGGAGATACTTGGCAGGGTGTGCAGATACTTTGATCATTGTAAATGGAATTGATAGTGAGGTCTAACAGGTAGAGGACTGGGATGCTTCAGGATCCCCTACTGTTGCAGGACAACCCAGGGAAGGAGAACTTATCTAACACTAACTGTCAATGGCATCGAGGTAAAAAAAAAAAAACTGAGTTAAAGTGAACAAACTCTCTAACAATCAAGACATTCAGAACCAGTGGAAGCACTAGGAAGCATCCTGTCTGCCTCACATTCTTGGCCGGATGATCCAGTTTCCTCATTTTAAAGGCTTTTCAAAAAACTATGTTGCAAGTGCTCACTGAGCAAATTGAGGCGTAAGGCAGTTCCACGAGGTAGGAACTGACTTCGGCATACTTCACAGGGCTGTGACTGATTTTGTTTGTCACATTATCATTAGATTTGAAAGTCTAATGCGGCATTTGCATTCGGAAGATATGTCACCTGCAGAAATGGTGTCTGCATTTCAGCGACTCACAGTCCAAAGGTCACCAGGATGTCCCTCCTAGACACGGCAGTCCATTCGTAATAGACTGTGGGATTGAAGGGGTCCAAGAATTGCTGTAACTGCTGTCCAAACTGAAAATTGCCTGAGCAGTTTCTTCCTTTCTTTCAAAAGCATGACAGGCTTCCTCCCCACTCCGTGCCATATTTTGATTTTTTTATCTGATGTGGTTCACCGTTATTCCCCTGCATGCATTTGCTTCATAATGAGACTCTGCCACATCATAATATAAAACCTGTGTGAATGATTCACAGTAAATAAAACACTTTACATAATAACAATAGAAAAGTGTCTTCCCCCGTGGAGTGAGGAGAGGTTGGCTGATTGAGATGCTCCAGGATAAATTGCTGCAAAGATGTACAGGCACATTGGCATAGGGGTTAGTGGAAGAAAATGATCCATTACTGCTGTACATGCCTTGCTGAAAGCAGATCCCCTAAAACAATGAGGAAGTGATGAGAAGTGGGGAAGCTAAGTCCTTGATTTATTAAAAACATCTGTCTCCCAAAGACACAGTAGGGATATTTCAGTTCATTATGACTATATAAAAGTGGTTTTAGGTAGGCTGGTTATGAATTTGGATATGTTAAAAAGTAGAATTTTATATACTTGCATGCACGGGAAGTTGCTTCAGATATGTCTGACTGTTTGCCACCCAATGGACTGTAGCCCACCAGACTCCTCTGTCCGTGGGTTTCTCCAGGCAAGAATACTGCAGTGGGTTGCCATGCCCTCCTCCAGGGCATCTTCCTGACCCAGGGCTTGAACCTGCGTCTCTTATGCCTTCTGCATTGGCAGGCCGATTCTTTATCACTGGTGCCCAGGGGATCTTCCTGACCCAGGGCTTGAACCCGCATCTCTTATGCCTTCTGCATTGGCAGGCCAGTTCTTTACCACTAGGGCCACCTGGGAAGCCCATATATGTATCAACCTTGCTTCTGTCTGATGTTCCTCATGCAGTTTCTAGCAGAGGTATGACAGTGCCAGTCTCTCAGGGTTCTTCTCTGCTTCCTTGCTCTTTGTAAGAAAACATGCTCTTCTTAATGCTAAGATCTAAAAATGTCTCAAATTAGAATCAAGTATCCTTTTCGGCCATGGTGAATTGAAAAGAAAGACCCAGGTTTTCCTGTGGGGGTGCAGGTGGCAGGAAGCATGGAAGCAGCCAGCTTGAGGCAATGTTCTTTTCACTAACTGGGGGGCAAGTAGACATTGTCTTGAGAACTATGACATCCCTTTTGAAATGGTGTTTTCATATTTTACCCCTCACAAGGGCTTCCCTTGTGGTTCAGCTGGTAAAGAATCTGCTTGCAATGCAGAAGACCTGGGTTCAATCCCTGGGTTGGGAAGATCCCCTGGAGAAGGGCAAGGCTACCCACTCCAGTATTCTGGCCTGGAGAGTTCCATGGACTGTATAGTCCTTGGGGTCACAAAGAGTCGGACACGACTGAGCGACTTTCACTTCACCCCTTCACTGTAACCTGGAAAAGGAATGAGTGTGCTGGTGAACGAGCCTTCCTGCTCTATGGGTCCCATCCTGTCTTTGGGAAATGTTTAGCCATAGGCATGAAAAGCTGGTGATATAGAGAATCACCCTCTAATCCATATTGTGTATTTTTGTTAATTTTAACAGATCCAGAGTTTGCCAAAAAAAAAATTAGAGGGTAAATTCTGGACCCTTTTATAACAAGAACTTTTAAATTAAAAAAAAATATATATATATGTTTAGCAACAAATATATGCCTAGTTTTGTACTAAGTGATATAGATTATACCAGGATTTCTCAATTACAGTAGTTGACTACTTCTTTGTTGAGGAGAGAGGGTCTTCTGCTATAGGGTGTCTTGTTGTAGGTCTTCAGAAGCATCACTGGTTTCCACCCACCAGATGCCTGTAGCTCCTCTTCCCATAATGACAACCCAAAATTCCCAGTTACCCCGGTGAAACTGGTGATGCTCATCTAGGACGTGTTTTGAAAATGTGCTGCATTAAAGGTTGGGGGGGGTGCGTGTGTGTCTGAATCTTTGCAACCCTGTGGACTGTAGCTGGCCAGGCTCCTCTGTCCATGGAATTCTCCAGGCAAGAATACTGGAATGGGTTGCCATTTCTCCTTCTCCAGGGGATTTTCCCAACCCAGGGATTGAACTTGGGTTTCCACCACTGTAGGCAGATTCTTTATCATCTGAGCCACCAGGGTAGTCCATATTAAATGCTATTAAGATTAAAAAAATCAGTTTCATAGAAAAAAAAATGCTTCAATACCTATGTAGTGTCAAATCTGAGATGAAACAGATAGGGGCGATATGCATTAAATTCTATAAAAATATATTGATGTTTACATGGAATGCTCCTGGTATATAACACAGGAGCTTATTGCTGAAAAAAGTTATCAACATGAATATTGCGGGCAGATCACATTCAATTTAGGTTCTAGGAAAACTAGCAAGAACTCAGAACTTTATTGGAATCCAATAAAGGTTGACTCATAAAATTAATTCTCTAAAATTTTAAAGGCATGTTCTTTCCACTGTGATTTAAATTGTAGTTTACTCTCTACATTGTTTCAGAGGGAGAATTTTCATTAACTACACTCTGAAATTATTTGCATTTATTTAATAGGGTAGGAAGGCATATACCCAGATGTCTTGAACTACATGTAACTCTTCAAACAGGAAACAGTCTGTGTCTAACAGGAAAGAACATACATTTAAAATTTTGTTCAGGACTGGCTATTGCTGGGAAATGATCAAATTGTACTTCAAGATTTGCTTATCTCTTCATTAGGCGGTCTTTTTGCCTTGAAATTCTCCTTTCCTTGATAGTTATACTTTCATATACTCTGAATACTTTTCCTTGTTGCCCTAAATCCACTAGAAATCAGTTTGCCCTATGCTGGTCAATGCTGAAGAATTGAATAAATGACCACATTTCTTTGATATGAAATATTGAAAAAAGATGTCTTCCTTTTAGAGGATTCAATTGTTGTTTGGTCTTTAAGTCATGTCCCAGTCTTTTGAAACCCCATGAACTATACCCTGCCAGGCTCCTCTGTCCATGGGATTTCCCAGCCAAAAATACTGGAGTGGGTTGCCATTTCCTTCCCCAGGGGATCTTTCTAACCCAAGGATGGAACCCTGCATCTCTTGTACTGACAGGCAGATTCTTTACCACTGAGCCACAGTGAAGCCTTTTTAGAGAACACATCCAACTTAAGACTGTTAGCAGTGACCTCAACAACCCTCTTCTCTCTGCACTTCCTTTCATTTTATTAATACATCTCTCTACCCAGTCATCAAACGACCTCACCCCTAGTTTATGGGATTACAGTCTTGTTTCTTTGTTATTTATTTACTTATTTTATTTGGCTGTGCCAAAGCTTAGTTACCTCATGTGGGATCTAGTTACCTGACCAGGGATTGGACCTGGGCACCCTGGATTGGCAGATCAGAGTCTTAGCAGCTGGACCACCAGGGAAGTCTTAGCCTTAGTATTTCTTAAAGCTTCTGTCCCGACCATTGCCTGTGAAATTACTCAAGGATCTTCTCACTGACTGCAACTCAAAATGCAGTTGTAATAAAGCTAAACGAGGCTAGCCTCTTATCTTTATCAAATTTAACCATTTCTAACCCAACCCACTCCAGTGTTCTTTCCTGGAGAATCCCAGGGACGGGGGAGCCTGGAGGGCTGCCATCTATGGAGTCGCACAGAGTCGGACATGACTGAAGTGACCAAGCAGCAGTAGCAGCAGCAAGGCATTTCCCTGGGATGTTCCTTTACAAATATAGTGACTGTGTATTTTTCTGGTCTATTTTGGTTTTCTCAGTTCTTTTGTCTTCATGGATACTTTTAAACTAGCCATATTCTGTTTATTAGCCTTTCTTTCCTGGAAAGGGGTTCTATAAGATTATTTTTTAAAGAATAACTCATCACAATAGCAATGTCTTGTTCATTTATACAGCATTTAGTTTTTTTTTTTTCTTTTTTAATTTCTTTTATTCTTGAAATTGGGTATCTTTTTTTAATTTATTTTAATTGGAGGTTAATTACTTTACAATATTGTATTGGTTTTGCCATACAGCATTCAGTTTTAACCCTTGGTCATACTCTGTTTTATCGTGTTATTTACTGTTTTGGGTGTGAATCTTTTCTTTTCAAAAAGACTGAGCTGGTCTTGATCAAGGGCTGTACCTTACACGCTTCCTCCATTGGGTCCTACACTCTGCACAGTTGGGTTTAGACGGAGGAGCCTGGTAGTCTGCAGTCCATGGGGTCACTGGGAGTCGGACACGACTGAGAGACTTCACTTTGACTTTTCACTTTCATGCATTGGAGGAGGAAATGGCAACCCACTCCAGTGTTCTTGCCTGGAGAATCCCAGGGACGGGGAGCCTGGTGGGCTGCCATCTGTGGGGTCGCACAGAGTCAGACACGACTGAAGTGACTTAGCAGCGGCGGCAGCAGTAAACGCAGTAAACTCAGTGCCCAATTATTGTGCATAAAACCTGTGCTTTAAGTGGGTCAGGTGCCAATAATCACCAAATAAAGGATGATTTTTTTAATCAAAAATTACTCCTGAATAACATGAAATCACAACATTGAATCTATTTGTATAAAAATAATGTGAAATCACAGAATTGAGTCTATTTGTATAAGACCCTGGGATTCCCTAGTGGCTCAGTCAGTAAAGAGTCTGCCTGCAACGTGGGAGACCCGGCTTTGATCCCTGGGTTGGGACTATCCCCTGGAGAAGGAAATGTCAGCCCACTCCAGTATTCTTGCCTGGAGAATTACATGGATGGAGGAGCCTGGCAGGCTACAATCCATGGGGTCACAAAGAGTTGGACACAACTGAGCAGTTAAGACTATATAAGACTCTGGATGCTTATAAATTACTTTGATTTTTTATGGCATTAATGTTTTGCATTTCATATAGGATAGAGCTTCCCATCATCTTTAATTTCTTAGCAGTTAACTTTGTGGTCCAGCTTGAGTCTCTCCTTACTTTTTAATTCAGTTGTTTGTGTGCATTCATATGCGTTTGTGCAGATGAGAAAGAGGTAAAAGCAGAGGACAGTTCAACATCCAGGGGAGGTTCCAAAAATATCTGGATTGTAAAGAAGAGCCTGCAAGAATTTGTCTCATGCAGATCGGGTTCAGAATTAATGAGAAGATTTTCCATCTAGGATTTACTGGCTTTCAGAATCATGGGGGGCTTTATTTTTCAGGCAATGAGTTATCAGACCAAAGATGATTATCAGATTTATTACTAATATTATTCTACACAAACGTTAGGAATTGGAGTGGAGCGTCATCCAGGGCTGGCTTTCTGCTGACTGAAGTGAGAGTGATATGAAGAGCATGTTTAGCATTGACTGCAGTATGCTTATCGTCAGTGCTTCCTGAACAGAGAGTAACAGGAGATTCTATCTCAGAGCTTCTGTAAATGACGGCTCTGGAGTATTACTTTGGACCTTCAACGTCTATTGGTGGCAACTTTCTAAAAAGGGAATATCAATTTCAGAAGCAGTGTGGTGTCGTTTAAAGACCCGTGGAGTAAGAGTATTTCTTCGGCTCAATGGTGAGATGCCTCATTGCTTTGAATCCGTTTCCTTTACCTGTATCCTGGGACAGTCCTAATATAAGACCTGTCAGTATAACTTTCTTTCTAGAATAATCAAGATTAAGGTCTCTGGCTGTGCAAGGAAAATATGTATTTACTGTTAGCATTCATTCATTGACTTTCCCTATGGCTCAGCTGTAAAAGAATCTGCCTGAAATACAGGAGACCTGGGTTGGATCCCTTGGTTTGGAAGATCCCCTGGAGAAGGCAACGGCAACCCACTCCAGTATTCATGCCTGGAGAATCCCATGGAAAGAGGAACTTGATGGGATACTGTCCATGCAAAGAGCCGGACAGGCCTGAGCAACTAACACTTTGACTTTGCATTCATTGATGGCCTTTTTAAAATTAGGAAATAATCTCAGCAGACAAAAACACTTGTCAATCTCAGCAGACAAAAACATTTGTCAACTCCACTTCTTAATGTTTGTGTAGACTCATTTGCAGAACTCATCTTGGTGAAATAGGAAGTGACTAAGCAGGAAATCTAAGGATCCCTGAGCTGGGTACTACATGCAATTCAGCCTCCGGGTCTTGGTGAATAGAATCTTCTCCCGAGCACAGACTGTCAGCCAGAAGCTCTTATGACACAATTCTGTCTGGATTTGACAGCCAATATGAAAGTGACTATCTGAGAGTCCCCACCCCAGATGTAATTAGCACCGCATCTGTTGTGAGGCAGTTTCCTATGCTGGTATCGAGGTTGTTGCCTCTCCTTCTTTATCCTCAGGCAGTGGCTTTTCACACAGTCTGCCTGGTCATCACACTCAAGCTGTTAGATCCCCACCGTGCTTCAACTTGCAGCAAATGCTGATCTCTGGCTGAAGCAGAAACCCAGGGACCAGTGGCTGCCTCCCAACCGTCAGTCTCCCTGCAGGAGCAGAAAAAGAACAGGAGCAAAGCAATTCGTGATTGTGTCTGTGCTAGGAATTCACATAAGATTTTCAGTTATCTATATAACTGCAAACTCATCCTGAACACTTTACCAATTGAAAATTAACACCCTGACCTGTAAAAGAATTTGGCTATACCGCTCTCTGTTGTTGTTGTTGTTGTTTTTTTTTTTTTCTCACAGGCAGTTCATTATTTTCTTAATAAATATATGTATGTTGAGCAGATATTTAGGGATTCTATTAACCTTGGTTTCACATTTACTGGTACTATTCTTTATTTTCCATTAAGGAACACTTGATCCCTTAGACTGTCCAGTGCATAATTTAGCTACAGATGCCATATATTTAGCAAGGCTTTCTTATTCATTTGAAATTAGTACTCAATACTAGGGCAAAGTTCACTGAAGCTGGAGTCCTCTTAAGATGACCCAGAAGTTATCATAAGGATCCTTATGTTTAGCCTTCCTTTAAAAAGAATTTGAAACAATGAATCTCAGCATAACACTGCATCAAAAGACATATCAAAAGAAAATAAAAAGAAAGAAGTAAAGAATGGCAGGAAGGAAGGAGAGGAGGGAGGGAGAAAGGGAGAAAAGAAGGAAAAAAGAAAAACAAAAAGAAAGAATAAAGAAAGAAGGAAGGAAGGGATGAAGGATAAATTTTCAGGGCATGATGTGAAAGTCATTTTCAAGGTAAGAATTATTTAGGGAAATAACAACTCAGTTGTGTGTCTGTTGTCCGGCCGCCTAATAGAAGACAAACCACGTGCCAGAATCATGGTCCTTTTCTGCGTATAGTTTATATGATCTTCATAGTAAAACTCCAACATGATGTTGATTATCAATTGAGAGAATTGGAAAGGGAAGCTAGGAAAAACTTCACTTGCCCGAGCTGACACACATTCACAGATTGCAAATTCATCGCAAGTATTAAGTACAGGTCATCTTTCTCTCGCTCTCTCTCTCTCTCTCACTGTCTTTCGAGTATTTTACACGCACATTGAAGAGGGGTTGCATATCTGTTCCTATAAACTAAATTTTCTTTATTCTTTGAGCCAAAAATAGTTTTAATTCAATTTTTGATATATGAAAAATTGAAAATGCCCGGGCGTTCCTCCATCACTGGCAGTATTACAAAGCAAACAGGCAAGGCCAGGTGTTCAGGGCCTGGTGCTTTTTGTTCCTGTGAAGGCACAAACTGCACCTCCAAACCTTGGACATCAATGTCCAAGGGAAGTTAGAAATGGCAGCAAGACCAAGCAGAAGTCCATTTTGGCTATTTACAAAAACAGGCTGGAAATATGTTTAGTTTTATCAGGGGCCTAGAGGAACAAAAAAATTATAATTTAGAGAACTTCTTATCCCTAACGAGAGTTTGCATGCTCTATTTTTCTTTAGAAATTGATAGACTCACACTATTTTTACATATTTCCCATGTTACCAAATTCTTTTCACCAATACATTATGTAGTTTATAAGAATTTGTTCATTGCATATGGTACTCTGTTTGCATACCAGGAAATTGAAAGACAGTCACCCTTGTGCTGGTTTAAAGAAAACATCTTGAAATAAAATCAGATCCTATAAGTTTATTTTCATTCGTTTATGTTTGTCAGATAAAGTGATAATGCTCTGTATTTTATCAGCAGCACAGTCTAAATGTCCCATTTATCTGCTTGTTCTTAAAGTCATTTGTCCCTCAAAATATATTGTAAGTAAAAAAGAATCATTACATTTTCAAAATTTGTATCACCAATATCTCCAGTGATACACTGAAAAACTGTAGTAAAAAATAAAGTCTAAGTAAGCTAGACTTTTTTTTTTTTTAATATTTAGTCATTCAGTTCAGTTCAGTCATTCAGTCATATCTGATTCTTTGCAACCCCATGGACTGCAGCACGCCAGGCCTCCCTGTCCATCACCAACTCAGACTCATATCCATCGAGTCAGTGATGCCATCCAACCATCTCATCCTCTGTTGTCCCCTTCTCCTCTTACCTTCAATCTTTGCCAGCATCAGGGTCTTTTACTATGAGTCAGTTCTTCGGATCAGGTAATCAAACTATTGGAGCTTCCGCTTCAGCATCAGTCCTTCCAATGAATATTCAGGGCTGACTTCCTTTAGGATGGACTGGGTGGATCTCCTTGCAGTCCAAGGGACTCTCAAGAGTCTTCTCCAACACCACAGTTCAATTTTTAGTCATAAGGCCCCTCAAAACTATTGGGAAAGTATACCACCTAATAGCTACAGGCAAGAAATTTGAAGTCAGGTAGAACTGAGTTTTAATTCTTGCTCCTCCATTTATAAGAAGTATCAGGCAAGTTATTTTACCTCCCTAGACATATATTTTACCTCCCCACATACATGAGTTTGAGCAAACTCCAGGAGACAGTGCAGGCCAGGGAAGCCTGACATGCTGCAGCCTGCGGTGTCCCACAGAGTCGGACATCACTTGGTGACTGAACAGCAAAACACTCTTCGGCACTTGTTGAAGAGAGATGCTGCTCCTCTTTTTTTTTTCAATGTGGTGCTTCTAAGAATTACATGAGATAATATAGAGAAGGTACAAAGAAAAGTAAATTAAGCAATCCATAAATGTTCTTTTGATAATGGTAAAACTTTCTCCGATTAGATGACTTTGGGGACTGGGGTAAGAGATTTTTTGTTCGTTTCAGTGTTGTGCAATTACTAACTAAAAATAATTTTTGTCAAGCAATTTTGAAAAAATGACTCAGTAATCTTGATGGTGATTATACCGATTAGAAAAATTCTTCTGTCACATTATTATGCTTTTTAATTTTTCTTACATATCTTAACCGTTATTATCTACTTCCATGTATTGTTCATTTCACTGTAATCTTTATATATTGTCTTCTAATATTTCTGCTTATGATACACATGAGAATTTCAGAATACAAAGCTAACAACAACAGGAAATATAGAACTAAACTGAGGCTATAATTTATAACATTGTAACACAACTGTACTTGATGAAAATTAATTAAAATATTTAAAAATAAAACCTATATGAGACTGGAGGTTAGAATCTCTAACATCTACTTCTTGATTCGTCTTTGAGCTGCTATTTGAATGTAGTTAAAGTCTTTCATTGGACTAGATAGGAACCTGTCTTCCAGAAAAGTTGCCTTCATTATCAGATCCATTTCTAAGCTCACACTTCATTGGTTTATATTTTTTCAAGAGAATTGCATTGATTGGGTTTTCAGTTGTATTCTACTATACTCTCCTTTCCCAAATACAATATGGAAACCATTCAACTAAACAGTAGAAATTTAAGTGTAGAGTGAAACTTTACTAATCAGAGGACCAGAGAAGAGGGATCCCAACCTAAAAGAACTCATTTTGCTTTTCCTAAGGGGTTTATGAGAAATTTACAGCACATTTATAAGACTAATAATCATAAAACATTGAAAATAAATATTTTTTCAAACTTGGAGCACTCGAAAGATAATAATATCAAACTAGTATTACTTTATATTAGACTTCTTTCTTACAAAAGTCAGTCCACATTTATGATTATTCAAAATAGTTTCTAACGGTTAGAGAAGCGTCCTTGTAAATAATAATGGTACAGATATGAGTTATACTGTTACAGAAAGATTGAGAAGACCCAAATAGTTTGTAAGACAGTTATACCCAAAGGACATTGAATAAATTATAGCCTCCTGTTCTAACTCTAAAATGGCTGACCAAAAAGGTCTAGGCAAACTGAAAGTGCATTGTCTCATTTTTAAATTGATGGGCCATTTAAAAAATGCATTTTGACTACTGGCTGCCAGCTCAATTTGATCTCTTTCTCCTATCTCTATTTAAGTAACCTCTTAACCAACAATATGTCTTTTAGGATTTAGCTGAAACAAGGCAGGCATGGAGTAATCATAAGGTATGATCATATGGAAGTCATAATAGTTAATATTGTGTAATGATATAATAATATAAAATATATATAATAAAATATACTGTAATAGTAAATAATTTACTGTGGAGCAATGGTACTCAAACAGTGCCATACACCAGAATTCACTGTAGGGCTTATTTAAACACACATTGCAGGGTCCCTCCCCAGAGTACTGATTGAGTAGGTCTTAGGAGAGCTTAAGAAAGTGTATGCATTTCTAACTATTTCCTAGCTTACAATGATGATTACTGCTCAGGGGACCACATTTTGAGAAACACTGCTGAGATAAGGAATTGACCATTTGTTTCTATAAAAGGCCAGTAGTAAACACTTTTGGCTTTCTGGGTCATGAAGTGTTTGTCACAGAGTCTCAACTCAAAGATGTATGTAGACTCATTAATATGTAAGACTTAAGCAATTCATAAATGAATGAGCATGGCTGAGTTTCAGTAATATGTACTTATATAGCAGAGGCCATGCTGATTCCTGCTCTTGCCAATTTAGTCAGAGTTACTGCCATCTTCCTGGGGTTTCCCTGGTGACTCAGTGGGTAAAGAATCTGCCTGCAATGCAGGAGATACAAGAGTTCAATCCTTGGGTAAATAAAATCCCCTGGAGTAGAGACATTACTTTTCCAACAAAGGTCCATCTAGTCAAAGCTATGGTTTTTCCAGTAGTCATGTATGAATGTGAAAGTTGGACTATAAAGAAAGCTGAGTGCTGAAAAACTGATGCTTTTGAACTATGGTGTTGGAGAAGACTCTTGAGAGTCCCTTGGACAACAAGGAGATCCAACCAGTCCATCCTAATGGAAATCAGTCCTGAATATTCATTGGAAGGACTGACGCTGAAGCTGAAACTCCAATACTTGGCTAGCTGATGCAAAGAACTGACTCATTTGAAAAGACTCTGATGCTGGGAAAGATTGAAGGTGAGAGGAGAAGGGGATGACAGAGGATGAGATGGTTGGATGGCATCACCGACTCAACGGACACGAGTTTGAGTAAACTCCGGGAGTTGGTGATGGACAGGGAAGACTGGCATGCTGCAGTCCTTGGGGTCACAAAGAGTTGGACACGACTGAGCAACTGAACTGAAATGAACTGAACTGAAAAATCCTATGGACAGAGGAACATGCAGGCACAAAGATTTGAACATGACTGTGTGACTAAACACACACAGACATCTGCCTAATACTTTAATACCTGTGCATGTGTGCTAAGTCACTTCAATGGTGTCCAACTCTTTGCAACGTTATGGACAGTAGCCCACCAGGCTCTTGTGCCTGTGGGATTCCCCAAGCAAGAATACTGGGATGGGTTTCCATCTCTTTCTCCAAGGGATTTTCCCAATGCAGGGATCAAACCACAGTTTCTTATAACTTTTGTATTGGCAGCCAGTTTCTTTACCACTACTGCCAAGTGGGAAGCCCATTCTAATATGTATCTATTAGAAAATATACATCTGTTTTCATGTTTATTTGCCATCTGTATGTCTTCTTTGGAGAAAAGTTTAGATCTTCTGCCCATTGTTTTGATTTTCTTTTTTTTTCCTGATATTGAGCTGTATGAGCTGCTTATATCTTTTGGAGATTAATCCTTTGTCAATTGTTTAATTTAAAACTATTTTCTCCCATTCTGAGTGATGTATTTTAATGTTGTTTATTATTTCCTTCACTGTGAAAGATCTTTTAAGTTTCACTAGGTCCCATTTATTTTTGTTTTTATTTCCATTACTCTAGGAGGTGGGTCAAAGAGGCTCTTACTGTGATGTATGTCAAATAAACACGTGAAAATACGCTGAACATCACTAATTATTAGAGAAATTCAAGTCAAAACTACAATGAGGTATCACCTCACACAAGTCAGAATGACCATTATCAGAAATTTATAAGCAATAAATTCTGGAGAGAGTGTAGAGAAAGGGGAACCCTCTTGCACTGTTGGTGGGAATGTAAATTGATACAGCCACCATGGAGAACAGTATAGAGATTCTTTTAAAATATATGAATAAATCTACCATATGACCTAGCAATACCTCTCAGGACATATACCCAGTGAAAATCATAATGGAAAATGATACGTGTACCCCAAATTTCACAGCAGTGCTATTTACAATAGTTAGGAAATGGAAGCAACCTAGATGTCCAACGACAGATGAGTGGATAAAGAAGATGTGGTACATATATACAATGGAGTATTATTCAGCCATAAAAAGGAATGGATTTGAGTCAGTTATAGTGAGGTGGATGAACCTAGAACTGTCATATGGAATGAATGAGTCAGAAAGAGAAAAACAAATATTATACGTAAGTGCTTCCGTTGTGTCCAGCTCTGTGTGACTCTGTGAACTGTAGCCTGTCAGGCTCCTCTGTCCGTGGGATTCTCCAGGCAAGAACACTGGAGTGGGTTGTCATTTCCTTCTCCAGGAGATCTTACCGACCCAGGGGTCAAAACCCACTTCTCCTAGGTCTCATGCGTTGGCAGGTGGGTTCTTTACCACTAGCGCCAACTGGGAAGCCCCATAATACCATACATTAACTCACACATACACATATATATATATATATATATATATATATATATATATGGAATCTAGAAAAATGGGCTGATGAACCTATTGCAGGGAAAGAAGGGAGATGCAAATATAGAGAGCAGACTTATGGACACAGTGGAGGAAGGAGAGAGTGGGACGAATAGAGAAGGTACATATACATATCTCCATTACCATCTGTAAAACAGATAGCTGGTGAGAAGTTGCTATATACCACAGGGAATCCAGACATATACTCTGTAATGATCTAGAGGGATGGATTGGAGGAAGGAGAGGGAGGTGATACATGTATAATAATGTCTGATTTTCGTTATGATATGGAAGAAACCAACACAACCTTGTAAAGAAATTTTCCTCCAATTAAAAATGTTTAAAAGTAAAAAAAAAAAAAAAAGTTTAAAAGTTATGAAAATATATTCTAAAAAAAGAATATATACATATATGCTAACATATATCTATGTGAATAACCACATGTTCCTTAATATCTCATTTTGCTCTAGTTTATTTTTAATATACTGCAGATAATATAATACATTATTATCTCTGATAATGTATTATGTAAGTTTGATTATTTTATGTCTTCAATATTCCACTTGAAAAGTTGGAATATTAAGTGGAAATCATTTTACAAGTTATCTGTCAATTTTGAAGAGCCAAAATGCATTACCAAGGTTATCTGTTTTGTAATAACAATTTTCCATTTTAATTAGTTCTCTTTATTAAGAATTAGTCTATTACAATGTGCCAAAAAATTAAATAGTCCAGGGATGAGAGAACAATATTTAAAAATTAGTATACTATCATTTTAGCAGATGTATAAATATAGATATAATAAGATAACTGATAGGAAATATTTGTAGGAGTTTGCTGAAATTAGTGTGACCTTGGCTTTTCAGATTTTTTTTTCAAGAATGCCAAAAAAAAAAAAAAAACCAACACCCACTGTTTTCAATAAGTGATGAAAATTCTGCAGTTTGCTAGTTATTTATAAACCTACAAAATACATGTCTCTTAGCTGCCCTGTATCAAAGTACAACATGGAAATAAAATTAATAAAATGGGCTACAACACAGGAACACTAATTAAACAAACATTGCAAGGTTGCACATAATTTGTATTTGCTCAGCATTTTGTCCTATTTTGTAGAATACAAATATTATCATCTATTTTTAAATATATTTTAAAATGCATACTGAGGCTTTCTCATTTATGTTGCAGATGTTTCTTCTGTACCTATGGGTGCAAATCAAAGAAAACTAAATTATAAGGCAAGATGACATGGTACGTATGAGTCAGTTCACATATTCAAGTCCATGGACTCTCAGTTTATCCTTTAACCGTGTATTGCTGGCACCTTGGCTATTAAAGAATGGAGTGATGAAAAGAACGTGGAAGGACTTCCTTGATGTACAGTCCTCTCCTAGAGGTCACATAAACCTGAATATGGGGTATGGGCCATGATGTCAGAATACGGTTTTCAGGGGAAAAAAAAAAAAAGTGTTTGAAACACTTCCATTTAAGTACAATATGTATACATGAAAGTGAATTAATATAATGCACAACTCCGTGGATTATCACAGTGACTGCACCATTACAACCATCACTCCGCTTGGCAAATGTCTTTCAAATGTTATGGCCAAGTTTCTGGCTTGAGCAAGGAGACTGATAGTGCTAGCTACTTTTTCC
The DNA here is from genome assembly GCF_003369695.1 of Bos indicus x Bos taurus. Taxonomy (NCBI): domain Eukaryota; kingdom Metazoa; phylum Chordata; class Mammalia; order Artiodactyla; family Bovidae; genus Bos; species Bos indicus x Bos taurus. Next base: position 91,857,737 of record NC_040085.1, read on the forward strand.
AGGATGGGAGACTTACAGGAGGGGGAGGTTCATTTAAGAAAGGGAACACTTATTTCTATTTCTATTAATTTTTTATAACTTAAAAAATATTATTTTACTGAGCTAAAAAAATCATCTTTTCCTCTATCAATAATGGGGGTACTATTTAAAGCATGTCAGTCAATGAGCAGGAACTTAGGGAACACACTGCCTCTTAGTGCAAAGTAATGGTGGGAAGGTAAAGCTAAGCATGCGTGATCCTGCCTGAATGAGATTGCAATCCAGTGGACAAAGAAAGGCCAGTTAAACATGGGAAAATGATAACATTCTCAGGCCCCAGCCTTGCTACAGAGAATCAAAATATCTTGGGAGTTCTCGCTCAGAGTCTCTGAGTTCCTAAGATTCCTATCCTTTTTCTTAGCCAAACCTCATATTACCTCAATCTAAAAATCCCGTCAATTCAGAGTTCTGTCTGTATAAAGCAGAAAACTGCACTTGCTAACTGAGGAGTACAGGACTCCTGTACTCCTATATATTCCAGGAAGGAGTTGTAACAAGGGGATTGTCTGAGATTTGGGTAATTCATTCTTTCATTCACTTAATGCATATATATGGAGCAGCTACTGTGTTAAGATCTTTTTGCATCTAATTGGGAAATCTTAAAATGGGAGTTATTATTTGAAACCTGAGGAACTCTTGGAGTTGAAGTGCTTTAGGGCTTTCTGGGTGGCTCAGTGCGCTTCCCTGGCAGCTCGGCCGGTAAAGAATCTACCTGCAATGTGGGAGACTTGGGTTCAATCCCTAGGATGGGAAGATTCCCTGGAGAAAGGAAAGGCTACCCACTCCAGCGTTCTTGCTAGAGAATCCCGGGGAGCGGGGAGCCTGGTGGGCTACAGTCCGTGGGGTCACAAACAGCTGGACAAGACCAAAGTTACTTAGTAACAACACCAGAAGTGATTTAGTGGCAAAGTGATTGGTTTGAAAGACTTATTTGAAAGACTTAAGTAAAATTTTGATTAACGGGCTTCAGACACTATGCAAAAGTTTATGAAAATTGAAAATATTTTGGCATCATGCTCTGTATATATTAACAGATAATTAAAGTGAAATATTATCATCTTATGAAAATAGAAGAGAAAAAATATCCTCTCATATTGACTGGCTCTAATAGAATACAACTTAAGCTTCGTCAGGATTACTGGTTGGGGCATACACTTGGATTACTGTGATACTGAATGTCTTGGAAGTGAACAGAGATCATTCTGTCATTTTTGAGATTGCATCCAGGTACTGCATTTTGGACTCTTTTGTTAACTCTTATGTCTACTCCATTTCTTCTAAGGGATTCTTGCCCACAGTAGTTGGATCATAGAAAAAGCAAGAGAGTTCCAGGAAAGATCTACTCCTGCTTTATTGACTTTGCCAACACCTTTGACTATGTGGATCACAAAAAACTGGATAATTCTTCAACAGATGGGAATACCAGGCCACCTGACCTGCCTCCTGAGAAATCTGTATTCAGCTCAAGAAGCAACAGTTACAACTGGGCATGGAACAATGGACTGGTGCCAAATCAGGAAAGGAGTACATCAAGGCTGCATATTGTCACCCTGCTTATTTAACTTATATGCAGAGTACACAGAGAGAACTGTATGGATAAAGCACAAGCTGGAATCAAGATTGGCAGGAGAAATATCAATAATTTCAGATATCCAGATGATATCACCCATATGGCAGAAAGTAGAAGAACTAAAGAGCCTCTTGATGAAGTGAAAGAGGAGAGTGAAAAAGTTGGCTTAAAGCTCAACATTCAGGAAACTAAGATCATGGCATCTGGTCCCATCACTTCATGGCAAATAGATGGGGAAAGAATGAAAACAGTGAGAGACTTTATTTTGGGGGGCTCCAACATCACTGTAGATGGTGACTGCAGCCATGAAATTAAAAGAAGCTTGCTCCTTGGAGGAAAAGTTATGATCAACCTAGATAGCATATTAAAAAAAGCAGTGACATTACGTTACCAACAAAGGTCCTTCTAGTCAAAGCTATGATTTTTTCCAGTAGTCATGTATGGATGTGAGAGTTGGACTATAAAAAAAGCTGAGTGCTGAAGAATTGATGCCATTGAACTGTGGTGTTTGTCGGAGAAGAGTCTTGAGAGTCCCTTGGATTGCAAGGAGAGCCAACCAGTCCATGCTAAAGGAAATCAGTCCTGAACGTTCATTGGAAAGACTGAGGCTGAAGCTGAAACTCCAATTATTTGGCCACCTCATGCAAAGAGTTGACTCATTTTAAAAGACCCTGATGCTGGGAATGATTGAAGGTGGGAGGAGAAGGGGATGACAGAGGATGAGATGGTTGGATCGCATCATTGACTCAATGGGCATGAGTTTGAGTAAGCTCTGGGATTTGGTGATGGACAGGGAAACCTGAAGTGGCAAACTACTTCAGTATTCTTGCCTTGAGAACCCCATGAACAGTATGAAAGGCAAAATGATAGGATACTGAAAGAGGAACTCCACAGGTCAGTAGCTGCCCAATAAGCTACTGGAGATCAGTGGACAAATAACTCCAGAAAGAATGAAGGGATGGAGCCAAAGCAAAAACAATACCCAGTTGTGGATGTGACTGGTGACAGAAGCAAGGTCCGATGTTGTAAAGATCAATATTGCATAGGAACCTGGAATGTCAGGTCCATGAATCAAGGCAAATTGGAAGTGGTCAAACAGGAGATGGCAAGAGTTGAATGTCAACATTCTAGGAATCAGTGAACTAAAATGGACTGGAATGGGTGAATTTAATTCAGATGACCATTATATCTACTACTGAGGGCAGGAATCCCTCAAAGAAATGGAGTAGCCATCATGGTCAACAAAAGAGTTTGAAATGCAGTACTTGGATGCAATCTCAAAAACGACAGAATGATCTCTGTTCGTTTCCAAGGCAAACCATTCAATATCACAGTAATCCAAGTCTATGCCCCAACCAGTAACGTTGAGAAGCTGAAGTTGAACGGTTCTATGAAGACCTACAAGACCTTTTAGACTAACACCCCAAAAAAATGTCATTTTCATCATAGGGGACTGGAATGCAAAAGTAGGAAGTCAAGAAACACCTAGAGTAACAGGCAAATTTGGCCTTGGAATACAGAATGAAACAGGGCAAAGACGAATAGAATTTTGCCAAGACAACTCACTGGTTATAGAAAACATCCTCTTCCAACAACACAAGGGAAGACTCTACACATGGACATCACTAGATGGTCAACACTAAAATCAGACTGATTATATTCTTTGCAGCTAAAGATAGAGAAGCTCTATACAGTCAGCAAAAACAAGACCAGGAGCTGACTGTGGCTCAGATCATGAGCTCCTTATTGCCAAATTCAGACTTAAACTGAAGAAAGTAGGGAAAACCACTAGACCATTCAGGTTTGACCTAAATTAAATCCCTTATGATTACACAGTGGAAGTGAGAAATAGATTTAAGCGTCTAGATCTGATAGATAGAGTGTCTGATGAACTATGGAATGAGGTTCATGACATTGTACAGGAGACAGGGATCAAGAACATCCCCATGGAAAAGAAATGCAAAAAAGCAAAATGGCTGTCTGAGGAGGCCTTACAAATAGCTGTGAAAAGAAGAGAAGTGAAAAGCAAAGGAGAAAAGGAAAGATATAAGCATGGGAATACAGAGTTCCAAAGAAGAGCAAGAAGAGATAAGAAAGCCTTCCTCAGCGATCAATGCAAAGAAATAGAGGAAAACAACAGAATGGAAAAGACTATAGATTATTTCAAGAAACTTAGAGATACCAAGGGAACATTTCATGCAAAGATGGGCTCGATAAAGGACAATAATGGTATGGACCTAACAGAAGCAGAAGATACTAAGAAGAGGTGGCAAGAATACACAGAAGAACTGTACAAAAAAGATCTTCACGACAAAGATAATCACGATGGTGTGATCACCCACCTAGAGCCAGATATCCTGGAATGTGAAGTCAAGTGGGCCTTAGAAAGCATCACTATGAACAAAGCTAGTGGAGGTGATGGAATTCCACTTGAGCTATTTCAAATCCTGAAAGATGATGCTGTGAAAGTGCTGCACTCAATATGCCAGCAAATTTGGAAACCTCAGTAGTGGCCACAGGACTGGAAAAGGTCAGTTTTCATTCCAATCCCAAAGAAAGGCAATGCCAAAGAATGCTCAAATTACCACACAATTGCACTCGTCTCACATGCTAGTAAAGTAATGCTCAAAATTCTCCAAGTCAGGCTTCAGCAATATGTGAACTGTCAACTTCCGGAAGTTCAAGCTGGTTTTAGAAAAGGCAGAGGAACCAGAGATCAAATTGCCAACATATGCTGGATCATGGAAAAAGCGAGAGCATTCCAGAAAAACATCTATTTCTGCTTTTTTGACTATGCCAAAGCCTTTGACTGTGTGGATCACAAGAAACTGTGGAAAATTCTGAAAGAGATGGGAATACCAGACCACCTGGCCTGCCTTTGAGAAACCTGAATGCAGTTCAGGAAGCAACAGTTAGAACTGGGCATGGAACAACAGACTGGTTCCAAATAGGAAAAGGAGTACATCAAGGCTGTATGTTTCACCCTGCTTATTTATCTTATATGCAGCGTATATCATGAGAAACGCTGGGCTGGAAGAAGCACAAGCTGGAATCAAGATTGCTGGGAGAAATATCAATAACCTCAGATATGCAGATGACACCACTCTTATGGCAGAAAGTGAAGAGGAACTAAAAAGCCTCTTGAAGAAGGTGAAAGAGGAGAGTGAAAACGTTGGCTTAAAGCTCAACATTTAGAAAACGAAGATCATGGCATCTCGTCCCATCACTTCATGGGAAATAGATGGGGAAACAGTGGAAACAGTGTCAGACTTTATCTTTTTGGACTCCAAAATCACTGCAGATGGTGACTGCAGCCATGAAATTAAAAGACGCTTACTCCTTGGAAGAAACGTTATGATCAACCTAGGTAGCATATTGAAAAGCAGAGACATTATTTTACCAACAAAGGTCCGTTTAGTCAAGGCTATGGTTTTCCAGTGGTCATGTACAGATGTGGGAGTTGGACTGTGAAGAAAGCTTAGCGCCAAAGAGTTGATGCTTTTGAACTGTGGTGTTGGAGAAGACTCTTGACTGTTGGAGAAGATCCCTTGGACTGCAAGGAGATCCAACCAGTCCATTCTAAAGGAGAATCACCCCTGGGTGTTCTTTGGAAAGAATGATGCTAAAGCTGAAACTCCAGTACTTTGGCCACCTCATGCGAAGAGTTGACTCATTGGAAAAGACTCTGATGCTGGGAGGGATTGGGAGCAGGAGGAAAAGGGAATGACAGAGGATGAGATGGCTGGATGGCATCACTGACTGGATGGACGTGAGTCTGAGTGAACTCCGGGAGTTGGTGATGGACAAGGAGGCCTGGCATGCTGCAATTCATGGGGTTACAAAGAGTCGGACATGACTGAGCGCCTGAACTGAACTGAGGAAAACCTGGCATGCTTCTGTCCATGGGGTTTCAAAGAGTTGGACATGATTGAGCAACTGAACTGACTGAATGGAACACAATATTTTCTGAGAGGTGAAATAGGTTGTGAAATTACTATTATGAGTAGAAAACAAAGACACATTACTCATAATTTTAATTGCTATATAAGTTCTAAATCACATCTAACACAATTGCATGGATAGATTTAGATTATAACATATACATATAAATTTACTCTGTATATTATCAAATATAAGCTATATGATATATAACATTTACTTTGACATTTAAACCAATTTTTTTAAATACAGACTTATTATTAAATTTTAAGTCATTTCAACTATTACTCTGTATAACTAAGATTAAAGGAAAAAATATTTTAAATAGAGAAACAAGAGACTCTTTAAAATAGAGATTATTTACATAAATAACAGAAGTCAGGAAAAATGTGTGTGTGTGTGTATATATATATATATATATGTGCATGTGTGTTTGTGTGTGTGTGTATATATATATATATATATATATGTATGTATAATGTCGTCAATCCTGCTAAAGGGAAATAATTTTCCACAAAGTTCTTGTTTTGCTTTAACCAGTCTTGTTTAATTGTCTTAAAGAATTGAGTCTAAGTGACTCTCACTTTGCTAACCATGTTTCTACTTTACCAGTTTGGATTCAATAGTGCACTAATCTCACTGGTGAATAATGGAGGCTAATGAGTTGGTCCGTCTAGTCAAGGCTATGGTTTTTCCAGTGGTCTTGTATGGACGTGAAAGTTGGACTGTGAAGAAGGCTGAGCGCTGAAGAATTGATGCTTTTGAACTGTGGTGTTGGAGAAGACTCTTGAGAGTCCCTTGGACTGCAAGGAGATCCAACCAGTTAATTCTGAAGGAGATCAGTTCTGGGTGTTCTTTGGAAGGAATGATGCTAAAGCTGAAACTCCAGTACCTTGGCCACCTCATGCGAAGAGTTGACTCATTGGAAAAGACTCTGATGCTGGGAGGGATTGGGGGCAGGAGGAGAAGGGGACGACAGAGGATGAGATGGCTGGATGGCATCACTGACTCGATGGACGTGAGTCTGGATGAACTCCGGGAGTTTGTGATGGACAGGGAGGCCTGGCGTGTTGCGGTTCGTGGGGTCGCAAAGAGTCAGACACGACTGAGTGACTGAAACTGAACTGAACTGAATGAGTTTATCCACCATGAACAAAGGTAAATTAAGTAGCTTTCCCTAGTTCAGCTGACATTGCTAACAAAAAAAAAAAAGGACAAATAAGGACATAGTGTTCCAAGTAGCCATACAAATTAATTTTAGAATCTTTTTCAAAAGAAGGAAATGTACTTCCGGGAGCAGGAGCTCTGCCCCTGGCAAAAGTCATGAGGAAGGAGGCTCGGCATATGCAAAGGCGGGATCAAGCCTCAGAAGTCTCCCTGGAAATTCTCGAGCATCTACCCCCAAAACCAGACTCTGTCTACTTTCTACTTTGTGCTCTCACCTACACCTCTGATTTTACGGGGGACTGTCCCCCACTACCTCTCTCTGAAAAAAAAAGTTAACTTACAGCTCCAGTTAATAAAGTTCCTGGGTCTGATAGTGTTTCAACCTACAAACTCCTTTGGAAGTCCTCTAGCCTGCCTTAATAGGTTTTTCCGGCCACATGTGATTGCTCAGAGCCTCCCAACTGTGAGAGGCAGGAGATGTTCTAAACTGTCTAAATACAGATTCCTTTGAGCAGTTAAAAGATTAATTAGAAATTGTATTGGTGAAGGGTTTTTCACTTGTTGGGCCAATGTTTGCTGCTAAGTCTCCATATCCCTTACCTGCTGTGTCCCTGGCAGTGTATTCATTAATATAATTGGTGTAAATAGTAGCTTTAATGTTTGTAACCTGGGACCCTTGAGTTAATTCTTTTTCTTGTGATAGCCCACCACACCTTTGCTCTGTAGGAATGCAACTTTATCTAATGCTTTTGGAGGGTGGCACCTGACTAATCACCTTTAGAAAAAAATAAGTTTTCTGAAGAAAGGGTCTTAAAATGTTAACAGGCCTCCAGGCCAGAAGATGATGCAAATCACCTAAACTTTTGCATATGATAAGTTTGCAGGAAGAAAGCCTGGCTTGCTGCATGACTCTACCCCTTCCCCCATTATCCTCTAAGCATAACTTAAGGTATAAAAACTACTTTGGAAAATAAAGTATGGGCCTTGTTCACCAGAACTTGTTCTCCCCATGTCGTTCTTTCTCTCACCTTCTGGCTGAATTATTCAGCCTCTGTTCTCCACTGAATTTCCTCACTGAGCTATCCTTATTTAACCGCTCTTTATATCCTTAATTAACGTTTAATTAAGCAATTGTTTCCTGATCCTCGCTGACGCCGTCCCCGCTTCGAATTCCCTGGATCCACCAGGGCTGGACCCCGGCAATGCGCTTTAGTATAAACTGAACAAAACATGGATTCTTTAATGTGTGGTCTTCAAAGAGCTTGAAAACCACATCATCTGCTCTTTCTGGGTCAAAAAGTCAAGAAAACAAATACTCATATGACTATAAGGATCTGAAAACAGTAACAGGTAACACTGATATATATTTATATATGGGGTTTATATTTACAAAGTTAATTCTCTTCCTGTGCTAAACCACCTTCAAAAGGTGTGCAAGATGAATATTATGAATATTATTAAGTCAAGTGGAAAATGTACATGATTTCATGTAAGTAGAAAAATAATTTCAAAACATTATGTAGAACGTGAAATGAATTTTATAAAGGAATACACATACACATTTTTAAACACAAAGAGAAGGATTACATTAAAGAGAAATTCTTGAAAAAAAAATATATCCCAGTGAAAATACTAGTCATAACTCTTAGGCAATCACATTATGGGTGATTTTAAAGGTAGTAAATTCAATTAATGGAAGTTAAATATTTCCTACAATGAACGTATTTCACCCTCATAATTTAAAAAAAAATTCATTGAATTCCTTCCCAGGAATATCAACTTGTGATATATCCACAATGAGTAAGTTAACAGAACTCATTTTCTAAAATGAGGTGGAATTCTGAAATCAAATCGTCGGTAGGGTTCTTGAATTAGACACAAAAGGTAAATTAAAATAATAAAATAAAATAATAAATAAATTCCTTAATCATTAATCAACTTTCCTCTGAAAGAATAGACTTTGTCCATAAGATAGTGCTCAAAAGGCCTTAATACACATCACAGGACCAGTCGTTAATTTTAACATCTAGTAACATCTACAGAATAGATGGATTCTACAGCATACATTCACTCAGTTATGTTGATAAATAGAGAAAAATGTCCCAAATATAGCATTTTGTCAATGACCAGTGAATTAGAAATATATACTCTTCATCTTCTTTGACATTTCAAAGGACAGGTCCAATATGACTTCTTCATGAATATATTTGTTATATTCAAACCAAGCTTACTTTCTCTAATTTTTGTTAGAAAAAAAAATCTCCTAAAATATTTTGAGATTGTTATTAATAGTTGTTATTTCATATTTTCATCTCATTTCTTTATGCAGACTACATGCTCAATGAGAACAGAGAATACTTTTAACAACTTTTATATAAAAATGTTGTATTTTTCATATAAATGTTTTCAAGTCTATCCAAGACAGTAGCAGTTAAAAGATAGTAGCAATTAAGATTTGGTCCCAAACTGTTTAGGTTCAATTGTTAATAGTAGCCTGACACTAATTAGCAGAGTGACCTTGGACGATTTTGTGAAACTTGCTGTACAACAGTGTCCTCATTTGTAAATGGATCTGGCAGACTTGGTTATGTTTTATTTTTTTATTGTTCTTTCACTTTTGTTTTGATGAATGAGAGAGTATTTTAAATATTTTCCAGGTATTCACCCTTGGAATCCTTACAATAATTCAATCAGTTCAGTTCAGTTCAGTTGCTCAGTCGTGTCCGACTCTTTGCAACCCCATGAATCGCAGCACGCCAGGCCTCCCTGTCCATCACCAACTCCCGGAGTTCACTCAGAGTCACGTCCATGGAGTCGGTGATGCCATCCAGCCATCTCATCCTCTGTTGTCCCCTTCTCCTCCTGCCCCCAAGTCCTCCCAGCATCAGGGTCTTTTCCAATGAGTCAACACTTTGCATGAAGTGGCAAAGTACTGGAGTTTCAGCTTTAGCATCATTCCTTCCAAAGAACACCCAGGGCTGATCTCCTTTAGGATGGACTGGTTGGATCTCCTTTCAGTCCAAGGGACTCTCAAGAGTCTTCTCCAACACCACACTTCAAAACCATCAATTCTTCGGTGCTCAGCCTTCTTCACAGTCCAACTCTCACATCCATACATGACCACTGGAAAAACCATAGCCTTGACTAGATGGCCCTTCGTTGGCAAAGTAATGTCTCTGCTTTTGAATATGCTATCTAGGTTGGTCATAACTTTCCTTCCAAGGAGTAAGCGTCTTTTAATTTCATGGCTGCAGTCACCATCTGCAGTGATTTTGGAGCCCCCCAAAATAAAGTCTGACACTGTTTCCACTGTTTCCCCATCTATTTCCCATGAAGTGATGGGACCGGATGCCATGATCTTTGTTTTCTGAATGTTGAGCTTTAAGCCAACTTTTTTACTCTCCTCTTTATTATTATACCCATTTTCCAGATGAGAAAGCTGAGGCTCAGAGAGTTTCCATGAAGTGACCAAAATCTCAAAGCTGGGGCTCAGACTTGGCAACCTACTTCCAGAATCTAGAAATTCTGCACCATAAAGCCTAGCGCAGAGTAAGAAAATGAAGTCACTCAATCGTGTCCAACTCTTTGCGACCCTGTGGACTGTAGCCTTCCAGGCTCCTCTGTCCATGGGATTTTTCCAGGCAACAGTACTGGAGTGGATTGCCATTTCCTTTTCCAGGGGATCTTCCCAACCCAGGGATTGAACCCGGGTCTCCCACATTGTAGACAGATGCTTTACTGTCTGAGCCACCAGGGAAGTCTCACAATAAATATTAGCTGTGGTCATTATGTTTTTTATCAGCAGTTTAACTTTATCCATCATTTTTTTTTAATTTTATTTTATTTTTAAACTTTACATAATTGTATTAGTTTTGCCAAATATCAAAATGAATCTATCACAGGTATACATGTGCTCCCCATCCTGAACCCTCCTCCCTCCTCCCTCCCCATACCATCCCTCTGGGTTGTCCCAGTGCACTAGCCCCAAGCATCCAGTATTGTGCATTGAACCTGGACTGGCATCTCATTTCATACATGATATTTTACATGTTTCAATGCCATTCTCCCACTTTAGTCAAATCATTCACTGTGCAGTTCTCCACAGTTTCTCCTACTCTCTATTGTCTTGTGCTATTAATAATACACTGGCTTTGCTTGGACCCTGAAGATTTGGGGTCAGTTATTTGCAAAATATGGACTTCCTTGGAAGCTCAGTGGTAAAGAATCTGCCTGCAAATCAGGAGACTTGGGTTTAATCGCTGAGTTGAGAAAAGCCCCTGGAGAAGGAAATGGAAACCCACTCTAGTATTCTTGTTGGGGAAATCCCATGGACAGAGGAGCCTGGAGGGCTACAGTCCATGGGGTCGCAAGCGTCAGACACAGTTTAGTGACTAAACCACTAGCACTACATTCTGTAAAATACCCCTCCATTTGTTTTTTTAATTTTTTTTCAAATTAAATTTGTATTATGCATATTTGATAAGAGTATCACAGAAGTAGTACTGTATTTTCATTGTGTCTTATCACATGGCAGATAACTTTGATATGCTCCATTTATGATAGTGTTAACTTTGATCTCTTGGTTAGGAAAGTGTCTCCTAGGTTCTCCAGTATCAAATTAATATTTTACCTTTTGTAATTAATGAGTATGTGTTCAGAGGGATTTGAGAGTAAATGAGAGTATACAAATATTTCTCTTCTCATTAAATTGTCTATTTATTTCAGCATTAATTTTTTAAAATTATGTATAATTTAACACATAACGCATGTCTGTTAATGCGGTATCATTGTTAAATTTTAATTTTAGAAAAATTTTAGATATACAAAAAGCTTGCAAAAATAATAACAGCAAAGTTCCTATATATCCAGTCACTCAGCTTCCCCTTATATAAATATCTTACATTACCAAAATACATTGCTCAAAACTAAGAAATTAACGTTCATACAATTCCATTAACTAAACAATCGCCTGTATTTTGATTTCATCAGTTGTCTTTCTTAAAACCACATTTCTGTTCCAGAATCTAATCCAGAATAGCAGTTTTAGGTTAGCCTATTTAGTTCTGATGGCCTTTTTGTCTCCTCTGATCTGTGACAATTTTTCAGTCTTTCTTTTTTTTTCATATGACCTTCACACTTTTTGAGTCCTGGTAAGGTATGTTATAGAAAGTGCCTCACTTTTAAATTGCCTAATGTTTTCTCATGATTAGACTGGGATTCTGGGTTTTGATGAAAACTATCAGAGGAGAAGTGTCCTTCTCATAGCCTTATCTAAGCAGATATATGTGATATCAACATGACTTACAGGGAGTTTTAACCTTGATCACTTGGATTAGTTGGTTTCTACAAATTTCTTACCATTAAGTTACTGGTTTTCATTTTCCGCACTCTATTCATTCAAAGTGAGTAGTCCATTCTATATTCAAGGGGAAGAAAATTAGGAGGACAGAACATTAAGTATATATAAAAAATCACAACTGACTTTTAAACAGAAAATTATCTTTCTCCAACTGGATGCTTTTTTTTTTTTTTTCTGAGACACATTATTTGATTAATGGAAATATTTGCTTTATAATTTTATTATGCATTACAACTTCATCATATAATTTCACTCTCATTTTCACCCCTTACATTTAATTAGTCAATGAGTCATGTAATTTTTACTTCTAAAATAGTTCTTTTCTCCATCATCTTGTATTAACTGCCACTCTCAAAAAAAAAAAAAAAAAATCTATGTACTCCAATGAACATTGTTTGGAGCATAAATTAAATAGGCACATTAAGTATACAAATACACATGTGAAATGTTCATGGTTCTGTGGTAAAAAAGAAAATACGCTGAGAAACACAAATTAAAATTTTATTACTATTGAAAGACCTCAGAGCCTTTTAAAAACAAATATGCATTGAAATGCTTTGAAGATGGACATGTGAGTGATTCACCACTTAATTGCCAATCCTTCCTCTGGTTTTGTTGTTGTTGCTGCTGTTGTTGTTTCTTTCTTTTTTTTTCCCCTTGGATTAACCTTTAGAAAAGTGTTCCAGGGAAATATTTTTGAAAGTTCTTGATTAACTGTAATGAGCCCTCTCTGCCTGTCTCACTGGCTTCCATTTGTGAAATCCCCCTCTGCTTGCAGAAAGGGAAGATCACCTCTCTGGGGAAGATGCAGTCTCCACCATTTGCTTTGGCTTGTGCCAAACGAATTAATTACTCTACTCTACTTTAGAGTATTGCTTTAGAGTACTGATGTTCATCATCATTTAAAATATGTATCATTTATTCTGTAGTTATAGAATGTCTTTTCAGCTAGGTTGTCAATGTCTTTACAATAGAACTTATTTTATGAGCCTTTTTGTCCCCTGGCTGAGTGTTTTGAAGGCAGTCACTCCTTCACAGTTTGTTGATATCTGAACAACACACAGTTTTGCACTGAATAAGATACCTCTCTCATTTTCATCAGGGCCTAGCCTGAGATGCAGATTCTTTGAGTCCCAGGTTGGTGCTTACTCTGATAAATAAAAGCTATCCCAATTACCAATAACATGAAGAGATGAAATTTCTTTAGGACAATTTTAACCATGGTGACACATTTTTCGGGCTCCAAAGTCACTACAGCAGGTGACTGCAGCCATGAAATTAAATGATGTCTGCTCCTTGGAAGGAAAGCTCTGACTAACCTAGACAGCATATTAAAAAAGCAGAGATATCACTTTGTAGACAAAGGTGTGCATAGTCAAAGTTATGGCTTTTCCCAGTAGTCATGTACAAATATGGATTTGGACCATAAATAAAGCTGAGAACTGAAGAACTGATGCTTTCAAATTGTGATACTGGAGAAGACTCCTGAGAGTCCCTTGGACTGCAAACAGGTCAACCAGTCAGTCCTAAAGGAAATCAACCCTGAATCTTAACTGAAAAGACTAATGCTGAAATTCAAATATTTTGACTACCTGATGTGAAGAGCCAAGTCATTGGAAAAGACCCTGATGCTGGGAAAAATTGAGGGCAGGAGGAGAAGGAAGCAGCAGAGGATGAGATGGTTAGATATCATCACCAACTCAATGGACACAAATTGAGCAAACTCTGGGAGACAGTGGAGGACAGAGGAGCCTAGTGTGCTACAGCCCATGCGGCCACATGCAGTTGGATATGACTTAACAACTGAGCAACAACATATCTGATATTATTAATAATTCCAAGAATATGAACATAGTATTTTCAAAATTCTACATGAAGCCAAAAATGTATCTAATTCCAAAAGCAGTCTAAGAAGTCTAAGAAGGAAAATTAATTTTTCTTTTTTATCCAAAAAGCCTAAATTATGTGACAATTTCATTTGAATTTTCAAGTCATCTTCATGTTGGTTTCATTCAACTGTAGCCATTGTTTTTTAGGCCTTCAGTAGTCTCTCAATAAACATGTATGCAAGCTCAGTTGTGTCTGATCTTTGAGACCCCATGAGCCGTAGTCTACCAGGCTCTTCTGTTCAGGGATTTTCCAGGCAAGAAAAATGGAATGGGTTGTCATTTCTTTCTTCAGGGAATATTCTGGACCAAGGGACTGAATTCATGTCTGTTTTGTTTCCTGTATGGACAAGTGGATTCTTTACGCTGCACCAGCTGGAAAGCCCCACGTAGGCTTTCACTGCTGTGTAAAACATGCACTTTCAAATCTTACGTGCTGCCTCACAGCTAAAGTATATCTCCAGGTGTTTCTTCTGGTTGTCCAGAATTTAGCATGTTTCTAGCATTTAGTGAGTTTAGGCCAGAAATGCTAAGGTAAAGCATCATGAGGGTGCTGTGATACAGCAAAGCTATCTTCAGTGTCTGCAGGACTTTCAAATGTCTGGCCAGATACAGTTTTAACAGAATGATTGTACACAATAGTATATGATAATGATTCTGATAATATTAATTATAAACAAGTGTGTTGTGTTAGTTGCTCAGTCCTGTCCAATTCTCTGGAACCTCATGGGCTGTAGCCCACCAGGCTCCTCTGTCTGTGGGATTCTCCAGGCAAGAACACTGGAGTGGGTAGCCATTCCTCTCTCCAGGGGATCTTCCCAACCCAGGGATTGAACCTGGGTATCCTGTATGCAGGCAGAGTCTTTACCATCTGAACCACCAGGGAAGCCCAAGAGAGCATCATCATTCAGTTAAGCCTGGAGAAAGAGAGTTGAGCAGTCAGATATCAGAATAGCCAATTAGAAACACAAACTCAAAATAAAATAAGCCTTTAATCCCTCACTGTGAAGGCATAAACAAGTGCATGAACTTGTGAACATGTTGATTCTCTTGTTTCATACTAATGGAGAGTTGGATGGATGAACAAAGACTTGAAAGTCCTCTCACTGGCAAGAAGGGCCCTAACAAAAGGCTTGGGAAGTGTTAGTGACCCCGAGGCTTGGTCTCTGGCAAGAAGGGCCCTAACAAAAGGCTTGGGAAGTGTTAGTGACCCCGAGGCTGTGGTCTCTGAGGAGAAAGAACCAGGAGTAAAAGAGTTCTGGTTATGGAGTCAAAGTGGGGGAAAGAATATTCAAAGTTTCCTTGTTCCACTCTCCTTTGCCTGAAAAGGATCTTACCCAGGCTTTGGGTAAAGCAACCTAGGAGTAAAGACACATGGGCTAGGATGAGGCTTGTGCGATCCTATGGCTGGCCAGCGGGGCCTGAGTCCTGGATTGCATCTCCTTGGGAAACGCTGATGTTCTTGATGTGCAACAAGTCTGGCATGAGAAAGGCAGCTCTCCCTGTGAGGTCCACCAGGTCCTACCTTTGTAATTGCCTACATTCAGGCTCTGAAAAAGCACAGGAGTTTTGAATCAGGAGTCAGTCTGCTAGAGCGTGCATCTGGCACTTTGCGTAAGCAAGGCACTTTCTGCTATTTGAAAGTGATGTGGTTTAATCGTTGTAAGCGCCAACTGGACAGACCATTTCCATTTTGTACGTGGGAAAACTGAGGCACACAGATATTTAAGTGATTTACCCCAAGTCTCAGAGCTGGAAAGTAGGAGAGCCAGTTTTTGAGACCAAGAAATCTAGCTTAGAGAGTTTCCACTTTAAATCACCACACACTACTCATTTTGTTTATGAGCTAGAATTGAACTCTCTCCATATTAAATCTAAACATCATTATAGGCTTTACTGTACAACGAGTTTTCTAGAAGTGTAACTACTACATAAAATACGAAAATGTTATTTTTAATTTTAAACTTACCAAGAATTGCTTGTCATTTCAGAAAATCGAACTTTTAATATTGCTAGCAGTATTTGAGTTGTCGGTACCTCCCTACTGTACAATGTTCATCTGTAGCAGATGACATAAATATAAGCATCTGACTGCTTAATTGTAACCCGTAGTGTCTTTCTGAGTATTGACATGCTGAAATGCATATTATTTTCTAGTTCAATCTGTTCAGGTTTTGGGTCAGGTTTTTTTGTCTAGTAATGTTTATTGAAGGATAATTTAATACACTAAAATTCAGCTTATTTAGTGTGCACAGTTCTATCAGTTTTGACAAATGCATAGTTCTGTAGCTACCAATCAAGATACAAAGCTATTCCATCAACCTTCAAAATTACCCTTGTGCCCATTTGTAGATTGGAGCTCCATTCACAAAAGACATGCAGAATACACACCTATAAGCAGTAATTGCATCATTTATAACACTGTGAATCAGTGTGTGTCAGTAGTTTATCCATTTTATTGCTGAGGAATATTCCATTAAATGGATATACCTCAGTCATTTGTCCATTCATCCACTGAAGCGCACTTGGTTTAATTCTAATTGGGGTGCGTGCATGCCTGCTAAGTGGCTTCAGTCGAGTAGGACTCTTTGCAACCCTATGGACTGTAGCCTGCCAGGCTCCTCTGTCCATGGGATTCTCCAGGCAAGGTAATTGTTAATAAATCCTTTACAAATATTTACATGCAATTTGAGTGTGAATATCAATTTCATTTATGTTGGATAATGACTTGGGAATGAAATGACTGGGTCGTATGATAACTATGTATTAAATTTTTAAGAAACTGTCAAACAATTCTGCAAAGTGGTTGAATCATTTTCCATTTCGACCAGCATGTGTGGTAGTTCTACATAGCGGACATCCTCACCAGGGTTTAGACTAGTCATGGCTTCTGTTATTGCTTTTACTGAACATGTACTGAAGCATACGGAGTTTTCTTTTATTATTGAACCATAATTGCTTGATAACATTTTGCTAGTTTCTGCTGTACAAAGAAGTGGATCAGCTATACATATACACATTTCTCCTCTGTCTTGGACCTCCCACAGATCCATCCCACACGTTTACGTCACCACAGAGCACCGAGTTGAGCTTCCTGTGCTTTATAAAGATAGGTTCCCACTAGCTATCTATTTATGTCAAACCTAATCCTCCAACTCATCCCACCTTCCCCTTCCCCCACTGGGCATACTCATCTGTCTCTATGTCTGCAACTCTATTCCTGCCTTGGGAATAGAGGCATCTACATCTGTACCATTTTTCTAGATTTCACATAGATGTTGATATACAATATTTGTTTTTCTATCTCTGACTTACTTAACTCTGCATGACAGACTAATTAGGTCCATCCACATCTCTACAAATGACCCAATTTCTTTTCTTCTTATGACTGAGTAATAATCCATTGTATATATATACCAGCATATTGTAGCTTTAATTTGAAATTTTTATTAGTGTCAGACTTTATTTTTGGGGGCTCCAAAATCACAGCAGATGGTGATTGCAGCCATGAAATTAAAAGACGCTTACTCCTTGGAAGGAAAGTTATGACCAACCTAGATAGCATATTCAAAAGCAGAGACATTACTTTGCCAACAAAGGTCCATCTAGTCAAAGCTATGGTTTTTCCTGTGGTCATGTATGGATGTGAGAGTTGGACTGTGAAGAAGGCTGAGTGCCGAAGAATTGATGCTTTTGAACTGTGGTGCTGGAGAAGACTCTTGAGAGTCCCTTGGACTGCAAGGAGATCCAACCAGTCCATTCTGAAGGAGACCAGCCCTGGGATTTCTTTGGAAGGAATGATGCTGAAGCTGAAACTCCAGTACTTTGGCCACCTCATGCGAAGAGTTGACTCATTGGAAAAGACTCTGATGCTGGGAGGGATTGGGGGCAGGAGGAGAAGGGGACGACAGAGGATGAGATGGCTGGATGGCATCACTGACTCGATGGACGTGAGTCTGAGTGAACTCCGGGAGTTTGTGATGGACAGGGAGGCCTGGCATGCTTCGATTCATGGGGTCTCAAAGAGTCAGACATGACTGAGTGACTGAACTGAACTGAATACTGTTTAACACTTTTTTCGTGAGATAATTTGATATCTGTATATGTTCATTTGTCAGCTGTCTGTTCAAAAATTGCCCAATTTTTATTCTGTTGTTTATTTTCATATATTGATTTCTGAGATTTCTCAATGCTTTCAATTCAAGTTTTATCAAATATTTATTTTCTAATATCTTGTCCAAATGTGTGGCTTGTCTCTTTATCACTGTAAAAGTGGCATTTGAAGAGGAATTTTTAATTTTGATGCACCAAATTTATCACTTTTTTCTTCCTTTATGAGCCATGCTTTCAGAAAAGTCCAAGGTATTTTTGCCAAATCTAAGATCAAATATATTTTCCCTAATGCTTTCCTTCAGTATTTTATATTTATTATGAGCCACTTCAAATCCTAAATGGTGATGCTGTGAAAGTGCTGCACTCAATATGCCAGCAAATTTGGAAAACTCAGCAATGGCCACAAGACTGATAAAGTTCAGTTTTCATTCCAAAACCAAAGAAGGACAATGCCAAAGAATGTTCAAACTACCCCACAATTGCACTTATTTCACAACCTAGCAAGGTCTTACTCAAAATTCTCCAAACTAGTCTTCAACAGTACATGAACTGAGAACTTCCAGATGTACAAACTGGATTTAGAAAATGTAGAGGAATCAGAGATCAAATTGCCAACATCTGTTGGATCATAAAAAAGCAAGAGAATTTCAGAAAAAAACATCTACTTCTACTTCATTGGAGAAGGAAATGGCAACCCACTCCAGTAGTCTTGCCTGGAAAATCCCATGGACGGAGAATCCTGGTAGGCTACAATCCATGGGGTCACAGAGAGTTGGACATGACTGAGCGACTTTACTTACTTTACTTTACCTTCTGCTTCATTGACCATGCTAGAGCCATTAACTGTGTGAATCACAACAAAATGGAAAATTCTCAAGAGATGGGAATTCCAGACCACCTCACCTGCCTCCTGCCTAACCTGTATGCAAGTCAGGAAGCACCAGTTAGCACTGGTCATGGAACAACGGACTTGTTCCAAATTGGGAAAGGAGAACGTCAAGGCTGTATATTGTCAGTCTGCTTATTTAACTTCTATGCAGAGTGCATCATGTGAAATATTGGGCTAGATGAAGCGCAAGCTGGAATCAAGATTGTAGGGAGAAATATCAATAACCTCAGATATGCAGATGACACCACCTTTATGGCAGAAAGCAAAAATCAAAAAAAACTAAAGAGCCTATTGATGAAGATGAAACAAGAGAGTGAAAAAGCTGGCTTAAAACTCAACATTCAAAAACTAAGATCATGCCATCTGGTCCCATCACTTCATGGGAAATAGATGGGCAAGCAATGGAAACAGTAACATGCTTTATTTTTTTGGGCTCCAGAATCACTGGGGATGGTAACTGCAACCAGGAAATTAAAAGACACTTACTCCTTGCTTACTCTGAAGAAAAGCTATCACAAACGTAGACAGCATATTAAAAAGCAGAGATATTACCTAGGAGAAATAGAACACAGCCCCTTAACTCTCAAAATATAAAACAAAACATAATAAATCAGAAATCTAAATGTAAAATCTAAGTTCGTTAAATGTCTAAAGAAAAACGTTGCATAGACAAAATGTATTTCCCAGATGTGATATGAAAAGCATTAATCATAAAAAGTAATGACTGACTTTTTAAGAATTAAAACAACCTTTGTCTTATATGATACTGTTACCAAAAGAGGAAGTGAAAAAACAGATGTGAAAAAATAAAATATGTTTGCCAGATAATTTTTATCAACAATATATAAAGAGCTCTGGCAATTAGATAAAAACATAAATAACACAATTTGAAAAGTGCATACAATGTTTATTTATTTGGCATTTCACAAAGAATATACCTGAATGATGAATAAGTGAATAAAAAGCTTCTCAACATCATTAGTTAGTTATTAGAAAAATGCAGATTAAAATCACGATGAGATACCTCTTTATAGTTATTGAATGACTGATAATTAAAACAAAATAGAACAAAAAATAATAATCTCAAAGGCTGGCCTGAATGTGTAACAGGAGGAGTGGTCACACACTCCTTTAAAGAGCGTAAGATGCCACAGCCACTTTAATTTTTTTCACATTCATGTGCAAGTATTTTTTGGGGGGGAAGGAGAAGTATATGTTTTTATTTCTCTTGGAACAGAGTGGAATTACTGGGTTTTAGATAATCTATGTTTAACATTTGAAGAGGAGAATGAAACAATTACTTCTGTAGCTCAGAAGTTTCTTTAAAAGTTAAACATATGTTACTTTAAGATAACATATGAGAAGAGCTACTGCCTCAGAAATTACTCCTGGCTCACCACCCAGGGAAGGAAGACTTCACGGTCTTGATTTGCAGACCAAGAAGGGAGAAAAAGCTGGGAGGTTGTTCTCTTTAGCAAAACGATTGAGGACCTCCTAGCAGATCCCAAGGCATATTCTTTCAGCTGTGAAATGCTTCTTTTTTGTTTTAAGTTGCATTCTCCTTTTCCCCTTTCCTCTAGAAAGTCTCAATAAGCAAAGTCTTTTTCTGTCTTCCATCACTCTTGAGTGTGTGTCACAATTTATCTAACGTGAACATTAGGTAAGGATCATAATGACATAGTTTATATTTACTGACCACTTTCTATATTCCTTACATATATCACATTTACTTCTCTTGGGTGTTTTGGGGTATAAACCTCTGTTCTTTCTTTCACCTTATTTATGGAAAAAGTGGAGCTTAGACATTTTTCTCAAGGGCCCACAATTAGCTTGAGGGCCGGATTTTGATTTTAGGAATATTGATCTTATTTTTGCCACTGCAGGATCCAGAGGCAAAGACATTCGGTGAATAGCAGATGATTGAGGAACTGACCAAGGTATGCTTTTTACCATGAATGGTGATAGTTCCTCCAGAAACAAAAATAGTCAAGTATGTGGCTCCTTGGAAATCGGTGTTTCTCATTCTAGGCACATATATGGCCTGGGTCTCAACTGCCTGAAGCAAAGTCAAGCTGTGTAAGAGCTTAGTAGTTTTCTTACTATTTCCAGGTTGCATTACCTGCTGTCTACTAATATCTTTTTGACATTTTGATGGATATTGGTCAGAAAACTATTGTTAAGCCCATAATTTCATTTCTCCATAGGTGGTCTGAGCTTCTTCTAATTAATTACAAGCACATCTTGATGAACACTTTCTCTTGGTGCTCAGTTCTCCTAACGTACTTGAGCCAAAGTTTATATGTGTCATCCAGAGAAGATATAGTTATTCTTCTTATAAGACATAGCAAGTTAGGGTGTACAGTAGAAGGACCCTTAAAGATCACATTCTTTCATCAACTCGTAGCTTTAGCTAGGCTAAGAAACATTTTTTTGAAGTCTTGTGATTTCTTGTTCTATACAAATATTGAAGTGGCACAGTTATTCACTGAGACTCTTCACCTGTAGTTGAGAAAACTTACCAAGCTCTTCTTTCATGAGGCAGCTGTACGATTTGAAGAAATCAACCTTTAGCCCCTTTCATGAGCCTCAGTTTCCCCTTCTCTGACCTGGAGGGTTGAAGTAAGGCGTGTGTCTGGTCATCCTCAACTCTAAGGTCTTTAATTATTATATCCACTATTTCAAATAAAAAAAAAAGAATGATTTCAATCCTGTTCTGTCTTCTGTGATGATATAGTTATGTTCTCATCGGATAGAAAATCCATTTTTTATATGCTTTCATTTCAGTTCAGTTCAGTCATTCAGTCGTGTCTGACTCTTTGCAACCCCGTGAACTGCAGCACGCCAGGCCTCCCTGTCCATCACCAACTCCTGGAGTCCACCCAAACCCCTGTCCACTGAGTCGGGATGCCATCCAGCCATCTCATCCTCATCCCCTTCTCCTCCTGCCCCCAATCCCTCCCAGCATCAGGGTCTTTCCCAATGAGTCAGTTCTTTGCATCAGGTGGCCAAAGTATTGGAGTTTCAGCCTCAGCATCAGTCCTTTCAATGAACACCCAGGACTGATCTCCTTTAGGATGGACTGGCTGGATCTCCTTCCAGTCCAAGGGACTCTCAAGAGACTTCTCCAACACCACAGTTCAAAAGCATCAATTCTTCAGCGCTCAGCTTTCTTCACAGTCCAACTCTCACATCCATACATGACCACTGGAAAAACCACAGCCTTGACTAGACGGACCTTTGTTGTATGCTTTAGTTCTCCACGAATCTGTGTCTTTAGCAGAATGAATAGTATAAGGGCATGCATGAAAAGAGAGAGACATGCATACACTGCCTTGTTAAAAAGGTAAACTATGTGTTCACGAAGCCAAAATCATGACCTATATCTACCAACGGGTTTATTTTATCATAAACTCTGAAGTTTTAAGCAACTTTGTAGTGTTTCTTATCTCAGGTAATTGAATCATACTGGTATTATTTGAGTAGTTTATGCAAAGGGAATTAGAGCAATACAGTGGTTAAAAGTTTTCTTTGTAGTAAAATAAGCTGTGTTCAAATTTGATTTCTAACAATTACTAATAATAATGCCTACACAATTTTGTTATAAAAATAAATGAAAACATGTGTATAAGCTGCATGCATGCTCAGTCCCGAAGTTGTGTCTGACTTTTTTGTGGCTCCATCCACTGTGGCTGGCCAGGTTCCTCTGTCCGTGGATTTCCCAGGCAAAAATACTGTAGTGGGTTGCCATTTCCTTCTCCATTAGATCTTACCCACCAAGGGATCATCCCATATCCCCTGCATTGGAGGCAGATTCTTTACCACTGAGCCACCAGGAAAGCCAGTGTGTAAGGTAACTGGCCTCTGTTTTCTATATCTTTGAATAAAAGCATTGGCTTGGAAAGGTCATCAATCCTCTCCTCCCTCAGAGGTTTTGATAGACTCGGTGAGAAGTTCCACAGACTAATGGGGTGGTAGTGCCATAATTAAGCCAGATTTTGTTTTGATTATTATGTGTATCTCCCCACTCCTTTGTCTGGAAAGCAATAAAATAAATCTCACTTGAGCCACATTATAAGACAGTGAACTTCTTTCTGGAAATGGCACTCTAGAGACAAAGATAGTAAGTGCCTAACATGTTTGAGCAGATCATTTTTACAGGCAGAAAACTACTGCCAATAATAAATAGTCCAAATAGAATTATAATTATGATATATTCATGAACATGATGCATTTGACTTTTCTTCCTCATTCAGCCAGGAAAAGCAAAATAAAGTAACATCCCATTACTGTCGATGTATTTTGCTGGATGTGCATATTCATTTTTCATGTAGGATTATGCAGTGTTATCCCCATAAACAAGACTGGCACACATTATTAATTTGATAAATCAGCATAATTAAATGTGACTGCTTAATAAATAGATTCATAGATTCTTCTATCCACTGTAGAGAGAGTACATTAGTGCTCACTTTCATAGTCATTAGAGGCATTCCCAAATCTCCTCCTCTTTCTGGGCAAAGAGTAAGATGGTAGGGCTTTGCCCCTTTTTGAAGTATGTGTGGATTTATGATATGCTTTGGCAAATGTGAGCAGATGTGATGTATTGCTTCTGGATGGAAGCTTGAAGAAACGTATGCCATTTATAGCCTGCTGTCCCTCTGCCATGGTAATCACGGGAGGAGTACACATCAAAATGTGTATGTGCTTCAGTGGCTGAATCTGGTTCTTGCAAAATCCCCAAATGCTCAGAGTCCTCCTGCTGACCCAGTGGAATATATGATCTGGGGGAGAATTATGTTTATCATGTTAAGCTGTTGAGATTTGAGGCAGCGGAGTCGTGTGTATAGCCAACAAGCCGAATGCTCATCTTCCAGATTTTACAAGTCCTCCATTTGTTCCTCACTGCATGTAGAATGAAATCCAGATTTCTTGCTATGGCATAAGTTACTCTGCCTAAACACCAACCGCATCTCTTGCCTTCCACATTCTCGCTTCAGCCAGAGTGTATCTTTGCTTTGTCTTTGCCAATCTAGTACTTTAAAAAGCAGCATCTGCTATTATTAAGAATAAACTTGAACATCTTTTCTATATTTGAGAGCCATTTGTCTTTTATTTTCTGTGTGGTCCAAAAGGAAAATCTTAAATTCTGTGATTATAACACCCAATTAAATTCTTATATGCAGCCTTGTGATTGACGAGTCTATTGTCAATCTTTATTCTTCTTTATGCATAGATGATATTCTTTTTATTTTTGTAGAGTTGTAAAAGTTCTGTTTTGATAGCTTCAATGTTACTACAATATGGATTTCATGTATGTGCTTATTAATTCCATGTTCATATTTGAGTGTGTGCTACATGCGTGCTAAGTCACTTCAGTCGTATCTGACTCTTTGTGACCCTGTGGACTGTAGCCCACCAGGCTCCTCTGTCCATGGGATTCTCCAGGGAAGAATACTGGAGTGGGTTGCCTTGCCCTCCTCCAGGGCTCTTCCCACCCAGGGATGGAACCCGCGTCTCTCGCGGCTCCTGCATTGGCGGCTGTGCTCTATACACTAGTGCCCCCTGGAAAGCTCTCGTGTTCTGAGTAAAAACTACTAAATAGTAAATCTTTTTCTTTGGCGGGGGAGCATGGTAATTCTGGAAATCCTTGGTACTCATTTCTTGACGTTTTCTCCCTTTATTTTGATCAACTGTGAAAACTATTCTAAGAATGTTGACTTTTCTAATCCTCATTTTTAAACACATTGTATATTTTACCACTTCATTTCTTTCTGATGTATTATGGGAAAGTTCTTCAAATAATTTAACTCACCGATTGTCCTGTAGCTCTGTCAATTTCACTCTTCAAGTCTTTACTGATTTCTTTCTGTCAACCATCGTAGATTTATTCTGGGTTTTACCGTGTGATTCCTTGATTTTAGTTTATCTTTTCAATGTTATAGTTTCTTTGTTGATAGCTAATTTGATTTTATAAAATTTTATTTTGCTTGTTTCACTGATTCCTCAGAACATCCACCATGTGTATTTCCTAGTTTTTTAGTTATGGCATACAGGGATATGTACTTGACGCAAGACTCTCCAGCCTTCGCTTATGTCGGTTTTTGTGGATTCCGAGTGTGGTAGGGATGTTCCTCAAGGAAGGTGGACATTAACATTGCTCTCAGCGCCTTAGTCATAGTGTAGTCGCTAAGCGGTGCCCGACTCTCGTGACCCCACAGACTGCAGCCTACCAGTCTTCTCTGTCCATGGCATTCTCCAGGCAAGAGTACTGGAGTGGGTTGCCATTTCCTTCTCCAGGGGATCTTGCTGACCCAGGAATCGAACCCAGGTCTTCTGCATTGCGGGCAGGTTCTTTAATGCCTGAGCTACGAGGGAAGGTACCATTCAGGATCGTCAGTTCAGTTCAGGACAGTCGCTCAGTCGTGTCCGACTCTGCTGTGCCCTAGTATTTTTTAAGAGCTTGCTGCCTCAGTTGTAATTGCATAGCTCTTTGAGTATAGAAAAAGATATAAGGATGATAGAATTTTCAAGAGATGTTTTCATCTTGAAAGAAACTAGTCCTTTTGCCTCCAGTGTTAACTACTTTCATCACACCAGGGCTATTATATTTTCCAAGCTCAAGTTCATGCCAAAAAAGCTGATGTCTCTCTGATTCCAGTGAATGCATTCAAACAAAGCTTCAACCAAACAAAGTGGAAAATGAAGGACATGTGAATAAATTTTCTTCCATCTTATCTTTGGGTAGATGCTCAAGTATTCTGCCATTTGGACCACTGTTTTCTTCCTTGTGTAATTTTACCCTGTTGTCAGGTAAACAAGATTTCTTATGGAAATTTTCATAGGCCTCTGCAGCAATATTTACTGTCATATGTATTACACTATCCTAAGGTCCTCCTATAATAATACATCCAAGTTATTTCTTGTTTTTATTTTGAGATTGGCTGTGTCTACTTAAAGGCTTACATTTAATCATTTGTGTGCATTTAGAATTTGTGGGAAATAGTTCCCTTCATCTGTGTAACCTTGCCAAGTAACCAAAAATTACTTTGACTTTGCCAGTTATATTTTTGGAACTAATTGGTGTTATTGATTCCTTATATTACTCTCTTTTTATTGTTTGTGTTGGTCACTCAGTTGTGTCCAACTCTTGGTGACCTAAAGGAGCCCATCAAGCTCCTCTGTGCATGGAATTCAGGCAAGAATAATACTGAGCTGCCATTCCCTTCCCCAGGTGATCTTCCCAACCCAGGGATGGAACCCAGGTCTCTCACTGTGGACAGATTCTTTACCATCTGAGCCACCAGGGAAATCCATATTATTCTCTACCTATGATTAATTTATCAAAAGATCAAGCTAACAAAAACACATTGTTAAGAGAAGAACCAAATAAAATTAAAGCTAGCAAACACAATGGACCAAATCAATAAAGCAAAAAGCTGAATCCTAGAAAAGATCAGTAAAGTTGATAAATCACTAAAAGATGAACAAATAGGAAAAGTCACAAACTACTAATATCAAAATTAAAAGAGGTGATATAACTACAGAGCCAATAGACACTACAAGGATAAGTCAATACTACACACAACTCTACACACAAAATTTGATAACAGGAATGAAATGGACCAATTCATTGAAAAGTATTAAGTACCCAGTAAATACAGTATTATAATAATTTAGTCAAAATTTGAATATTCTTAGAAATATTTTAAATGTCTGTGTTTGTAAGCTCCTGAAAAATAAATCTCCAGCTCTAGGTTTCAGCTGAAAATACATTTACACAATAGGCTAACTTATGCACTCTTTTATAGAAAATAAAATAAGAGACAAAAGGCTTTCCTGGTAGTCCAGGTGTTAAGAATCTGCCTTATAATGCAAGGAACTCAAGTTTGATCCCTAGTTGGAGAACAAAGAGCACACATGCCTCAGAACAACTAAGCCAGTGAACAGAGAGTTTATGCACCACAAGGAAGGCTTGCACAGGACACAGGGAAGATCCCATGCGCTGCAGCAAAGGCCTGACACAGCCAAAGAAACTAAGTAATTAAAAAGAAAGAAAGAGCGAAGACTTTACAACTTGTTTTATGAAGCCAGCATTACCTTGAATGGAAACTAGATAAAGACTGTAAAAAAAGAATAAAGAAAATGAGACAAAAAGTATAAATATATGTATGTCCCTTAGGAATATAGATGAAAACATTCTTTATATAATGTTAGAAATTTAGAAATGTGTCAAGGCTATGGTTTTTCCTGTGGTCATGTATGGATGTGAGAGTTGGACTGTGAAGAAGGCTGAGCGCCGAAGAATTGATGCTTTTGAACTGTGGTGTTGGAGAAGACTCTTGAGAGTCCCTTGGACTGCAAGGAGATCCAACCAGTCCATTCTAAAGGAGATCAGCCCTGGGATTTCATTGGAAGGACTGATGCTAAAGCTGAAACTCCGGTACTTTGGCCACCTCATTCGAAGAGTTGACTCATTGGAAAAGACTCTGATTCTGGGAGGGATTGGGGGCAGGAGGAGAAGGGGATGACAGAGGATGAGATGGCTGGATGGCATCACTGACTCGATGGACGTGAGTCTGAGTGAACTCCGGGAGTTGGTGATGGACAAGGAGGCCTGGCGTGCTGCGATTCATGGGGTCGCAAAGAGTCGGACACGACTGAGCGACTGAAGTGAACTGAACTGAAAATGGATTATATACCATGACTAAAATAGAGTTTATTTTAAAGATGTAAAAGTAGGCCACTATTTAAAAATCAGTCAATGTAACCCATTATATACTGATAAATGATTAAATATTAATTAATTCACAATCCTTTAAAATAAGCTAGAGCCTCAGAAAAGATTTACAGCTTGAATCTAAAGATAACTATGCTGGAGAGGTAGGAAAAAGTGGAAGGATATCTATTTCCTTTTTCCTTAAGCTGCCTGGATGAGGTTTACCAACATTATGGAAGGTTATCTGTTTTACTGAGATCAATTTAAATGTTAATCTCATCTAGAAACACCCTCCCAGAAGCATCCAGAATAATAATGAACCATATACCTGGAAACTGTGACCCAGACAAGTTGACACACAAAATTAACCATCACAGAACTAGTCACATACCTTGAACAATTCCAATTTTCTAAAATTGAACTATAATTGTGTAAGATGTAACCACTGGGGAAAACTGAATATAGGGTACACAGAACTCTCTATAAAAACTTTTCAACTTTTAAATCCACAAATATTTCAAAATAAAAAGTTTTTCAAAACCACATTAGACGTTTAATAGTCAAAGAACATAAAATCCAGTTTACAATGACTGTTTCCCCATACCATCATAAAATTCATATTTGAAACTGAATTGCATTTCTGTTCAATTTTGCAGTGAAACTAAAACTACTCTAAAAAATAACATCTATTTAAAAGGAGAAAAATGGATTGGATAATTCCTCATTTCTTTTATTCAGTATTTTAGTTGGTTAATTTCCTATTGAGAAAATTCACAGGGGTTTCTCCCTCTGCCTGTGGAGTTGCATTTCTCTTTGTTCAAGCACTCTTACTCATTGTATTTCAGTTTAAATGTCATTTCCTTAGGAAATATTTCTCTGTCATTCAGATTTGTCCTGTTTTCTTGATTAGTTGTTATCACTGCACCGTGAGTTTTTCCTTTGTAACATTTGTCACAGTTGTAATTAATTCACAAAGCTCTTTTTCATAATATCTGTCTTTGATGGAATAAACTTTATTCATTTTCATAAGCTTTGACTAGTGCCAGTTTGGCAATTACATAACACTTAGTAAGTATGTACTAAATATTTGTTAAATAAGTTATTCCATCAGAGTTTGACTCACACAGAATTAAATGTGGAAATACTCTGAGAATTTAATAAGAAAACTCTGAGACACTGGCAGAGTTATTGACAACTATAAAAATGGAGTACCCTGTTTTGCAATAAGAGTCATGTAGCACAACAACAGAAAGGAAACAATAACAGAACAAAAAGCTCACAGATTGGGAGAAAGTATTTGCAAATGCTGTGACCAACAGGGGATTAGTCTCTAGAATCTGCAAGCAGCTCATGATGTTTAATAGCACCAAAACAAGCAACCCAGTCAACAAATGGGCAGAACGCCTAAATAGACATTTCTCCCAAGAAGACACATAGATGGCCAAGAGGCACACGAAAATATGCTCATCTCTAATTAATAGAGAAATGTAGATCCAAACTACAATGATGTTTTCACCTCACATGAGCCAGAATGGCTATCATCAAAAAATCAACAAACAATGAATGGTGGAGAGGGTGTGGAGAGGAGGGAAGCCTCCTTCACTATTGATGGGAATGTTCACTGGTTCAGCCACTATGGAGAACAGAATGGGGGCTCCTTAAAAAATGAAAAATAGAGCTACTATATATATATATATATATATATATATATATATATATATCTCCTATAATCCCATTCCTGGGCATATATCCAGAAAAAAAACATGATCTGAAAGGATACATGCACCCCAATGTTCATCACAGCAACTATTTACAACAGCCAAGACATGGAAGCAACCTACATGTCCATCGAGCTATGGATAAAGATGAAGTGCATATATACAAGGAACACTAGTCAGCCGTGACAAATAATGAAACAATGCCATTTGCAGCAGCATGGATGGATCTAGACATTGACTGATTGGAAAAGACTCTGATGCTGGGAGGGATTGGGGGCAGGAGGAGAGGGGACGACAGAGGGTGAGATGCTGGATGGCATCACCGGCTCGATGGACGTGAGTCTCAGTGAACTCCGGGAGTTGGTGATGGACAGGGAGGCCTGGCGTGCGATTCATGGGGTCGCAAAGAGCGGACACGACTGAGCGACTGAACTGAATTGAAGTGAAGAGATTGTCATACTGAGTGAAGTAAGTCAGACAGAGAAGGAGAAATATCATATGGCATATGTGGAATCAAAAAAGAAGCTAAACCAATGAACTTAAAAAATAGAAAGAGACTCACAGACTTAGAGAACCAACTCGTAGTTCCTAGGGGAAAGGATGGGGAAGGGATAGTTAGGGAGTGCGGTACGTCCGTGTACGCAGTGCTGTATTTAAGGTGGATAACCAACAAGAGCCCACTGCATAGCACAGGAACACTGCTCAATGTTAATTGGCTGCCTGGGTGGAAGGGTGCTTGGGGGAGAATGGATACATGTTTATGTATGGCTGAGTCCCTCTGCTGTTTACCTGAAACTGTCACAGCATTGTTAATTGGCTATATCCCAATACAAAATAAATAGTCGGAAAAAAAAAAAGTCACAGACCAAAACCAGCTGAGCAAGTAGGCTTTAACCTCACTATTATCTGTCTAGTTCCATGTTCGCAGAAACCTGCACCTTTGTACCTGCACAGAGAAGTAACCAATGCATACGTGCTGAATGAATTACTAAGACCACAATTATAGACAGGGCATGAGGTCTGAGAACTGAATGAGTTTCTGGCTACAAAACTGTACTGGAAGGAAGGAAAGCATGGGGCAGAATATTAGGTGAGTTCTACCAAAGCTCATTGGCCTATATGCTTTTTTTTCAGGTAAAATTTGTGTTAAACTGGAGGTAAAAAACCTAGCTTTATTATGTGTGTGCGTGATCAGTCATGTCTGATTCTTTGTGATCCCATTGACTGTAGCCTCCAGGCTCCCCTGTCCACGGCATTTTTCAGGCAAAAATACTGGAGAGGGTTGTCATTTCCTTCTCCAGGGGATCTTCCCAACCCAGGGATAGAACCCCTGTCGCCTGCCTTGCAGGTGGATTCTTTACTCCCTGAGCCATTAGGGAAGCAGCTTTATTATAAGCATGACGATTCCAAGAACTATTATAAGCATGAAGATTCAAAGAACAAGATAGAACTGCTATCATCTGTACATTGGCTTATCGGAAGAGCAAAAATTCTTTAACTTTAAATCACTGTTAGAGCAGCATTCAATATGTGGTAAACAAACCACTCATTCCCCAAAATTTAACTGCTCCTTGCTTTGCAAGTGAGCTTCTGAGAGCAATATAAGTGTTATCAACAGCCTCATACTGTCCAGGAATTTGTCTCACTTTCTGACAAGTGGTCCTTGTTTATTATTTTTTTAAGATGAGCAAGCTGCTTTTGCAATAAATGAGCAATGCACAGCTGTGCTTTTAGAAGACTCTTTTTTTTTTTTTTTAACCGAAAGACTGTAGCTCAATTCAATAAACATTTATTTATACTATTGACATTTTAAAATTTGCCTCTTTCTCCTAAAATGAAAAATAATGTAAGAAAAATTCTACTCATTAAAGATATTAGAAATTACAGTTATAGTTTTCATGGTTAAAACCCTTTCACAGAGAAATATATCCAAATAATCAAGAAAATAACACCAGAAATTAAAAAGAAGTTACAGCTTCCCTAGTGGTTCAGACGGTAAAGAATCTGCCTGCAATGTGGAAGACCCAGGTTCGATCCCTGGGCTGGGAAAATCCCTTAGAGAAGGAAATGACAACCCACTCAAGTATTCTTGCCTGGAGAATCCCATGGAGAGAGGAGCCTTGTGGGTTACAATCCATGGGATCGCAGAGAGTCAGACATGACTGAGCAACTAATACTTCTTCTACTTCTTTATATATATATGTGTGTGTGTGTGTGTGTGTGTGTGTGTGTGTGTGTGTGTGTATATATATATAAACAATTACTTTTTAAAATAAGAGTAAATGATGAACTTTAGGTCAATAAATTTGAAAACTTAGATCACAGGGGAAATTTTCTAGAAATGTGTTTCCAAAACATCACAAAAATAAATGTAGAACTTGAAGAGCCCTAAGAGCATTACACAAAAATAATCAGTAATTAAACATTCACTTATGTAGCAAACCAGGTCCAAATACTTTTACAGCAAGTCATAGATAACATGCAAAGTATTTCTATAATCTATAAATTCCTTTAGAATTTGAAAGCAGAGGGGATGGTTGCCTCTTATTTTGTGAGCCTAGAATAATTTTGTGTCAAATTAAATATGGATGATATAGAAAAGCAAAATCCCAATTCACCCATGAACAAAGATATTAGCAAAATATCTAAAGTACATATTAGCAGATTTAATTCAGCACTATATAAAGAATATAATATATCATGATTAAGTCAATTCAACTCCAAACATGAAAGAAAGACTTTTTAATAGAATATCACTCAATTCAATTTGCCACATTAAATTTAGAAGAAAAATATAATGATCTCAATAGATAGAAAAATAGCTGAAGTAATCAATGCACTGAAGGATGCTTATTGAACAGCTACCTTGTGTCAGATATAGATTCTAGAGATACAAGAAGAATTTTTTGCTGCGTGGGATTATAATGGATTATAGACTTAATAAGATTTAACAACTATAGGGCTATCCTGGCGACTCAGTGGTAAAGAATCTGACTGCAGTGCAGTAGACATGGATTCAGCAGCAGACAGGGGTTTGATCCCTGGGTTGAGAAGATCCCCTGGAGAAAGGAATGACAACCCACTCAGTATTTTTGCCTGGAGAATTCCATGGAGAGAGGAACCTGGCTAGCTACAGTCCATGGGGTTGCAAAGAGTTGGACACGACTGAATGACTAACACACAAGGAAAAAATAATAATAATAAAGAAGAAATATAATGGAAATACCATAACTACAAAAAGACATGGTTGCCAGTTCTATCAAAAACATGCCAAAATATAGTATTTAATTTTTACAATTGGGAATACTTCCTTTAAATGAGAAACCAGGCCAAAGTGACCAATATCATCATTTCTATCCCACATTTCTTTGGAGGTCGTACCAAGTTCTGTGAGAATAAAAAATTAAGGCATTGCAAAGAAGCAAAAATATATTTTTTATGCATTAAGATTAATCAATAAGATGATTTACTAAAATTGTTAAATGTAACAATCTTAACAAAATGTGTTAAATGTAAGCACAATATAACCAAATAATGTTCCAACATATCAGTGACAAAAGTTATGAAAAAAAAATGTAAGTAAAATATAATTTCCAACAGCTGTACACAAAAGTTATACATCACTCAAAAATAATACATTAACAATTTTATGGAGAAAACACACATATATTCAAAATATATCATTATTAAAAAGGTGATATACAGTATTCATGAAAAAGAATAGTCGATATTATAGATGTTAATTCTATCCCAATTAAAATCAATTAATTCAGTTGAATTTCAATTAATTTCTGACACAAGTATTACACATTTATAATATGATTATTGCTACAGAAATTATTATATGGTTAAAACTATGAGGCTGGTAAGGGAATAGAGGTCAATGGAACAAAATAGAAACCTCAGAAATAAATCAGTGTATATATTAGCACTTGATACATGACAGTTTTGATATTTTAGACGAGTGTGTAAAGAGTGGATATTTGGTAAATGTTACTGGGGCAGAAATTTATGTATGTGGGAGCTGTACTTAACAGATATTAATTCCTAGCATTCTGTGATGATAGCATCACAAATCTCCATGGGTTGAACTACTGAAAAAAGAGCAAATTTTTTTTTTTTAATTAACAACAGACATCTACATTAAACTGGAAAGTATGTAATTGGAAAAGGAAGGTTTGACCTCAGGAACAAATTAGAAAGTTTAAATTATTTAAGAAATAAAACTAAAATTAAAGAAGAGTACAACAGCAAAAAAAAAAAAAAAAAATCCCTGCAGATACTACCTTAAGGGGAAAAAATAAATAAAAGGGATAAAATGGAAGGGAGAAAAGGGAGAAAATGGAAGGGGTAAAGGAAATGAGTATCCTGTTCAGATGCAGACTGTGACATGAGACAACCTTCCTCGTCCTAACAGCCGCCACAAGCTGGATAATTTGTGAACTGAGGACTCAGGGATTCCCCGCGAGCCAAACCCCAGACAGTAAGGAGAGCCTCAGAAGAGAGCAGCAGCTTAATGCTGCTTTCGTCCCAGTTGCAAGTACAAGAGGAGGAGGACTGGGATCTGCCATAGACGGGGTGGGCGGGGGTGTTAGAAAGGAGCTGAACTTTTTAACGAAATATTAATGGCCACTTGTGGTCAGCTGGGACAGATTGTGATCGTGAAAGGTCCCCTTGCCATGGGTGATTACAGAATGCCCAGGACGGGTACCCTGAAAGCCAAGCCAGAGGAAGACAGTTGACAAAGTGCACCCTGGGGTGCATGGGGGGCGTCCCCGCAAGGGCAAAGCGTTCCCTGTCAGATATCAGACCAGAACTGAGAGAGATCCATTCGATGCGCTCTGGGGTTGATCATGAGGATGAGACAGAACTGCTGACCGAGTGGCCTCCTTTTCCCGTCTCTCTGAAATTTCACCCGAGTAATCCAGGACGTCAGAGTGGAGAGGCATCTTTCCATGGCATATTAGGTTGTCACAGCAGCTGGGACTGCTCCCTGAGGGGGTCGGCAGGACCGCAGGACTGGAAGAGACCAGGTAAAGGGGAAGGTGGGGAAAATTCCCGGGGGCCAGAGACAAGGCAGCTCGGTGACCAAGCAGAGGGAGGTCGCCCACAGACCCAGGACCCTGCAGGCTCCGCTACAAAGCAGGCGCACCTCTGCCAAGCAGCTTGTAGATTTTTAGTCTCAACATGTTTTTAGTTTTCTCAACATATTTTGATGAGCTCAAACACAGACCGGTCTGCAGCACGTTTGCTAAGCCCCACCCAGGATTACCCGTCAAATCTATTTGACTATAACATAGTGACCTGACAGGAGAAAGGGGTGCCTCATTCTGGAATATTAATATAAGTTATTTCGGTTTCTATTCTTCTTTTAGACAAACTGTCACAGTATTAAAAATAGAATGAATGACAGAAGCAGACTATATCTTTATTCAACGTTCATGTGTAACATTCACCTATTTCAAGCAAATGTTATTTACGAGGCTTCTCCATAAAACCTCAATAAATCCCAAGGTATAAAAATAATAAAAATAGCATTCTTTGATCATAATGAGAAAAAAATAGAAATTGATTTAAAAGACAGAAGGGAATGCTTTTCCATATTGCAATATAAATATAAATATTAAATAATTCTTAGGTCAAAGGGTACATACAAAGGGGTTTTACAATTACTTTAAAGTAAAAAGAATAAAAATATGATACAAAATAATTTGCGGAATACAGTTAAAACTGTATGTGAGTAAAAAATTATAGTATTAAATATCTATATAAATAAAAACAAGACAAAAATAAAATGGAATAATTATCCAGTTCAAAAAACAAATAAAGGACAAATTTTAAAAGAACTGATAGAAAGTTTCATAAACATAAATCAGAAATAAATGAATTAGAAAACTGATACACATAGAACTAATAAATAAATGTCAAATTTAGGTTCTTTGCAAAATCTATCCTGCTTCCAAAGCAAAAATTTAAACCTAGATCAAGTAGATCTTTTTCTTACAAAACTTACCAAAACGAAATTGAATATATAGAAAATATAAGCAGATTAATTACCCTAGAAGAAATGCAGAAAGTAACTAAAGAGCCCCCACCAAACAGCTTCACCCCTAGATGACTTAATCTAGGAATTTTACCCATTTTCTGTCAGGTTGTCTAAAACTATATAAACTGCTCCAGAGCATTGAAAAGAACTCCAAACTTCTTTATAACATGAATTAACATTTATCTTATACACTGCATAAAACTGAATATATCTCACTTATAAATATCAATGCAATATTATAAGATGTAACACTAGCAAATAGAATCTAATAGTACATTAGTACATTAGAAATAATACAAGATAAACAACTGTAGTTAATTCAGTAACGGAGGTATGGTTCCATTTTACAAAGACTACAAATATGGTCATAAATAAAATCATATAAATTAATTTTGAAAGAATTCCAAAGATTCAGAGAAAGCATTGCCAAATATCAGCAGACATAACAATAAAAATACACTGAATCAAGTAAGACTTAATTGACCTCACTAACGTGATAAAGCATACCACTTAATCAATAAGCAAGCATTTTACTTAAATCAAAGCACCACAGGTTTTCCAACTGTAGGCAAGAAAAGACAAAGATATCTTCTTGGCTGTCTCATGGTGCCAGCGAAGAAAACAAAATATCAGAATATAAGATCCAAGGCTTCAAATCAGAAACCCTGAGAGTTGCACTCATATATACCAGAAAGTGACAGTTTCTTGCAAAAACTACAGTGTGGTTGAGTCAGCTCAGGCTCCGTTTGGATTAAGGTCATCTGTTGTCACCTTATATACCTTATAGAGAATATGATGAGCCTCTAGGGAAAATAATAGAGCCTGGAGTTTGTGGAGATTGCATATTTTTCCTGAGCAGGTTGTGTATTTATACACACACACACACATACAGGATCAAATGAAAAAGGAAACAATAGAAACAAAAATATATCCATAGGTATTTGAGTAATTATAGATATCAAACATGAGTGAGGGATAGTCATTCAGTTGTGTTAGATTTTTTGCAACCCCATGAACCATAACCCACCAGGTTCCTTTGTGGAATTCTCCAGGCAAGGATACTGGACTGGGTTGCCATTACCTTCTTCAGATATAAAACATTGATATTAAAATAATTGTGATTAAAATATTTGAACAAAATAGATAAAAAAGAATTCATCACACAACAGAAATTCTTTAAAGTGTAGATAGAATAAAAGGCCTAGAATTTAAAATAGAACTTAATAGATGGTTTCAACAGCACATAAAGCAAAATAGACAGGAACATTAATTAAAGGATGATAGAAAACTTACAAACAGATTCATGAAAGATTTCAAAGATCAGAGAAATAGCAAAATTTATGTGAGGGAAAGTTTGGCCATGTTGTCTCAGAGGATAAATTTGCAGAAATGAAGAAAGGTATATAAAGGGCCATTCAGTGAAGTACTAGAAATAGAGTAAGTCACAAAACTACCCGTATGTGTGTTAACAGGGAATTTTTAGTTAAGTTACAAGTTGATTACTATGCAAGCTGCTAAACGCAAAAAGTAATAAGAGTCAGAAAAAGAGGTATTACATTTATAAGAATCATGAAATAAATGATGGCCAACACCACAAATAACAAACACCAGAGGAAGATAATTAAATCAGTATCGAGAAAAATTAGAAATGTTTGGAAATTGAGCATCACACACTTAAAAACTCATGAGTGATAAAGAAACTATTAGCAAAATTAGAAGGTATGTTGAATTAAATAACAATAAAAATGCATCTTAAGAAACTTCATGTACTTTTGATAAACAAATGCACAGAAAGAAATGTATTTAAAAGAAAGGTATAGTTTTTAAAAACTCATGTTAAATGTGAAAAATGTGTCCAATTTATGACCTATGCTTCTGAGGAAGCTAATTTTAAAAAAGAGTGGTTATAACAAAATATAGACAGAAGGTAAGAATAAAAATATAAATAAGATGCTAATTTAAGATCAGAAAATAAACAATAGAATTAGTGAAAATGAAGATGGATCTCCTGCCTAGATCAATAAAATTAGTTTTATTAGGAATAAAGAATAATTATTAAGATGTGAAATAAAAGATAGGACATCCCAAGTGGCTCTGTGGTCATGAACACACCTGCAATGCAGAAGACACAGGAGACTTGGGTTTAATTCCTGGGTTGGGAAGATCTCCCGGAGGAGGAAATGACAGCCCTCTCTAGTATTCTTGCTTGGAAGATTTTGTGGACAGAGGAACCTGGTGGGCTATATAGCCCATGGAGTTGCAGAGAGTGGACATAACTGAGCACCCATGCATGCAAGGGAGTACTAGAAGCAACTGTATGCACAGATATTCATCAACTCTAAGTAGACAGATTCTTCAAATCCCATGAACTATAAAAATTCACCCCAAATAAAATAACATAAACAGTCCTATAAGCATTAAACAAATTTTACTTTTAGTTTTAAATCTGCTCAAATAGAAATCCCTAATCAGATAGTTTTGCTGGTGAGTGATATAAAATCTTTGAAAAATAAATAATTTCAACTTTACACAATCTCTTCCAGGAAATAGAAGGAACACTTCTAAACAGCATTGCCTTGACATCAAATTCAAACAAGGTATAAGAAAAAAAGAAAAAACAAGCAAAAAATACTCTTGAATTTAATATTTATCCTGAATATAGAAGCAAATCTTTAATGAAGTATTATCAAATTGATCCAATAATATAGAAAAAAAGGAAATTACATAATATCCAATTAGAATTTATCTCATGTATGCAAAGTTGATAATTTTTTCTAAAATCAATCAGTGTAATCTATAATCAGAAAGATAAAAAGGATAAAAACATATAATTTTGCCAATAGTGGCAGAAAATCATTTGGTAAATTCAATACCTGTTCTTCGTAAGTCATCACTTAGCATCTGAGTCTTTGTTACCCTAAGGACTGTAGCCCGCCAGACTCCTCTGTCCATAGGATTCTCCAAAACTGGAGTGGGTTGCCATGCAGGCAGCTCTACTGCTAGCGCCTCCTAGAAATTCATCAAATCAGACAAAAAGAAAACTTCCTGAACCCAATAAAAGGTGTCTACAGTAAACCCTGTAGCTGGAATCATACTTACTGGTGAAAGACTGAATAACATCTAAAAACCATCAGAAACAGGGCCTATTTAGTGAAATAAGTCAGGCAGAGAAAGACAAATATTCTGTCATCACTTATACTTGGAATTTAAATAATAAAAGAAATAAATATATATAACACAACAGAAACAGACTCACAGATATAGAATGCAAGCTAGTAGTTGCTATGGGTTGAGGAAAGGAAGAAGGGCAAGGTAGGAGTATCAGTTCAGTTTAGTTCAGTTTAGTTGCTCAGTTGTGTCCGTATCTTTGCAATCCCATGGACTGCAGCACGCCAGGCCTCCCTGTCCATCACCAACTCCCGGAACTTGCTCAAACTCATGTCCATTGTGTTGGTGATGCCATCCAACCATATCATCCTGTCGTCCCCTTCTCCTCCTGCCCTCAATCTTTCCTAAAATCGGGGTCTTTTCAAATGAGTCAGCTCTTCGCATCAGGTGGCCAAAGTATTGGAGTTTCAGCTTCAGCATCAGTCCTTCCAATGAACGTTCAGGACTGATTTCCTTCAGAATGGACTGGTTGGATCTCCTTGCAGTCCAAGGGACCCTCAAGAGTCTCTCCAACACCACAGTTCAAAAGCATCATTTAGAAAGATGGCAATGATGACCCTGTATGTGAGACAGCAAAAGAGACACAGATGTAAAGAACACTGTTGGACTCCACGGGAGAAGGCGAGGGTGGGATGATTTGAGAGAGTAGCACTGACACATGTATATTACCATATGTGAAATGGATTGCCAGTCCAGGTTTGATACATGAGAGAGGGTGCTCAGGGCTGGTGCACTGGGATGACCCTGAGAGAGGGGATGGGGAAGGAGGTGGGAGGGAGGGTCAGAATGGGGAACACATGTACACCCATGGCTGATTCATGTGAATGTATGCCAAAAACCACCACAATATTGTAAAGTAATTAGCCTCCAATTAAAAATAAGATGATAAAAAAAGCATCAATTCTTCGACACTCAGCTTTCTTTATAGTCCAACTCTCACACTCATATATGACTACTGGAAAAACCATAGCCTTGACTAGACAGACCTTTGTTGGCAAAGTAATGTCTCTGCTTTTGAATATGCTGTCTAGGTTGGTCATAACTTTTCTTCAAAGGAGTAAGTGCCTTTTAATTTCATGGCTGCAGTCACCATCTGCAGTGATTTTGGAGCCCAAAAAAATAAAGTTTGACACTGTCTCCACTGTTTCCCCATCTATTTGCCATGAAGTGGTGGGACCAGATGCCATGATCTTAGTTTTCTGAATGTTGAGCTTTAAGCAAACTTTTTCACTCTCCTCTTTCACTTTTATCAAGAGGCTCTTTAGTTCTTCTTCCCTTTCTGCCATAAGGGTGGTGTCGTCTGCATATCTGAGGTTACTGATATTTCTCCTGGCAATCTTGATTCCAGTTTGTGCTTCTTCCAGCCCAGTGTTTCTCATGATGTACTCTGCATATAAGTTAAATAATCAGGGTGACAATATACAGCCTTGATGTACTCCTTTTCCTATTTGGAACCAGTCTGCTGTTCCATGTCCAGTTCTAACTGTTGCTTCCTGACCTGCATATAGGTTTCTCAAGAGGCAGGTCAGGTGGTCTGGTATTCCCATCTCTTTCAGAATTTTCCACAGTTTATTGTGATCCACACAGTCAAAAGTTTTGGCATAGTCAATAAAGCAGAAATAGATGTTTTTCTGGAACTCTCTTGCTTTTTCGATGATCCAGCAGATGTTGGCAATTTGATCTCTGATTCATCTGCCTTTTCTAAAACCAGCTTGAACATCTGGAAGTTCACAGTTCATCTACTATTGAAGCCTGGCTTGGAGAATTTTGAGCATTACTTTGCTAGCATGTGAGATGAGTGCAATTGTGTAGTGGTTTGAGCATTCTTTGGCATTGCCCTTCTTTGGGATTGGAATGAAAACTGACGTTTTACAGTCCTGTGGTCACTGCTATATATACAAACTTCTTTGTATCAAACAGATAAGCAACAAGGATATGTTGTACAGCATAAGGAAATATAGCCATTGTTTCATAGTATTTTCAAATGGAAAATAGTGTATAAAAATATTCAGTCACTATGTTTTACGTTTAAAACTAATATTTTAAGTCAACTGTACTTCAACTAAAAATAAATTAAAGCATTGTTTAAGATATCCCAAAATAAATAAAATGTGAATGAAAGCAAATAAACTATGATCTAGTCATATAATTCTAAATAGCAATGAAAATGAATAAATTATAGTTATAACTGCCAACATTAGTTAAAATTATAAACATTATGTTGAGGAAAGTAAGTCACTAATAGGAAAATACGGGTATACCATTTGACTATATTTGTATAATGTCTCAAACCTGGATATTTTAAATTATATATAGTATATGGATATGTACTTAGGTGATAGAATTATAAAGTAAACCACAAAACCAAGGGACTGATTATCCTGATCTAGAAGGGAAGGATATGTGACCCAAACACAGCCTATAGAAAGCACCTCAGTTACTGGAAGTGTCTGAACTTGGGTGATGCTTATGGAGATTTTATTTTGTTAATGTTTTTAAAACAGACACTACGAAATTTTCTGTATTTGTTAGAATGAATTTTATTATAAAAAATTCTGAAATACAAGTTATTTTTTAGTTTAATAATATAGTATAGTTGATTTGCAACGTTTGTTTCTGCTGTGAAGCAAAGTGATTCAGTTACATATATATAATTTTCAAGACTCTCTGTCTATGATGGTTATTAAAGAATATTAAGTAAAATTTTCTATGTTATACAGCATATTCTTGTTGGCTATCTAATTTATATATAATACTGGGTATATGTTAATCCTTAACTCCTGATTTATTCCTCCCTCCCCCCACCATCTTTGCACTTTGGTAACCATAAGTTTGCTTTCAAAGTCTGTGAGTCTGTTTCTGCTTTGCAAATAAGTTCATTTGTCTTACTTTTTTTTTTTTTTTTCTAGATTTCAAGTTCTTAAAAAGAATGCTTCCAGTTGATTTTAATTTAATTTGTAGATCTGTTTAATCAGTATTGAATGTTTTAGCTGATTGCATAAAGTAGTTAAAACATTGGCCTTCTTCTCAGAGTGTAAATAAATAGAAATAGAATTTAGATAAAAATTTATTTATAAAACATTAAAATCTGTCTATCTCTGAAACTATGGGACTTTGTGTCTAATTATTCTCTCAGAACTATCAGTGTTAAATAGGAATAATGTTGTGTCATCTCCAACTCAGCAGAAGCCCTATGCTTTTATT
This sequence comes from Bos indicus x Bos taurus, assembly GCF_003369695.1. Lineage (NCBI taxonomy): Eukaryota > Metazoa > Chordata > Mammalia > Artiodactyla > Bovidae > Bos > Bos indicus x Bos taurus. The sequence goes on from NC_040085.1 coordinate 91,899,551, forward strand.
TGGGATAAAGTATCATGTCTAGAGAAGAGTGAAAGGGGAAATCAACTGTTATATGGCCTCCCCACCGAGATAAATATCCACCTCCCATCAAAAGAATAGAGAGGCCCCATCCAGAACAAGACCATCCCATTCAATAGCTATATTTTTAATTGTTATCTTTTTTCTTACAAATCACTAAGTCAAGGCAAGAAGCAAAACTGGGTTCCAGATAATTTATTCATATAAATGTTGTTTATAATTGAAGGAACATTTACTCAATACCTGTTCGAGGCCAATGTAGGAAAAGCATGAATTGCATGTCATGATCTACACCTCAAAGAATTCACAGACTGATCAAAGAGAAAGTATCTAAACATATCATTGCAACATCTATCAGTACAGAAAATGAAGTACATACTCCATACAAGGACACCAGTGAGAAGAGGTAATAGACGTTATTCAGAAAAAAAAAAAAAAAATGTTGAGCCAATCGTCAGAAAAGATAATGTATTTGTAGTTTTCTGGGTGGCATTGCTTAATGATATACAAGTCATTGTACAAAAAATAGCGAAAGTGACCATGCATTGTTTAATAATAATATCAAAGTTGTAATTTCGAAGATGGCAGAAATACAGTACCATTTTTATCTTCTTTTTCAGTTATCAGTTTTCAAAGATGCGTGTCACATCCTGAAAAATGCAAGCTTTCCATTTATCCATTCACTCAGCACAGACCGAAGGCCGTCTGTGAGCTTTGGCTGGGACAGTGACAAAGCCGTGGCCCCTGGCCAGCCCCTGGTGCTCACAGTCAAGAAGTAACAATTCCATAGGTTTTATTGTCAGTCTCTTCATACGTTTGCTTTCTCATGACTCACCCTCACACTCCATTTATATCTTCTCATTTGGAGAGAAATCTTTTATAAGTAGAGTGTAGTCGTTTCTTTTGTCCCGGGGAAGGTTCACAGAGGCTACAAATTATCCTTTCTTTATAGAAAAGTTGGCCTCATAATAATAACTCCCTTTATAAAGGCCTTGCAAAGACTTTTCCTTTCCATGTGGTGTTCAGAGATTAATGGGAGTGGTGTCCACATATTTGTGTCCCTGCCAGACGGCACCACTTATCTGAAGCCAGTGTCAGGGCCTTATGACTATTAATCACCTCTCCAGTCCCTGAAATAAAATCTGCATTGTATACTTCTTGGACTGAGCAGGGGAAAGGGAATGGTTTGGGTTGGGGCTGCTTCTCATCATTAATTTTCAATTATGAGTGCAAGAACCATCCCAGCTAGGCCTCAAGTTGGAGGGCAGGGGGTAAGAAAGCCCTCAGGGAAGAGTAATAAGGGCCACATGGAAGAGGGGGAAATCTGAGACTTATAAGCTCTTTTTTTGGAAAAGAAAAATAATAAACAATTTATAAAATTCCTCACAGGGAGGTATATAAAATATGCCCGTGCTAATTGGGAAAAGTCATATGAAGGACAAAACATGCAGACCTTTTAAAGGTGTAAATAAAAATTACTAGGCTTCACCTTTGCTTAGAGCTGAAATTATGAACCCAACTTTCTTTACTAGTTAAGATAATCGTTCCATTAAAAAAAATTATTTTCTTGACGCTTCTTTAGTTCTACTGGCACTTATTTCTCAGCCAAAGGAAAATGTTTCATAGTCTTTAGAGACCTGTTTAGGAGTTCTTCTCATGAGCAAGCACAGATGATCTGTTTAAAAAGGAGGGGGGAAAAATAATTAGCCTCCTTTGTTAGAACCAAGAAATCTGCATAATAAAAAAGTAACATTATGGGTGTTGTTCTATATTTTAGAAACAGCTTTCTCATAGAATATCCTCCTCTAACAACATTCCATGATGTCACTTTCATATGAATCCTATCCTTCACCTAAAGCACCTAACGATCAAGAAGGAAAATCAAATGCTCCATATCATAGATTCAAAGTAACATAGGATTTCAATTGCAGCCGCCTGACTCTAAAGACATTCTTTACCTAACATTTTGGTTCCTTTGAGTCTTTGGAAATTGATATATTTATATGGAGCTATTTTATACAAGCATTCAGGCATTATTCTTATGAACAGAAAAAGCCACCACCCAATACACACACAAACACACACAACCCTCATGTCATTTCAGATTTTACTCACATTTGGGGATATTAGTCAGATTTGGATCTGTCCTTCTCATTCCATCCCCATCTCAGTCCCTTCTTCCATTTTCTTCTCCTTGAGGAATAATTCCTTGTTTTAAACATTTTGGATGGTGTAGTGCCTTCATCTGACTACAAATGCTCTGTAGGTCAACTGATTTGTTCCTACTTCGCTAATCAGACGTTCACTCTAAGGACCTTGAATCCTGAAGGAGGAAAACGAAGACCTGAGGTATCCTAAAATGTGACTATGGCTCTTGCTGTTACTCCTTAAATTCTAGTGCAAAATCCTGGCACTTGTCAGCTTCACCAGGATTCAATGAATCCTTCACATTCTTCTAATATAGACCCTGTTTGAGAAATCAATAATCCGTTTATGTGATTTACATTCAAAGATGTGACTGATCCATGCAACCTTGAAGAGTTATGGATTGTGAAGATACCAGTTTGACTCTTACACTGTGATTTCTTTCATATATGAAATGGATTCTTAAGACATAGACTAGGTAAATTGTTCAAACATCACTTGGAACATGACGTAATGCTCACATAATAAACATCATAGTGCTGATGTCATGATAACATTTTAATGAGGTGTTTCCTCCTTTATCTCTGACTCAGAAAATACACAGTTTATGTATGTGTAGAGAACTTTGATTGCACTGTTCAAATTGGCTATGTAAGGTAAAAATTCAAGGCTGAGCAAACATTGAAAGTGTTTAACACCTTTTGAAGGCACAATTCATAAAATATAAGATGAAAAATCTATTTCTCAACCATTTTTATAGGTATTAGACATGAAAAAAATTCCCATTACTGAATTATACTTATGCATTTTTAACTGCACACTGTTTACAAAATCTTACAATAAAAGCTATCATAGGTTATTATTTTTTTATTGTTCTATGAACAGTATCTTTAGAAAGACTTCTCCTTGATTAACCAAGAATTTTAATTCTAGGACCGAAACCATCAATTTTATGTGGCTTTTCCCATTCAAGACTTCATGTTGATCTAGCTGTCTGAATTATGTGTAATAATTCTGGCTTGGGAAATGAAAATGGCAAATTTTATGAAAAATAATCCTGTGTTTAAGAATTTTCAATCTTATTTTCAAGATTCATTATTGCTCTCTTATACTTTTAAGTCTTTGTCACCAAATGGGCTTTTATAGTAGCATAATACCAAAGTAAAACCACTGGAGAATAGATTTACGTAGAAAATGTGTTAGAGGAAATCCCTCATTGAGCGGCAAAAGCACGTGTTAAATTTCAAGTCTGATGAGAGTGACGCTGGCTTTTATTTATAACGACAGCTGCTTATAAAGCTGTGGAGACAAAATAGATTAAGAATTTCCTGATGCTTTTGCTCTGAAGATCATGTGGCAGGAAGGAACTTGGATTTGGAAATTGAAGGAGAAATATAAATTTAGTTTCCCACTTACCCCTAGGAGTTAAGAGTAGAGGTTGACTGGTCAAAGCAGTTGATTAAGTAAAAATGGGCCTGGATCTGAAACCTAGGTAATGTATCCACGTGAAGTATCCCTCCTCCATCTCTGCAGAGCATATGTGTCTCTGAAGAATACATCAGTAAGGACTGACTTTATTTTCTTGAATCTTTAATGTGGATTGGCACTTACGATAAGTAAGTTCTTCAATCAGAAGGAGCATATAAAAATAAAAGATGCTTAAAATTTTTAGTTTTACTCCTTAAAAATTATAGGAAGGAAGAAAGGAAAGAAGGAGGGATGAAGCAAACAAGGAAGGAAAGGCATGGATGATAAGACAAGGAAAAGGAGAAGGAAGGAAATAAGTGGCTAAATACTGAAGTGTTAAGCCACATGGCTCAAAGACTGAATCTTTACTGCCTGGATTCAGACCATGATCTAGGTTCACAAACCATGTGATCCAAAGCACACTACTTAACCTCCTGGTGATTGAGTTTCATCATCCGCGATATGAACTAACATGTCCCCTAGTTCATAAGGTCATATTAAGTATTGCAAACACTGAGTAAGTAGAATTTTAGAACAGGGCTTAGCACATCATAAGCATTACAGTGTTTATCATTATAAATGAAGTTTCCACAAATCTCAGGACTGTCGCAAGAGCTTCCACAGATACTCAAGGCAGTTATATAACTGAGTCAAGCCCACCTGGTGCCCCCCCAGGTCCAGTATTCTCACAAACCAACAGCTTAACTTCACAGCAAAGTGGAGACTTGGCAGGTGGCTCCATGGTAAGAACCCACCTGCCAATGCAGGAGACAGGGGTTCGATACCTGGGTGTGGGGGAGATCCCCTGGAGAAGAAAATGGCAACCACTCCAGTATTCTTGCCTGGGAAACCCTATGGACAGAGGAGTCTTGGGGGCTATAGTCCATGGGGTCGCAAAAGAGTTGGACATGACTTAGCAACTAAACAGCCATGTAGCAAAGACAGAACGCCCCTTGCTTATTCCTTACCCATCCTCATCTACAGCATTCTTCTGCTTCTGTGTAAAAGTTTCCCCTTAGAAACGTTATGTCCTTCCTTGGTCTCTCTTATGGGTTGAATTTTATCCTCCCAAAATTCATATGGTGAAGTCCTAACCCACAGTACCTCAGAATGTCATCTTGTTTGGAAACGGAGTTGTTGCAGATATAACTAGTTAAATTGGGATGAGGTTTTACTGGAGGAAGGCGAGCTCCTGATCCGATATGTGTGACGACCCTGGACGCTGATGAGGTGGACAGAGAACATCACTGTGAGGACTGGAGTTATGTGACCACAAGCTTAGAAACACCAAGTGCTGCGTGTGTGTGTTCAGTCGTGTCAGTCTCCTTGCAACACCATGGACTGTAGCCCACCAGGCTCCACTGTCCTTGGAATTCTCCAGGCAAGAACACAAGAGCGGATTGCCATTTCCTTCTCCAAAGGATCTTCTCGACCCAGGGATCAAACCCAAACCCCTTGCATCTCCTGCATGGGCAGGCAGATTCTTTACCCCCTGTGCCACTTGGGAAGCCAAAGGACACCCAAGATTCTGGTAAATCAACCATAGACAGAGGTGTGTACGAGATTCTCCAAGATAGTACTCAGAGGGAACCAGCCAGGTCAACGCACTGACTTCAGGCTTCTAAGCCTTCAGAATTCTGAGACAACGTGCTTCTGTGGTTTAGCCGCTCAGGTTGTGGTACTTTGTCACAAAAGCCCTGGCGCACTAGCAGGACCTCACTGAAGAGAAAACCTGCCGCCTATCCAACTGGCTAAAGTTTGTGACCATCAGAAACCTTGGGTCTGGAAGCATCTGTGTCTGGCCAGGGCTCTGAAGCCCTTGTGGCCCCAGGACACTGACAGAAAATGCCGTCTGTCCTGGTGCCTTTTGCACGACTTGTGACAGATGCCTAGTGAGTGTTTCACGTCCTCTATGTAGACAAGGTCTTCGTATCGTTGCATGAAGTCACTTTATATGGGAAAATAAGAGAAAGATCAAGAGACTTGCAGTTTGCCTTTGTCAGTTCTGCCACTGGTGAAAGTGCAAACTGGAGCAAATTATTTACTGTCTTCTAATTCCCGGGCAACTGAAGATGCAAATAGCCTCTTTTTTGCCCCAAAATTTTAAAAAAAGTTATCATTCATGCCAGTAGTAGATATGTACTGAACATTACTGGTAGACATTAAACAAGATGCTGTGGAATTTAAAAAAAAAATACATAAAACGTCTACACTTGAAGAATTTAAAATACAGGAAGGGAGGCAGACACATGCATATACAATTACAATATGCAATGAGAAATATTTGATTAGAATTGAAGCTACATGGTTCTATAGGTGAATGGTGAATTCAGAGAAGAAAGGCATTGACATTGCTTGGGCATTGGTGGAGGAGAGAGAAATCACTTAGCAAGCATATGTGGCTGAGCAAAAGCTTGACAGATTCCATGACATTTGAACCAAACCTTGAGGAATGAATGGCAATTTACCAAACAGAGAAATGCAGGAAAGTGTGGCTGCCTCACAGGTCCATGGTGCAGTTGTGCTTCTGGGAGGCTTGCCTCAGTCTATGTGGCTCAATCTTATGATGCACACACCAGCAAACAGCTGGAGATAAAGTCAGGAAAAGATGAGTTTCAAAACTTCTCTAATCTTAAAGTGCTAGATTATCAGAAATAAAAATTTCCTATCCTCCAAGTTGAAGAAAAGGAAAAACTGTCCTTTGGTCAATGGTCTCAAACCCTCATCAGAGACGTTTTTAAAACCATTTCAATATTTTGGTAGCAACTTATCTTCTTAACTTGACTTCTCAGCCAATCAGCAACTATCTGGCTCCAGTGATTATGTCTGTTAGAGGCTGAAAGATCAGGCAATCTGTATCTGGATCAGGCAATTCCAAACACGTTTGCTTCTAAATGCCTGCATATCCCTTACTTCATACATCCCCAAGCCCAACATAACATAAATTTCTTATTAAGCTCTTTCTTTCTTTGTTCAGAGATATTATATGACTAGAGCTATCCTTTGCTTAGTTCTATCCTTTGCTTATACTTTTACCAGGTGGAATTCAGCTTTGATTTCATATTATCCTCATCTCCCTCATTTACTAAAATATTTAATAAGCACTGACTCTATGCTTACCACAGTGTAACCTGAGGTTGCACAAACTGGCTCCATGAAGTATGGGAACTGGTCCAGGGATTCATCTACAGAATCATATGGATGCTAAAATAAACACACATATCGTTCTACAAATAAAAGTGGATGTAGAACTAACAGTTGTTGGCTATCTATAATGAGACATGAATTGTACTACTTGCCGTGTATAGCTACTTCCATTAAACATCACAGCAAGACACAACTTGGAGACTGAACAGCATAGAATTATAAACTATTGCTTTCCGCATTTTACTTTGTAAAGAAATAGATAAAAATAGGTAAAAGGACTACTTACACGGGTATATGTTGAGCACCTACTTACATTTGTACATTTTAGTCCACTGATACTTTGGGTTTGAAGATTATATTATTCCTACTTTACAGATGAGGAAACTGAGACATGAAGAGGTTATGTAAATTTCCGAAAGACTTACAGCAACCCACTCCAGTATTTTTGCCTGGAGAATCCCATGGACAGAGGAGCCTGGCGGGCTACAGTCCATGGAGCTGTACGGAGTCAGACACAACTGGAGCAACTTAACATAGCACAGCTTATGTCTCACTCGCTCGCTTGCTAAGTCGCTTCAATCGTGTCTGACTCTGTGTGACCCCATAGACAGCAGCCCACCAGGCTCCCCCGTCCCTGGGATTCTCCAGGCAAGAACACTGGACTGGGTTGCCATTTCCTTCTCCAAAGCATGAAAGTGAAAAGTGAAAGTGAAGTCGCTCAGTCATGTCCGACTCTTAGCAACCCCATGTACTGCAGCCTACCAGGCTCCTCCATCCATGGGATTTTCCAGGCAAGAGTACTGGAGTGGGGTACCATTGCCTACCAAGATGTGACGTTTGACTTTCATGATGACATTTAATTTTTTTTTATTGGAGTGTCATTGATTTACAGTGTTGTGTTAATTTCAGATATACAGTAAAGTGAATCAGTCACACATATACATACATACACTCTTTTTAAAAAATACTATTTTTCCATATAGGCCATCTCAGAGTATTGGTTAAAGTTCCCTGTACTGTAGAGTAAGTCCTTATTAGTTATATATTCTACATATAGTACTGTGTAAATGTCAGTCCCAATCCCCTCTCTACCCCGATAACCACAGTGTGCTTTCTACACTGTGACTCTACTGCTGTTTTACAAATGAGTTCATCTGTACCATTTTTTAGGTTCCATACATAAGCAGTGTCATATGACATCTGTCTTTCTCTATCTGACGCGTCGCTCAGTATGACAATCTCTAGGTCCATCCATATTGTTACAAATGACATTATGTGCCCTTTTCTATGGATAAGTAGTATTTCATTGTATACATGTATCACAACTTTATTATCCATTCCTCTGTCAATGGGCATTTAGGTTGCTTCTGGCTCTTGGCTATTGTAAATAGAGCCACAATGAACATAGGAGAGTGCACATATCTTTCTGAATTATAGTTTTCTCTGGGTATATGCCTAGGAGTGTGATAGTCATATTTTTAGTTTCTTTAAGGACCTGCCATTCTCTCCTCCATAGGGGATGTACCAATTTATATTACCACCAACAACACAAGAGGGTTCCCTTTTCCATGATGATATTTTTGTTTTAAAAATTAACATCTCATAAAAATATATTTGTGAATAAAACATTAAGTAAATAAGTAAAATGAGATTTAAAGAAAAAAAAATAGTTCCAGTAGTCATGTACAGATTTGAGAGTTGGACCATAAAGAAAGCTGAGCACTGAAGAATTGATGCTTTCAAACTGTGATGTTGGAAAAGATTCTTGAGGGTCCCTTGGACAGCAAGGAAATCAAACCAGTCAACCATAAAGGAAATCAACCCTGAATATTCATTGGAAGGGCTGATGCTAAAGTCGAAGCTCCAATATTTTGGCCACCTGATGTGAAGAGCCAACTCATTAGAAGAGTCCCTGATGCTGGGAAAGTTTGAGGGCAGGAGTAGAAAAGGGTGACAGAGGATGAGATGGCTGGATGGCATCACTGACTCAGTGGACATGAGTTTGAGTAAACTTAGGGAGATAAGTGAAGGACAGGGAAGCCTGGAGCGCTGCCGTTCATGGGGTCACGAAGAGTCAGACCTGCCCACTGAACACAACGGCAATATGTATTTATTTATTCGGCTTGCTGGGTCTTAGTTGCTGCGCAACACACAGGATCCTCAATCTTCCCTGTGGCATACAGGGTCTTTAGTTGTGGCATGCAAACTCAGTTTCGTCATTCAGGATTTAGTCCCCTGACCAAATTTCAAACTGGAGTCCTTTGCGTCAGGAGCATGGAGTCTGAACTATTAAAGGGAAGTCCTAGTAAAATGCATTTTGACACGATTCTAAGCAGTTTAAAGTCATAAGTTTTTATAGTTAAAAGCAAATACATTTCTCCTTTTGGTCAAAAATCACTTGAAAGACACTAAAGATTTATGTGTATTTTTCTTAATTTCATACTGAAAATGTGAGTGCTTTCTCCTCAATGATACCCTTCTGAATAGAGATTAAGTAAGCCATGTTCAGAATTTCATACCCATATACCTCAGCGAGGGATGTGATAATGAGTCAATTAATTTTGCTTCTTAATATAGTTACAGAAAATGCTGAGTTTTAGGCAGAAGAGTTTTCTACAACACTTTATTTTGATTTGCAAAGGGCTAGGAAAATATCCATATCTTGTAAGATCAGAAAACATAAGGAAAGTATAGCTATGTTTATAAAGTTCTACTTCAAGTTTCTGAATGATGGCAATGGGTTCATCTCTTTTCTTGTATTATGATTTCTGGTATTGCATTCTAAGGGATTTCCCTGGTGGCTCAGATGGTAAAGCATCTGCCTACAATGCGGGAGACCTGGGTTCGATCCCTGGGTTAGGAAGATCCTCTTGAGAAAGAAATGGCAACCCACTCCAGTATTCTTGCCTGGAGAATCCTACGGATGGAGGAGCCTGGTGGGCTACAGTCCCTGGGGTCGCAAAGAGTCAGACATGACTGAGCCTCTTCACTTCACTTCACTTACTGTATTCTAAAATAAACACTTGCTGAAACTTATAGGAAATAACATTAATACTAAATGGATAAACCCTCAAATTAATACAAAAATAAAATAATTTACCCTTTCTTGCTCTGGGTCTTTTGATGTAAGTCTTTTGAGACATAGCCTAAGGGAACAACTTTGCAGGCCTTTAATATGGCAGGATCAAAGAACTTACTAGAAGGAGTTACTTGAGAGGAATCAGTGATTGCATTCCCCTAACCTACAAAAACAAAATAAAAATTTTAAAAGGCAGAAAACACTCTCTAAATCATATGGGAACCTATTCGGAGGTATCGTGTTCCTTTTATTCAACCAAATAACAGGAAAGTATGTCTACAACTATACATTCTGATGTATGGTCCCCAGCATTGAATTGTTAACAAGCCCTCTACATATTTAAACATATTCCACAGCTTTATAAACTAATTTTAACAAACAATTAGAAGATTATTTAAAGCTTTTTATTTGAAAAAAAAATTTAGATTAACAGGAGAATCGCAACAATAACGCAGAGTTGGTTTAATTCTTCACCCAGCAATGGACAATATTGTGATTTTACAGAGCTAGGTATATGCATCAAAGCTAAGAAATGAGAATTAATATAAGATTTATTACTAACTAAACTTCAGGCTTATTTTGAATTTTACCGGATTTTGTACTTAATGTCCTTTTTCTCATCCATGAGCCAACCTAAGAACAGTGCTTATATATGTCATGTCTTAGTCTCGAAACAGCGAGAACTTCTTTTTCTTCTCCTTCTGTCTTGTCTGTGCTTTTTGTTTGTTTGTCTGTTTGTTTTTGGCGTTCCATGACCTTAACACTGTTAAAGAGTTACAGAGTTTTGGTAAGTTATTTTATAGAAAATCCCTCATTGGACTTTGTCTGATGTTTCCCTCTGACTGAATCAGAGTTCTGGGTTTTGAGGAAGAATACCACCATGAGGCGCCTTTCTCACGAGAAATCAGCAACAACCTGATGATAACTTGATGCACTGCTGTTGTCAACCGTGATCACTTGGATAAAGTGCTATCTGCCTACAGGGGGCAGTAAGTAGTTACCACTTTCTCCTTCTGACTTTCTAATCCCTGCTTCTGCTGCTGCTGTTCCTGCTAAATCACGTGAGTCGTGTCCGACTCTGTGTGACCCCATAGACGGCAGCCCACCAGGCTCCTCCGTCCCTGGGATTCTCCAGGCAAGAACACTGGAGTGGGTTGCCATTTCCTTCTCCAGTGCATGAAAGTGAAAAGTGAACGTGAAGTCGCTCAGTCATGTCCAACTCTTCGCGACCCCATGGACTGCAGCCTACCAGGCTCCTCCGTCCATGGGATTTCCCAGGCAAGAGTACTGGAGTGGGGGCCATCGCCTTCTCCGTTCTAATTCCTAGATTCTGCAAAATCCATTCCACATTCAAAGGGAGGGGAATTAAGCTCCTTTTTTTGGAAAAAGAGTATGAATAAATCTATAGTCCTATGTTAATGCCACCATGGTAATTAATAAATATTAATATTTTGGAAAAATGCTTTGGGACCAGCTAAATATCTGTTACTCTTTAAGGTTTGTCCACTAATTTCATCCTTCATCAATTGCCTGGAAGAATGGTTACTGCGCTGTTCTAATGGTTATTTTCTGTTTCTCTCATCCTTTCTTAGTTTATTATTTGGAATTCTTCTGTAAGGAAGATCTACACAATTTCTCTCATTTGTGCATCCCTTATTTATTCAATCCTGTGTTTATGTCGATATGGATACATAATACTAAACCCTACATTAATTAATTTTGGTATTCTAGGTATATTAGGACTTCATATTTTTTATCTCTACTGCTGATATTAACTATTTCATGAATAGTTTTGATGCACTGAACATCACACATTTTATCCAGAAGAGGAACTATTCTTTTTAATGAAGTTATATTAAGGAACTTGGGTTTGGAAACAAAAATACTGAATCAGGTTATTATCTTCACTCCCATTCCAAAGGAAACTTGCTGGTGTTTTTTGTTTGTTTGTTTGTTTTAACTCCCTAAAGGCACTTAAAGTCTTTCTTTTTTTCTATTTGGTGGGGCTAAAAATAAAAATTTTGGAGCAGGTTTACATGAGAAGATTCAAAGAGAGGAAAGGATTAAAATACAAGGGAGGAAGATAACCAGGATTCATTTCATTTTATGTACAATATAAATGCCCAGGAATGGGGGATTTGTAATAAATTGTGATTACCCATAGAAAGAAATATTACTCTTTGAGACCCCATGGACTATACAGTCCATGGAGTTCTCCAGGCCAGAATACTGCAGTGGGTAGCGTTTCCCTTCTCCAGGGGATCTTCCCAACCCAGGGATCAAACCCAGGTCTCCCTCATTGCAGGAGGATTCTTTACCAGCTGAATCACAAGGGAAGCAGAGATATTACACAACCATTCTAAAAGTGTTTTTAAAGAATTTGTAATAGCATGGTAAAGGTCAATGATAAAATAAAGCAAACTATGGCAGGATTAAAACTAGACATGCAACATGATCCTGATTTTGTTTTCCAAAAAAAAAGAAAAAAAAGAAGAAGAAAGTAAAAGAATATAAAGAAAATAAATATTTTCATAAATATGCAAAATATTTAAAAAAATTAAAAATCACTAAAGGGTTTCCACCACCTAATAGGATATCATGACACCTAATAGCCTACTTGGCATCTCCTGAATTAATTATTGAATATAAGAAAATATGGATAGTAGTTAAAGCTGGGTGGTAGAATATTTGATGACTTAATATTTCTTCTTTATGGTCTTTGTATATTTTCCAAGCATTTTTATTTTCAACATGTATTATTGGGCATTGCGATAAGAAATTGCAGTTTAAAAATGACAGATAGCAGTTGGTTTCCAAATGTCCTCAAGCTTGCAAAAGTGACCCTTGATGAGAATTATTTTGCTACTATATCTCCTAGACATTATTTTTAGAAAGAAACAATATTGAGGAAAAAATAAATTAAAGCAGGTCTTTTCTAATTAATCAACCCAAGAACTTGGCCGCTCTATATGAACGGGGTAGGTCACCTGAAAAGCAAACAGAATAATCATAACTGCTTTAAGAGTCTTTGAAGTTATAGATTAAGCCAGTGGGAAATCAGCCAGATTGCCATTATAGCTGAACAGCGCCGGAAGGCCCCAGCAGCCAGTGTAATTATGCAAGCTTTGTGAGCCTTGAAAATTTTGTGATTGTAATGCGTGCTCTCAGCCTTCATAAAGTTCTATACCAACCTGCATTCTTTAAACTGCTGTCTGGCCCAAGGCTGAGCAATAAATTAGGAGAGAAAAACTAGTAGAGCAAACTCTGCCTTCCTATCAGAAGTTTCTTGACCTATTGTGTTCCTATATGATGCAGGAGCAAACTTGCTTCACCCTTGAGTCACTAGCACCACTTGGGTAGGGTGGAGAAGCTGTCCTGCCCATGAGCTTTTTCTTAGTGGGCGGGCACCGGCATACACACATCTGTGTCTAATTATGGCTGGAATCTCAATTATAAGAGACCAGCTGGGTGCAGACAGGGGTCATTGATAAGATTAAGGACTCATCGTGGTGTGGCACAGTGTTCTAGGGAATAGGAGAGGTGAGTTTTAAAAGGATGCTCCGATAATCAGTGTAGGCAGATTTCTGGGGGGCTCTCTTGAACGTGAGCGCTGCTCTGTACTCAAATTCTACTCGAATGCAGACTGAACTGAAAGAAAGGGAGGTCTACTGCCATCCTAACATGGACCCTTATTTAAGTAATGACATAATTCAGGGAATGGGTGGGAGGGAGAACAGATCATTAAAATGTCTTCACGATTGTACAAGGACAGAACCAGAAGTGAGAGGTTAAAGGTTGATGCTCAGAAGAAAGACTTTCATTCCCACTTGAAGATGAACGTCTGAAGATAGCCAGAGGTTGAAGGAGAACTCCAGGGAGAAGGAGTCTCCAGTGAAAACGAGTGTGTTCCATCAAACTTAAGCAGTAAAACCTTTCTTATGTGCGACCTTTGATTCTTCTATAGATTCTTTGCCAAAGACAGCATTTCAGACAAGCAGCATCTGGTTTGGGATATCTAGCAAAAAATATCCTGTAGGACAATGGCCTTAAAATGTGAGGGGATCAGATCACATTAAGGACTTAGTATAAACTATTGACTCGTCTACCCCCTATACATATTTCTCAATACCTCAAAAAATGCACGAATCTAGACCTTCAGAAACACCTCCCCACCCATATTGCACTAAAGCACATGAATGCATGAGCCCTAGATTAACAATTTCTGATGTGCAAGTTGATGACATAAAAAGTAATAAACAGAAATATCCATTACGTAGAGTTGGGGGAGTAGAAGGAAGAGCTTTCACACCCCATCATAAAAGCAGAGCCCAATAGGAGGAAGACAGACTTCCTTGTCTTTCCTGGCAAGAGCTCAGCCATTAAGAAACCGTCACACTTCAGTCAGTGAAAAGACATGGAATCTTGGTTTGCTGTAGCCTTCTCGACTTTCTTTTTCCCTCTATAAAAGAATTCTCTCCATTTTTTCTGGGGACTTGTACATGACTCACCATGGTTGAATTGTAATTCTTTGCTGACTTTGAATAAGCCCATTTTACTTGAGAAATAGAACTTCGACTATTTGTTTTAAATCAACAATGATGAGTAATTTCTTATAACTTTTTCTCCTAGAAATTGAAGAAACACCTCAAATCTTACTGCTAACCTAGTTTAATTTTTTATAAGAGAGACCATTTTTTTTTAATTAACTGGGACAATGAAGCAAAGAGAAGTCAAATATCATTGATAGTTATTTGGCTGTGATTTAAAGCTGAGAAATGTGGTCATCTTTTTATTTTTATCTTTTCTATTGTTTATTTAGCTATTGCTCACCTCCAGTCTATCAACTGGTTTGTAAAAGTAAGAAGGAAGTTTTAGGGTTGGTAAATTTTGTCTGTGGAGTCAAGAACATTCAGTTTATAAACATGAAATATAGCCTATTCTTTTGTGTTTTAACATTTCACATGATGTGAACACAAAGCTACACAGACCATCGGAAACCATTTATGTAATTAAAATTATATGATAACTAAAATTTTTATTCTCAATATTACAAAAAACGTTTATTTTTAAATGGTTGATTTACTCGCATTTATTATTGCTGTTGTTCAGTCACTAAGTTGTGTCTGACTCTTTGTGACCACATGAGCTGTAGCACACCAGGTTTCCCTGTCCTTCACCATCCCCTGGAGTTTGCTCAAATTCATATCCATTGAATCAGCGATGCTATCTAACCATCTCATCCTTTGCTGTCCCCTTCTCCTTTTGCCTTCACTCTTTCCCAGCATCAGGACCTTTTCCAGTGAATCAGCTCTTTGCATCAGGTGGCCAAAGTATTGGAGCTTAAGCCCCTGCATCTATTCCTCCAGTGAATATTTGGGGTTGATTTCCTTTAGGATTAACTCATTTGATATCCTTGCAGTCCAAAGAACTGGACGTTTAACATTTGTGTAAAAAAGAAAATGTATTTCAATTAGTTTAGAAGAGCACAAAATCTAAAACAATTTAAAAATTAACAAAATTTGATAGGGCTTTCAAAAATAATAGCCCCAAAGCAAATGTTAAAATAATGTAAGTATTATATTCTCATCCTGTTCTTTCCACTGCACTCAGTTGCCTCACTTTATAACTGGAGATCAATGCCCATAGGAAATTTCCTAAAATCCCTTTATGCATATTTTTCCCTATCCCTAAAGGAATTAAAGTTTATAGAATATCCACTTATCTTTAGAATCTGAGACGTTTTATAAAAATGTGTAAACAATACACTCACACATGTTAATATTCTAACAATATAAACATAATATTTTACCATAATATTTATCATTTTATTCTGGGAGCATTTAACGTTGCTTCACAGACAGCTGAAGAAGAGAGGTGGTTCTTGATGCATATAGTAGAGATGATGATGTCTTTCCTCCTAAGCCTACCCAACTTCCCTCTTTAGAGCCAGACCCTTCCCCAAGCAGCTGCCAGCTACTGATGTTCAGAACTGAGCCCTTATGAACACTTACCCAAGATTGTGGTCTTCCCAATGAGTGATTGAGGCAAGATAAGTGATAAGTCCAGAGGACCATTCCAGTCCCAGAGCATCCAATCCTCAAGGGCAATTGGAATCTGGTCACCTTTCACTGTCCAACCAGTCATCCTCACTTCTTACTTTGGGGGGAGGGGGTTGTATCCAATTCATACTTATTCTTTTCTTGCATGTTTTCCTTATATATATTATATTTATGGGCTTCCCTGGTAGTGCAGTGATAAAGAATCTGCTTGCAAATGCAGAAGATCTGGATTCAATCTCTAGATCTGGAAGATCCCCTGGAGAAAGAAATGGCTACCCACTACAGTATTCTTCCCTGAAAAATCCCATAGACAGAGGAGCTTGGCAGGCTGTTGTCCATGGGGTAGCAAAAGAGACACAACTGAGCAACTAACATTTCCTTCCTCATCTTTATCTTAATCAATAGAAAAAAAAAATTTTAACTAAAGACTTTATTTGGATTCTATCTGTTTCCATGAATGTCATTTTTCTGTTCCAACACTTAAATCGGGACACCACATTGTGTTCAAAAACTGTATCTTGTTAGTCTCCTCCAATTTATTGTAACTCCTCAGTGTTTTTCATTATCTTAACAATGGCAAAGACTCGTGGTCAGGTATTTTATAGAAGGTGTCTCACTTTGGGTTTGTCTGATATTTTCTCATCATCACTCTAGAGTTACTGATGGGGTAAAATTACCTCAGAGCTAAAGTGTTCTTCTCATTACATCCTATCGAGGGTACCTGATATCCACAAGACTTATTACTTGTGACTTCATCTTTGATTATTTGCAGCAGGTAGCATCTGCCATGGAGAAGGCAATGGCATCCCACTCCAGTGCTCTTGCCTGGAGAATCCCAGGGACGTCGGAGCCTGCTGGGCTGCCGTCTATGGGGTCGCACAGAGTCGGACATGACTGAAGTGACTTAGCAGCAGAAGCAGCATCTGCCAGGTTTCCCACTGTAAAATTGCTATTTCTCCTTCTTCTACTTCTCTCCTGAACAAATTCTCTCTTCTCAATAAAACTCCTGCATGCAACTCTTAGTCTCAGAGTCTGTTTCTACAAGATCCAAATTAAGAAAACATGTATAGCAACATTCGTTGTAACTTGAAAAAATAAACGCTAAATAATTTTTCTTTTAAATTTAATTTTGTCAATATGTACAGGATAAGGGCTTCCCAGGTGGCGCTAATGATATAGACTCTGCCTGCTCAAGCAGGAGAAGCAAAAGAAGCAGATTTGATCCTTGAGTCAGAAAGACCCTCTGGAGAAAAAAATGGCTACCCATTCTGGTATTCTTGCCTGTAAAATTCCATAAACAGAGGAGCCTGGAGGTCTACAGTCCATGCGGTTGCAAAGAGTTGGACACAATTGAGTGACTGAGCACACACACATAGGATAATGGCAATATAGTCACAGTTAGTATCAATTTTGCAAGCATACTGTTACACTAAGAAGAATATACATTTACAATGTCTAGCTAGTTTAATAGTATTTTTAATGCAACAGCTCTAATTCGAGGAGCTCATAGAAATAACAATATTTATTCAATATCTGCATATATTTTATTACTTACCTATATGTTATTCCTGGTTGTGATCTGATATGGAAAATGCACAAAGTCATGTTACAAAATACTGTGGTACAAGGATATAAACCTCTATCTTCACCAATTGCCCAAACTACTAATTAACCACACCAAAAATCAGAACATTCCATTCTGAATCCTTTAAACCACTTTAGTGAAATCATATTTTATGAAAATCCTTAACATTAGTAGAATTTACACTGAAAATTACTGAACCCAACATTCTCACTGACCAATCAAACTTTCCACTGGAAAAATCTTTTGAGAAAGCTTAGTCAACCATATAATGCCATTGTCATTTCAATTTCAGCTAATTTTTATTTTCAGAAAATAAATACTTTTTGAAAATAATTAAGTTATTAACTTTGTTTTTTCCTCTCAATTTATCCAAACTGGAAGGTTTTTATAATAAAAACCTTCAAATTCTCTCTGGCTAATCTCAGCCTCACATGGGCTATTTGAATATATCTGTCAAATTGATAGGTGCAGCATAAACTCTGTATTTTCTGCTCATTTGCTAAATTACTTACTTTGTGAAAAGTCACACATTTTTCACATATTTTAGGTAAACAGTAGTATCTAGCCTCAAAAAAGCCAGCTTCCCCCTACTCCTTACTTCCCCAAGCTAAGCAACAGTATTCTTGGTAGTTTTTCTAAAAACGCACAGGAAAGGTGATGATTTAGACTCAGGCTTTGATGACGTTTACTGCAATCACCTCAGAAGACAAAACATCCTTCATTTTTGTGGGTGGAATCTTTGAGAAAAGTGCACACTGGTGCAACTTATCATGTGTGATCATGATACCAGATTACTCTTCCCTGACAGCAGACACAAATCCTGAATTTCCCCCTTGGCATGGTGGGGTCATCCTTGCTATAAATTGAGCCACATATATCAAGTTAAAATGAAAGTCTCCTTGGGGATTGAACAGACTGATTTCCTTCATAGTTCAATGAAATCGTCCTGGATGGACACATGGCTTTCCTCTCGCCATTGCATTCTTTGGGCCACTGCTCAAGTGTTATCTTATCAGTGAGAAGGATCCAAAGATTTGATTTAAAATAACTCACTCCCCCTGCACTGTACTTCTATTCCTCTTCCCTACTTAATTTTTTTTTTTCTCTGTGACACTCATTATTACTATCCTCATGGGCTCTGTATCTTCCTTATTTTTAAATGTTTCTCCTTGTTCCGGAATGCCAAGAATATGAGAACAGATACTCCTTATTTTTTCCGTGTTTCATTCCTAGTGCCTACAACAGTGCCCGACATGTAGTAGATGCTTCCATGTTTTTAATGAATGCATGAATTAATCCATCTGTTTAACAAATATATGTGGATTGCATGCTACTCTCCATACAGGGAAAGACAACATGTCATGCTGACCTTTTATGTTACTTTAAAACACACAAACAAAATATATTAAAAAATTTAATCTATTTCCAAATAGTTTTTCAGCATTATAATGACTTCTCTCTACTTAAAACTAATAGCTTTTGCTCCTCTCCACCTCCTTCTGTACATTTTCTATGAAAAAAAAAAAAAGAGCAATGTGGTACTGTGTCTTTGTCAAACTGCTTTTGCTATATCATTAAAATGTCAAATTAATTTCAATGATTCAAATAATAGCTTCTTAGAAGGCCCATTTTTCTCGAGCAAATTCGTAGCCTAGAAATTATCTGCTGTGCTTTTCTTTGTCAGAACCAAGATTTTTCAGAACTTCAAAGTCTATAAACATGTGCACTCTACCTAACTGTGCTCATGTGCATTTCTGCCTAACTGTATTGACCATTACCGTAGGGTTGCTTAAGCCTCCAGGGTTATACCATGGTTTAAATAACGTTTCACTCACTCTCTACCAATCTGGTTGCATCTTGCTGAATGTACTGAGGTGTCTCCTATTTGCTATTAATTCTTGCAACCTTAAAAAAATACAGTAAACGTTTGAAAGTAATAAGCATTTCTTTGTATTTTTTTTTCCCCCAAAAGAAAGTTTGGTTGTGTCACAGGATATGTTCAACGATGATCAATGTCATTAGTCTATAAAAGATCAGAACCAAGAAGTCAAATTGTCACAATTTTATCCTAGTAACATATGATTGTTACCTGAATATATGGAAAAATATACTAATATGCATCATCTTCCTTAGTACATCAGGCCAGTCTTAAGAATGATATTCATATCTGAAAGGCCATTTTCAAGTGAGACGATAGCATGATGCCTCATGATTTTCAGAACTTCATCACTACTGATACTCTTATGTAGCTAAGACTATCAACTTGTACCATTTTTTTAAAGCTACGATTTAAAGGTTTTCTTCAGAAATTGCAGAAAATTCAACATTCAGAAAACTAAGATCATGGCATCTGGTCCCATCACTTCATGGCAAATAGATGGGGAAACAATGGAAACAGTGGCTGACTTTATTTTGGGGGGCTCCAAAATCACTGCAGATGGTGACTGCAGCCATGACATTAAAAGACACTTGCTCCTTGGAAGAAAAGTTATGACTAACCTAGACAGCCTATTAAAAAGCAGAGACATTACTTTGCCAACAAGGGTCCATCTGGTCATAGCTATGTTTTCTCCAGTAGTCATGTATGGATGTGAGAGTTGGACCATAAAGAAAGCGGAGTGCTGAAGAATTGATGCTTTTGAATTGTGGCGTTAGAGAACACTCTTGAGAGTCCTTTGGACTGCAAGGAGATCAAACCAGTCCATCCTAAAGGAAATCAGTTCTGAGTATCCATTGGAAGGGCTGATGTTGAAACTGAAACTCCAGTACTTTGGCCATCTGATGCGAAGTGTTGACTCATTTGAAAAGACCCTGATGCTGGGAAAGATTGAAGGAGGGAGGAGAAGGGGCGCCAGAGGATGAGATGGTTGGATGGCATCACTGACTCAATGGACATGAGTTTGAGCAAGCTCAGGGAGTTGGCGATGGACAGAGAGGCCTGGCGTGCTGCAGTCCATGGGGATACAAAGAGTCGGACATGACTGAGCAAATGAACTGAACTGAACTCAGAAAATTCAAAACCAATGAACATGCCTTTGTCTATGAGTTTACAGGGGCCATCCCTGAAAGGATGTGTCACAGGTAACAACATAAGGCAGCTGGTGAAGGAAGTTGATGTGACAGACTTATTCATTGTTTGGCTGTTGGGGTGGTTATAGGCTATAGCAATTGGTTCCATATATACATTCCCAGTCTAGGTCCTTCCAATGCTATTATGAAAATTGCCTTCACACTGAGATGATGCGTAGCTCTTTCTTGTCACTTTGATAGTAGTCATCACCAGACAAGATGCGCAGTGGCTATGAATTAGCCCTTGCTGGAAATGTCTTCCTTTTGCTT
This sequence comes from Bos indicus x Bos taurus, assembly GCF_003369695.1. Classification (NCBI taxonomy): domain Eukaryota; kingdom Metazoa; phylum Chordata; class Mammalia; order Artiodactyla; family Bovidae; genus Bos; species Bos indicus x Bos taurus. The sequence goes on from NC_040085.1 coordinate 91,920,390, forward strand.
TGGTTACATTGCATTTGGTTTACTAGATTCCACACTATCCTCCTCTTCCAGGTTCAATAGCTTATTATTTAAGTTAGACTTTCTTATTACAGGAAACTTTCCATTAAAGAAGATTTCAATTTATGAACATTTACTCCTAACATGTTTTTCAATTTTCTTGTCGTTTTTCTTCATTGTCAGAAGAAACAGAATAATCTTATCCATACTTTCAAAGGCAATTATTCATAAAACAAGAAGGATGGAATCTATTTCACATTGTTTAAAATTTGTGTCTTTTCTTTGTCAGTTCTTGTTTCTATCCTAACAGCCTTTGGGTAAAATATTTTATAGTTTGGGAAAAAATTGCTTTTTACTATACAAAAATTATTAAGAGCACTGGTACTATAAATTTTTCTTGCAATTATAAATGTTACTGTATGAAAAAACATCTCAGTTAAAATGTTACTCACAGAAACAACCAGGAGATTAACAGAGTGACAATCTCATTTCCTTTCATAAAACACTTGAAACATCCACAATAACGAATTCCCTAAAATAAGCATTTCCTTTAAAATATTGAGGGTTAACTTGGAAGTATATTGTTTTAGTAATTCTCCTTTGTTGGAAAAGATTGAGAGATGTCAAGTCCTTTCTTAGTTGTGTCTCTTTCCATGTTTCATAAGTTGCAATGTGTATTTCACTGCTGATATCGCTAAGTCACTTCAGTCATGTCCAACTCTGTGCAACCCCATGGATGGCAGCCCACCAGGCTCCCCCATCCCTGGGATTCTCCAGGCAAGAACACTGGCATGGGTTGCCATTTCCTTCTCCAATGCATGAAAGTGAAAAGTGAAAGTGAAGTCCTGTCCGACTCAGCGACCCCATGAACTGCAGCCCACCAGGCTCCTCCGTCCATGGGATTTTCCAGGCAAGAGTACTGGAGTGGGTTGCCAGTACCTTCTCCAGTGTATTTCACTAGAATGAATCAAATTCATTCCTCTAAGTAGAGGTATTATTTCTCATGGCTACCCTTAGCGTAGGCATTTTTTCCTTTGTCATACATATAATAGACATTCAATGAATATATGATAAAAATATAAGTGAATGATACTTTTAAATGCACTTTCTAATGTACTCAGAATATCAGAATAGTGAACAGTCTCTGCCTCATGACACATGTTTTATGAAGCCACCTTGATGAAATTAATTCGATTGTGTAGTCAATACATTTTTCACTGTCACATATTATTCTCTGCAGGGGATGAAAAGAGTAAGGTACATCTGGTAAAAAGAGTTATGCATATTATATATATATATATATGTAGAAAACTTGGTGGAATACCATGACATGTAACATGATCAAATATGGAACTGTCATTGCACAAAACATATTCTAGGAAATACATGAGAAGAGATCATCGTTTTCTCATGCTAAAATATTCTCTCAGTCATTAGTTACTATTTTTAAAAGATATAAAATAGCTGGATTTCTTTGAACACTCTCCAACACACTGGTCAGTCTACAGGCTCACCCCCTTTTTACTTAAATATATATTGGCTGCCACTGACTGGCACCATCTGGAGAGGGCAGAAGGAGGTCATTTTTGACACCTGGAAGCTTTTTCTCTGGGTAATGGGCCATAACTATTCTGTCAGGCATACATCTCATGGTTTCTACCACCTTCTCCAGTGAATGCCCTGTGGTAAGTAGGTCGGGGGAAGAGCGGCAAAGTGGAATAGGTGCACGTGACTTCTTTTCATTAAGTTTCATTCCAGGAGGCACCAACAAACTGTCTGGAAAGTAGAATTACACAGGTTCACAGGCAGGTCTGAGACTTCAATATTCTGAACTACATTTTGATCTTATTAGCATCTTAAATTTATCTTATTACATTCCTGAGATGATCACTTCTGATCGGCTATGTCAAGGGGTAAGCCCAATGACCAGCATATTATTAAAATGGATACACATATTAATATTACCTTACTTTACCCATTTTGAGCCAGAGAAAAAGGAAGAAATACTTTATTTTCACCTGATTAAAATGATTATAACTGCTGGTTGAAACTAACAGAGTACATAAAAGTATAAAGATAAAAATGAAATTACTCTGAATATTCAGCCATTCACACTTTGATATATTAAACATTTCTTCATGTTCTCAAATAGTTTGCTATTTTTGAAAACTGAGGAAACGAACATCTCAGCAAGTAATCTTCATTTGTGTTTCTGATTATGCCCATGATGTAGTCCTAGATATAGAATCGAGTTTAGTTTTAGAGTCAATATTTTATCATATGCTCTATGGAAAAGTCTTATCAATTTATACTATGGCAATATAATTGTTACCTGATAATCTCATCTTGACTAGTGTCTCTTGTTTTACATTTTACAAAGGAAATTGCACTCTAATGTTTATTTGTTTAATTTGACATCTTCATATTATTAACTGTCTTGACTTTGATTATATTTATTTTAATTTTGGCAAAATATGTTGGAGTTTAAATATTCTTTTTGATAATCCATATGCACTTTGTCCTAATCATTTGTTTACAATAATAGATGAAAATGCATCTTCTGATTTGTTAATTGCTTTTTACTTTTACTTATGCCAGCTTTGATAAACCACTCCAAGTTGGTTGTCAACTTTTTCTTTATTTTCCCTCTGCTTTCTTCTATTATATATGCCCTATAAAGGCTTTCTGCATAGGATTTTATGCTATATTTTCTTCATTTTGGGTACTCTTTTAACTTTTTCATATTAAACTTTTTAATCCCTCTAATTGTGTGAATGTAAGTGTATGAGTATCAGTCAAACCTAAAGGAAATCAACCCTGAATATTCATTGGGAGGACTAATGCTGAAGCTGAAACTCCAATACTTTGGCCCCCTGATGCAAAGACCTGACTCTTTGGGAAAGACCCTGATGCTAGGAAAGATTGAAGGCAGGAGGAGAAGGGGAAGACAGACGATGAGATGGTTGGATGGCATCACCGACTCAATGGACTGAGTTGGAGTAATCTCCGGGAGACAGCGAAAGACAGGAAAGCTGGGAGTGCTGCGGTTCATGGGGTTGCAAACGACTGGACTCGACTGAGTGACTGAGCAGCAACACCAACGTGGTTTTGCACCTATTCATTATTTAATATAAAAAGAAACCTTAAATTTCTCTTAAAGATTAAAAAGTTTTCAAAAATTGTACACTTTGCTTTATTTACATCTCTCCTTCAGTGGCTGAAAGATTGGTGTGTTGTTTTAAGTCCATTAGTAGTTCACTTTGTGCTTGAAATATTTTCTAGAGTTTTCCTTTCTCTTTTTATTATACCAAAATAATTAAGCAGGATACTTTGAAGAGTCTTTGTAAGATCTGAAACAATATCAAATTCACCACTTTTTAAAAAAATTGGAGTATTAGATTCTTATTATTAATGAAGTGTTTTTTTTTTTTCATTTTATATCTTCCTTCTCAAATGTGTAAACTGGTATTTGTAATTAGACAATTGTTAGTATTATACTACATAACCAGTTTTAGCACCCAACAGCAAATTTTACATTTTAAATTTTGATTAATTTTATTTGTCCAACTTTCATAATTTAATATATGTTTTCAAAGAAAGTTTTATGCTAAAAATGATTCTCCATTTCTTACCTAAATTAGTAACCCAGAATATTAACTACAATAGATATTTCTTGACTTCTTTAAGCATCCCATCCATCCTTTGAGAAAAGCCATATTACCTGACTCATAAACTTGGTGTGGGAATTACGTGAACTAAAGTGAGTTAACCACTGTGTTTGATGCTATTCAGTTAATATCATTACTGTGAAATTCTTTTAATTTCAGTGACAAGGGATGTAACTTGGCTAGCGGGAAAAGTCCTTGGCTATAGGACTGGTCCCTCAAATCAATGACCTGTCTTTTAGCATTTAGTGTGCTAGAGGAGATATCTGAAGCTTGTCTGAATTTTATTCCATTTTTATTATTATGTTTTTGTTATAGAAGATAGATGCTTACTTGTTTTTACAATTGATGAAAATATGTGTCACTTTCTCAAGACTGATTATCCCTGATTCATGACGACACATTTCAATCCATACAGTTAGACGTTTTTTCATCTTTGGAAATTCTTCATTTATACTGATAAATTTTTTTTTTCATTTCACTTTTTTTTTTTTAATTTTCTGCACTCATCTCCAGATGCTCCTTTAATTCAAAGGTTGTCTTTCCATTATCTTTTTAAATCACATCTGAACCAGTTTTCCTTTTTCCTGCCTCTGGGAGAACCTCTCTGGTTTATCATACACTCACTGATTTAATATCGCACTGTGTTTCTGCCCTAGATGTGGCATGCATCTGTTTTTCTTTCTTTTTTTTCTTTTAGTTTACTCCTTCATAGTGGGTTGAACTTTATCCTCCCAAAAGTCAGGTTCAAGTTTTAAGCCCTAGTAGCTGTAAATATGAACTTCCGCAGAAATAAGGTCTTTACAAACGTAATAAATTTAAAGATTTTAAGATGAGATACACTGAATTTAGAATGAACCCTAAATCCAATGACTTGCATTATTTTGTTTTTAAGAGAATGACATTTGAGACACAGAGACATGGATGGTGAGGCAATCTGTAAAAGGAAACAGATTTAAACCGAAGAACTCCAAGGATCACTGGCAACCAACAGTAGGCAAGAGAAAAGTGTGGAAAACATTTTCCCCCACATCCTCCAGAAGGAGCCAACTATTTGGGATGCCTGCGTTTGATCATGTGATTTCCATAACTGTGAGACAATAAATTTATTGTGTTTTCATATGCAAGATTTGTGGTAATTTGTTGTGGCAGCACTAGAAAACCCAATTTTTATTTTATATTTTTAAAATTTATTTGACTCTGTTTTCTACTAAATAACAAGAGTCCAAGAATTAGGAAATAAGTTGTCAATTCTATTGTTTATTGCTTTTTTTTTTATTTCCTTACTTTTCTTCTTTTCCTTTCAAAGATATTTTAGTAGGAAATTATGGAGGTCTCACTGGGGAATAGAAGCCAAATACTATATTAAATAGAACCTTTAACTGTATTGATAATGAAATGACTACATGTATAATTATAAATAGGCGATACATTGAAGATCAACTCACATTGTATAGGATATGAGAAAAAGAAAATCTAATATACTGTATGATATTTAATATTAAATGCTAGAATAACCCTTTATAACTCTAAAAAGAAAGTTATATTCAAGATGGGTATCTTTTTAAATTCAATGCACAAAAACTGTCTTAGTTTAGATTTCCCCAGAACAAAATCCTAAAACAAAGATTAGAGTACAATTAGTTTATTTGGGAGGAGATTCCCCTGGTAAAGGAGTGAGGAAGTGAGACTGGGATGCAAAGTCAGCCAGTAATGGTTGCTATCAAGTAATAATATGACTGTAGATATCTGGAGCTTAGTCATTCAGAGAACTCTGGACATTAGTGTAAACCATGTTACTTCACATGAGAGGAAGTATTTATATACCAACTGCCTTCTGTCATTGGTGAGTCTGTTCTTCTAGGTGGGAACGACAGCATTTTCTGAACACTAGTTTGCTAACTGGGTGGGAAATCAGGCTCTGATTAACTAAGATAGGTCTTAGGGAAAGAATACAGATTTTGTAAATTAAAACTCAAGTCAGTGCCCTCAAGTAGAGGGCATGAACTGGATACCAATCGCATCTGCCACAGTGGCATTAAAATGCAGGGATCCTCTCTGAATTTCTGAAGGTCCAAGGTTAGCATTGCCAGCATTGAGTCCATATGGACAGAGCGCTGACACCGTGGGAGCTCTGGATGGCATTTCTGCAGTTCTCTTGACCTTCCTGTCACGGTTGCTAGTTGACTGTAATATCTCTGAGCTTCGTGTTCCTTTAACTACAAGTCAAAGGAGAAGAAAAAAAGGACCAATGCTCAGCAGAGATTTTCTCTGCATGAATCTCTTTTTAACAGGAGAGAAAAATCTAGCATGGAACCCCCAGTAGTTCACTGATGTTATGGAAAGAGGAAGGGACCTATTTTACCTCAGAGGAAGGACTCTTAGTCTAGTGTTTGAACAAATCTAAGGTTTGACAGCAAGGGAGATGTGGAGAATGGAAATGACTTCTGGAAACAACAGCCTAGCCTACTAAAACACATAAAAGGAAAAATGAGCCTGCAGATGTTTTATGTGTGAAAACTGTTGCCTCAGTTTAATTTTCTTAACTATTCTCATATAATAATTCTTAGAGGTAACAAGCTAACATACTCATATACATTATACATATATAATGTATATACACATGTATATAATATACACATGTATAAGTATATATATGCATGTATATATATATACACATGTATACATACACATGTATATAATGTATCAGATCAGATCAGATCAGTGGCTCAGTCATGTCTGACTCTTTGCGACCCCATGTACATATAAATATATATACACACACACCCCTGTGTCTGAGTGGGTATCTATCTCTTTGAATTTCTTTCAACGTGATCAGTTCAAATTTTTCAGCATCGTCAAAATTTAGGGAGATTATCTCCTAGTTTTTAAGTATTTCAAGTCCCTTCTTGTTACTTTATTTTCTAGCAGTTAGTACTCTATGTAATCATAGATCTTAATCATTATTCCCATCTAAAATTTTAAGTTTGAGTCATACATAACTAAAATGCACCCAGTGAAGACTCTACAAGGACAGTGAGTCTCTCTCTTGGACAATTTTTGGACTCATTTAATTAGAAATTGTAAACATGAGTGGCGTCTGTCCTTTCATATATTAGTATTGACATGTGTGCTATCTTAGGTAGGTCTTGTTTTTAATTTCCATTGCATTTCATTCAATAGCTCCCCAGAACTTAACAGATTTATAAGCCTAAATTAAATTTAATTAGACAAAGAAAAACAAATTGTTCAGAAAATAATGAAGCATTATCCTAGATTTTTATGAACTTACTTTTAGATCTAAAAAACTTCCCACACCCTTTGATTTGGGAATTGTTCACTTCTCTAATAGACACAACTCCAAAGCTCAGAGGCTTGACACCATACATTTGTTTCTCACTTCATCAAAATGAAATTTAAAGCAGAGTTCTTAGCTAGTCTAAGTGGTGACTCCAAGATCAGATCTTAACTTTGGTTTTATTATCTTCAGTAAATGGTTTCCAAGACCACTAAGCTGGGGCAGATAGAAAGCACATGTAGGGAAAGGCTTGAGAGATTTGTGAGGGTAAGTCCTAGAAGCAGCATGCATGAAATGCTCACATTTCATTGTCTAGACTCAGACACATAGTCAAAACTAATTGCAAACCAGTCTAGGAAATATAGCCTAACACTGTGACCAATAAAAAAAAAAATACACTTGGTGATCAATTCACACCACCACGACATTCTAATAATTGTAAATTGCAAGAAAACAGTTGCCATTCACTAACAAGCAAGTAAATAACAATATGAGGTGCTTTCTAAAGTTTATTCATTAAAATATGTTGTCATTTTAGTAAATATTAGACCAAACATTGAGTATCAGGTTTGTGATTTTCATATCAGATCAGTCGCTCAGTTGTGTCCGACTCTTTGCAACCCCATGAAATCACAGCACGGCAGCCCTCTCTGTCCAACACCAACTCCCAGAGTTCACTCAAACTCACGTCCATCAAGTCAGTGATGCCATCCAACCATCTCATCCTCTGTCATCCCCTTCTCCTCCTGTCCCCATCCCTCCCAGCATCAGAGTCTTTTCCAATGAGTCAACTCTTCGCATGAGGTGGCCAAAGTACTGGAGTTTCAGCTTTAGCATCATTGTGATTTTAGATCTCGCCAAAATGCTTTTTGAAAAAAAAAATGCTTTATTCTACAAATATTGTTGTCTACTATCCACTAAGAATTGTAAGTGCATTTAGCATTGTACATTAATAATATTTTAATTGTTTAGTCTAACCTAATACAGATAACACTTAAGAAATAATACTGATTTATTTTGAATAAATACTAATTTATTCAGGTCTTTATACATATAAGAATAAGAGAACTTCTCATTTCATAAAAAAAAAAAAAAAACGAGAAGTAACTGGTGCTGATTTTATTCACTATCACAGAAAACACACTGGTCATAGAAAACACTCTTCCAACAAAATAAGAGGCAGCTCTACACATGGACAGATGGTCAACACCGAAATCAGATTGATTATATTCTTTGCAGCCAAGGATGGAGAAGCTCTATACAGTCAGCAAAAACAAGACCTGAAGCTGACTGTGGCTCAGATCATGAACTCCTTATTGCAAAATTCAGACTTAAATTGTAGAAGGTAGGGAAAACCGCTAGACCATTTAGGTATGACCTAAATCAAATCCCCTACGATTATACAGTAGAAGGGACAAATAGATTCAAGTGATTAGATCTGATTGAAAGAGTGACGGAAGAATGATGCATGGAGGTTCATGATATTGTATAAGAGGCAGTGATCAAGACCATTCCCACAAAAAAGAAATGCAAAAAGGCAAAATGGTTATCTGAAGAGGCCTTACAAATAGATGAGAAAAGAAGAGAAGCTAAAGGCAAATGAGAAATGAAAGATACAAGCATCTGAATGCAGAGTTCGAAAGAATAGCAAGGAGAGATAAGAAAGCCTTCCTCAGTGATCAATGCAAAGAAATAGAGGAAAACAATAGAATGGGAAAGACTAGAGATTGCTTCTGGAGAAGGAAATGGCAACCCACTCCAGTGTTCTTGCCTGGAGAATCCCAGGGACAGGGGAGCCTGGTGGGCTGCCGTCTATGGGGTCGCACAGAGGAGATTGCTTCAAGAAAATTAGAGACAACAAGGGAACATTTCATGCAAAGATGGGCTCAATAAAGGACAGAAATGGTATGAACCTAACAGAAGCAGAAGATATTAAGAAGAGATGACAAGAATAACAAGGCTTCCCTCATAGTTCAGTTGGTAAAGCATCTGCCTGCAGTGAAGAAGACCTGGATTTGATTCCTGGGTTGGGAAGATGCCTTGGAGAAGGAAATGGCAACCCACTCCAGTATTCTTGCCTGGAGAATCCCGTATACAGAGGAGCCTGGCAGGAGTCCGACAGGACATAGAGACTAAACCACCACCACCATACAAAAAAGATCCTAATGACCCAGATAATCATGATGGTGTGATCACTCACCTAGATAGAGCCAGACCTCCTAGAATGTGAAGTCAAGTGGGCTTTATGAAGAATCACTACAAACAAAGCTAGTGGAGGTGATGGAATTCCAGTTGAGCTATTTCAAATATTTAAAAGATGATGCTGTGAAAGTGCTGCACTCAATATGCCAGCAAATTTGGAAAACTCAACAGTGGCCACAGGACTAGAAAAGTTCAGTTTTACTCCTATTACAAAGAAGGGCAATGTCAAAGGATGTTTAAACTACCGCACAATTGGACTCATCTCACACTAGCAAAGTAATGCTCAAAATACTCCAAGTAAGGCTTCAACAGAACTTGAACTGAAAACTTCCAGATGTTCCAGCTGGGTTTAAAAAGGCTGAAGAACCAGAAATCAAATTGGCAACATCCATTGGATCATAGAAAAAGCAAGAGAGTTTCAGAAAAACATCTACTTCTGCTTTATTGACTATGCCAAAGCCTTTGCCTGTATAGATAACAACAAACTGTGGAAAACTCTCTAAAAGATGGGAATACCAGACTTCCTTACCTGCCTCCTGAGAATTCTGTATGCAGGTCAAGAGCAACAGTTAGAACTAGACATGGAACAACAGACTGGTTCCAAATCAGAAAAGGAGTACGTCAGGGCTGTATATTGTCACCCTGTTTTTATTTAACTTACATGCACAATACATAACGGGAAACGCTGGGCTGAACGAAGCACAAGCTGGAATCAAGATTGTGGAGAGAAATATCAATAGCCTCAGATATGCAGATGGCACCACCCTTATGGCAGAAAGAAAAGAGGAATGAAAGAGACTATTGGTAAAATTGAAAGAAGACAGTAAAAAAGCTGGCTTAAAACTCAACATTCAAAAAACTTAAGATCATGACATCCGGTCCTGTCACATAATGGAAAATAGAAGGGAAACAATGGAAACAGTGACAGACTTTATTTTCTCGGGCTCCAAAATCACTGCAGATGGTGACTGCAGCCGTGAAATTAAAAAAAAAAAAAAAAAAAAACACTTGCACCTAGGGAAAAAGCTATGACAAACCTAGACAGCATAAAAGCAGAGACAAAGAGATGAAAAAAGAGAAAAAGAGATGATTGCTTTACTGACAAAGGTCCATCTATTCAAAGCTATGGATTTTCCAATAGTCATGTGAAAATTGGACCATAAAGAAAGCTGAGTGCTGAAGATTCAATGCTTTTGAATTATGGTGTTGGAAAAGACTCTTAAGAGTCCCTTGGACTGTAAGAAGATCGTGCCAGTCAAACATAAAGGAAATCAACCCTGAATATTCATTGCAAAGACTAATGCTGAAGCTGAAGCTGCAGTACTTTGGCCACCTGATGTGAAGAACTGACTCATTGGATAAAACCCTGATGCTGGGAAAGATTGAAGGTGTATGAAGAAGGGACAACAGAGAATGAGATGGTTGGATGACATCACCGACTCAATGGACATGAGACTGAGTATGCAGGAAGTTGGTGATGGACAGGGAAGCCTGGCGTGCTGCAGGCCATGGGGTCACAAAGAGTCAGACATGACTGAGCGACTGAACTGACTGAACTGAAGGCGACTTCTCTTATGCGATGTAAATGGATGACAATCATTCTCACCTAATTACTAGTACAATGATGTAAACATGCTGGCTTTTATGGAGAAATGTCATATTTAATTTCAGATTTGTATTCAGTGAAGAGCAGAGTTTCTATATTTATTCTAGTTCACTCCCAGAGCTTGAAATATTGTGGCTATGCAGTATATTTTCAACTTCTGGAAAAAAATTAAAAACTCTGTCTCAGGCAAATTGCAAAAGCATGAATTTTTAAAGCAGATTTATTTGCATGGCTAGCTTTTGTGTAGTTTGCTTTTGTTTAGCTTAACCTGTTTGCTTTTTAAATGACGTTAGGGAATGTGTTAAATTTGTAAAATTTGGACTAGTACATCTTCTCAGAATTTTTTTTTAATTTATTGAGGTATATTTGCTTTAAAATATTGTTATTTTTTGCTGTACAGCAGAGTGAATCAGTTATACATATACATATACGTCATCCTTTTTGGATTTCTTTCCCATTTAGTTCACCACGGAGTATTGAGTACAGTTCTCTGTGCTATACATCAGGTCCTGAAGTAAACACCGAAATGCAAGGCTGGACACTATAAAACTCTTAGAGGAAAACATAAGCAAACACTCTGACATAAAACCCAGCGTGATCTTTTTAGACCCACCTTCAAAGATAATAGCAAAATTAAAACAAAATTACAAAAATAAAACCAAAAATAAATGGGGCCTAATAAAACTTAAAAGCTTTTCCGCAGCAGAGGAAACCACAGACAAAGACAAAAAGCAATCCTCAGAATGGGAGAAAATGTTTGCAAATGAAGCAACTGAGAGGGCTCCTTGCTGTTCAGTCCGGCTCTTTGTGACCCCAGCTCTTTGTGACCCCACGGACTTGGAACATGCCAGTCTTCTCTGTTCTTCACTGTCTCCCGGAGTTTGCTCATGCTCATGTCCATTGAGATGATGATGACATATAACCATCTTATCTTATTCTCCAAAATACATGAATACAAACAACTCATGTAGCTCGATATCAAACAACAAACAAACAACCCAATGAAACCAAAGTGGAAGACCTAAATAGACCTTTCTCCAAAAAAGGCATACAGATGGCCAAGGAGCATATGAAAAGTTGCTCCGCATCACTGATTATTAGAGAAATGCAAATAAAAACCGTAGTGAAGTATCATCTAACACTGGTCATCATCTTCACAGAAATTTAATATTACAAAGGTTCTTTCATCATTTTTGTTTATCTATGAATTATACCTCTAGTTAATCGTTACTGATATTATTTTTGCTTTATCATTTTCTTGTTGGAATTGAGAAACAGTGAAACCTTAAATCACTTCCTGGGGACTCCACTGACCCCTAGATGCTCCACCTTGATTACAAAGAAATCAAAATTCCTGACTCAGACAGAGGCTGTTTCCCCACCTCAAGGAAGATAAAGAATTAAGAATTGCCCACACACACACACACACACACACACATATCCTTGAAAAATAGAATGAATGATGGTTTAGGAACAAGGCATAGGCATATGTTTTCTGGTCTCAAGTCAGACTTCTTCATTAACCTTCTTTCTGCAAAATGTAAAGAGAGATCTATGTTATTTTTTTTCTCTTAAATGTAAAATGAAACCTCAAACTGCCAAGGTTTATTCCCTTGTTTCAAGTTTATTCCCAATACTTGAGTAACCTTTCTTGTGAGGTCTGCATAACATAAAAAGAGAGAGAGTTATTCCTTTAAGAATAGCATCATATATATATATATATATATATATATATATATACACACACACACACACACACACACACACACACTATATACAACAAATCAATAAGCAGAAAGTGTACCTAATTATTGATCTTTATATTTGTGAAGAGCTGTTTTGGAAGGTAGGAACTAAGGGCTACAAATCAAGTTGTATTTTTATTTGTTAAAGTAAGAAGTTAAGAGAAAATGTCTGAGGAATTACAGAGTTGGATAGTGCCTATTTTGTAATAAAATTATCTTAGGATTATGACACAAATATAAGTATATACTCTCAGTAATTACCACCTGTGCCTAGTATAAGGCAACAATAACCTAATGACCAAATATTTTGTCTTAATGTGAGACTCGTCGTGTATTGTTTGTAATATTATGCTATTATAATGTTATATTATATTATTATATATTATAATATGTATTATATATTCAAAATTAGGCAGTAAGTTCTACTTACTTAACAAAAGAGAGTATGAATGGAGTTGAGAGTCCTTGCTTTGAAAACTTTTCCTCCACGCATATTTACCAGGGAAACGTGATCTGCTAACCCATTGTGATAGCCGGGCTCCAAGACGGTCCACAGTAATTCTCACCATCTGGAGCTTGCACCACGATTATCCCTTTCACAGTTCATATGACTGACCTGTTCAATCAAGAAAATATTGCAGAATTTATGATGTGTGACTTTCTAGGCTAGGTCATAGAAGATAATGTTACTTCTACCTTGCTCTTGACCATATCATTATTCTATAGGAAGCCATCCATTAAAGCCAGCTCCCATGCCTTGAGGACTTTCAAACAGTCTGTGGAGAGGTACACACAGCAAAGAAACGAAGCTTCCTGCCAATAGCCAGTATCAGCTTGCTGGTGATCAAAGTCAGCCAGTTTGGAAGAAAGTCCCCCAGACTCAGTCAAGCCTTCAGAAGCTGCTTTATTAGCTAGCATTTTTAAAACAAACAGTTAAATCAGAACCATCCAGCACAAATAGCATATTCAAAATGTGGAGGCAAGAAAGACCATTTCAGAACTGAAAGGTGTTATATTTGCCTTGGATATCGATTTCACTCAATGGCTTCAGGTTAAAAACTCCTGGAAAGGTTGGAAAGGACATTCTCAATGATTACATAAGAAGGTTGTGCTGCATGCAGTTCAGGTTTCCTAGGCTCTTTAGTAGATAAGACAACAAAGACTCCCGTATGTATCTCCTCTCTTTGACTTGCTTCAGCTCATATCCACATGTTTCTCACAGATCCAAGTTGGATTGTGTCTTTGAGTGGGATGAGATGAGAGAGGCTTTGCTTTAATATCCACTTCAAATGTAGAAATGACTTCATGTGAATTCTCCTCAGTTCCCCTCTGTATCTTCTTTTAGAGGCTGGTTATTTTGAAAAAAATATTTTTTCCTCCTAGTTGAAAGTCTGCTTTCTTAATCGCAGTGCATTATTATTCTTTGATAAGCCTTAGAAATTTAGGCGATATAAATATTTCCCCATATCCTGACAATTAATTTGCATGCTCAATGTAAGCGAACTTGAGCTAGTTTAACCAAAAAGGGGAAGCTTATTTTGAGGTGGTAACTCTGGCTAGAAAGGTTGAAATTACTGCATAAACAAGACTTCTAGTTCATTGCTTTTGAGGATTGTGACAGTTAACAGAATTACTGTGAGCTCAGTAACACTCAAAGCTATAATAAATATAAAGACTAAATTTTGCAAGAAAATTTATGACAAAGTGTTGTAAAGATTACTTCTTTTTACATATATCCACATGGCAACAGATCACCGTAGTTTCAAGAAAGTTATCTGTGAAACTGACATATGTTAGATGAATCTGTGTAAACATGATGTACTGTTGGTGGTTTTTAGTATCCGACTTTTTTCTAAAGCAAAATTTAAAAAAGTATTTTATGAATCTCAACATTAATTAATTAATTAATATTTATTGTTTTTCAGTTGCCAAGTTGTGTCTGACTTTTTTTGACTCCATGGACTGCAGCATATCAGGCTTCCTTGTCCCTCACCATCTTCCAGAGTTTGCCCAAGTTCAAGTCCATTGAATCAGTAATTAATTAATAAGTATAATTAATTGATTATATTGAGCTGTGCTTCCTATACATCCTACTGTTTTATTTGAAATGTAGTTGTTTATTAAAGTACAATGAATCTATCCACTTTTCTTCAGCAGTTTTATTAAATCCTCATTGGAAATTCTGGTCTGGCAAGAAGAAAAAAAAAGTTTTATTTATGTGGATAAAATATCTGAACATTCTTAGTTAATGGTATCAAAAACTTCTAAGGACACAGAGCAAGAAAGAATTATTTCAGACTGAGTGCTAGTGAAGGAAAAAATATATAAAAAGCATCTACATATGAGAAAATATATATCACTGTCAGCATCATTTTCTCTTATAAATATCTTAATCCATAAAGCAGGACTCTTTTCTTTATGGAAAACTCTACAGATACTGAATGTTTTAACTGCTTCTAAGATAAAGTATACTTAAGTGGATTCGTATGATTAACTGGTGATGGACTATGCATACTCTAAGACCAAATCAGAAAAAGGGACCTTTCTCAAAGCATGCTTTTAGTTTCCTGGCCTAAATTTGAACCAGTGATTTGAAGGACACTACTCTTCACGTTTTCAGGTTAGGAGCATATATAGGAAGAGGTCAGATTTTTCCAGAGAATATTATCTAGTTTTTTTTTTTTTTTTTTTTTTAATGATATAAGGGAGACTGTCAGGCTGGGAGTTCTCTCTCTAATGTCTTCATGTTCACCCTCTGGTGTGTCCTTGCCTGTTATGACTCCATACTGCCCCCACTGTAGGAAGTACATGCAATATAGAACCGCTTCAAATGAAAACTGTGTATATATGCATACCTATCTCCTCAGTCTTCCTCAATTTCGCTGTTGATTACCTTTAGAACTAAGCTTTATACCCCCTTCCCTTATCTCACAAAGTTCCAGGAACACAAGCTTGTAATTTATAACAAAGATTTAGTGAACATTCAGAGGTGATGGAGATTAGAGCATAAACAGCACTCAGCTTTAAGCAGAATGTCAAATATTAATGCTCCTGGAAAATCTTCATCCATTTCTTACTGCAGGAAACTTCTTGGGGGTCATGTCCTTCCTAACCCCCAGCTGTCAACAGAACATTTGTATCTAAGGATCCTCCCTCTTAGGTTTGCTTTAAGGTTCCCAAAATACTTCTCTGGGAATGAGAGAGAAAGCCCAACCCCTATTATTAGAATATGTAGAATATGTAATTATTAGAATACGTAGGAAAAAACCAGAAACTAAAAAGCTTTCTATCTAGACTATAACCAAAGACATTTTCTTTCATAGCCATTAGTTTGCACTTTTTCCCTTAGCAAATGAGTAATTCCCTTTATAAAAGAATGTTATTTATTTATTCAGTGTTTCAAGGCAAGATGACTCAAATTGTAGCTCAGTGTTAATCAAACTTATGTGCCCCCTACCTGATGGCTCCATGGTAAAAAATCTGCCTGCACTGCAGGAGACATGGGTTTGATCCTGGGTCAGGAAGATTCCCTGGAGAAGGAAATGGCAACCCACTGCAGTATTCGTGCCTGGGAAATCCCATGAACAGAGGAGCCTGGTGGGCTGCAGTCCATGGGGTCACGAAAGAGTCTTGTACACGACTTAGTTACTAAACAACGACACAGCAACCCCTACTTACAGGGTTAAGCAGTACGTGGGGGAAGTAACGTGGTTGGGAGAGCTGCGAATAGTGAAGCAGCGTGTAACATCAGCGTGGTTGCCCAGCATCTCCAGGTGGCTAAAATAAAAACCAGACATATTACAAAGAAACAACTAAAAAATCTAATTTAGTTCCTAGGGGGAAGAATTCATAATAAATATTATTCTTATTCCAACTATATTTTTTTACAGAAATAGCATTCATCTAATTTGATAAACATAACCCACACTTGAAAGAAAAATTCATTTGCCAGGAGTCTAACATTTCTCAGGTTAGCTGATGGGTTTATGTCACTTGACTTCATAATGATATTTCTATGTAGTCTACGTTTTTCATGAATATTTGATAAATTTTAAATTTTTTGTGTATGACCATTTGAGTGGAATTTTATACAATGTTAATTTTCTGAGCATTTGAAATGAAAATTTGGTATGAAAATTTACTTTGGAGAGAATACCACCACTATTTGGTGGCATAAATGGAATAGATATTAATGCTATTGACTTATTTTTTGCACATAAACACAAGTCCAAAATCATTTGCAGATTTAACCCAAGGAAGCAATTTCTTCCTCAGGGCATTTTGGCATTTTGGCAGGGGTCTTGAGTTGCTTTTTCCTCTCCTTTTTGGCTGTTCTCCTTGGGGCTCAGAGCAGGGACTATCCATTAAGATCAGATGCATGTAATCATGATCAATTTCCTGCAAAAGCAGAAGGGGTGGGCACACAGATGCTTGGCCTCTCATTTTTTATTGTGTGTCCATGGGGGTGTTTTTCTATCCATAATATAGCAGCTGGAATCCAAGTCTGTAGTGGAGAGGAGAAGAGAGAAAATGAAACTCCTCTTAGGTATAAGATTATTCCCTATTTCTCTGGTTTCTTTTTCTTTAAGTGAATTTTCCACAGTTCCAGTTCTTCTACTACATGCAATGTGATGAAAGCTATGGGAACCTGGACTCAACTCAATGCATACTTATTTGACACCACAAACCTGAAGGAATGTCACTTTATTTCAAATGTCAGTATCCAGTGTTTCACAGAGAACAAATCTGCCATAGAAAGTCCCCAAAGTACCCATAACTGGCTATTGCTTGCTGGAAGTCTCAGCTGTGAAAAGGCACTTTCATTTTTGTTGGCACTCAATATATTTGGGGATATAAGGACACTAGGTACATTGGTAAGTTACACAATGAATAACAAAGAGAAAGCAGAAAGCTCTCTCGTTCTACAGAACATATGTACGATATATGCATGTATGTGTTTGCATGTGTGTATATATACCTACATAACTATTTTGTATATAACCTTTCATATATGAGTTGTGAATTCTATTGCTCATTTTACATATTAACTCAATTTTCTCATGAAAATGAAGGTTCTGACTTAAAGCTTCCTGAAAAAGCAGATTTTTCAATACCTCAATGCCATTTTCTTTCAGTTCCCTTGAAAATACTTTACTAGACCTACAATTTTATGATTATACTCTTAGCTTCATATCAAGAATAGAGATTATAAAATGTGCCACATGAAGAATATTCGGAATCTTTTATGAAACAGTTCCTTCAGAAATTGTTCATTATGATATTCAGTTCCTCTAATAATCAGAGCTTCAAAATGGTAGAACTAGGAAAAAGCATCTCATTATATAATTATTATGTAAAGAGAGTATATAAAATAATTTCTTTTCCGTTGGCAGGGAACTCATTGACAAAAGTTTAAACTTACCTCCAGTTAACTCTCCTTAGCTCCGACATCTTAATAAACCTTTCCACTCATCTTTAAAAATTAATAATAAGAATAGTAGTTATTGTAATAAAAGGTTTACTTCCCTTACAAACTCAGCAGACCTCAGGGCAGAGGGTGTGGTGCCTTAACAGTCGTTCTAGAGTGCTGTAAAAAGATATTTCCTCGGGACAGCTGGAAAAGTCACAGTTGGCTCTACACCAGTCCTACTTAACAGCTGGACAACAAGAAGGTTTGGTGCCAACAGCTAGACGTTTGTCCTCACATGAGGGCTGGCTGGTTGATTGGCTCCGTTTCTTAATCCAGGTGATATTAATTTTCCACGTATGCACAAACAGCCCAGCCAGTTGGTGAAGGTTCCAATGCAATAGACCTTCTGGGAATGCGAGCAGTTACCCTCCCAGTAGGCGTTCTCTTAGGCAGACTTCTTCTGGCATCTTCTGGACAGATGTTTTCATCTCAAAACAATGTCCCACTTGAGGCTTCCCATCACCAAGTTTCCCCAATTCTTCCCAAGCTTCCCTGGTTTCATGTACTCAACTGTCTATCCCTGTAGACCACAAACATTCTGCCCATCTTTTCTCAATTGGAAAATCCCCATGGTTGATCAACATGAAACTTTGTTTCTTGTGAAAACTAGACCACAGATTATTAGCAACAGACAACATTTGCCTCTCCTGTTGCTGAATGCAGAGAAGACTTGGTCTTCAGCAACAAGACCAAGTGTCATCTTCCCTGAGGAAAAGAATGAATTTTCTATTCAACATGACAGAATCATCTCTCTGCTATACATGGGTGCATGCTAAGTCCCTTCAATCATGTCCATCTCTTTGTGACCCCATGGACTATAGCCCACCAGGCTCCACTGTCCATGAAGATTCTCCAGGCAAGAATACTGGAGTGGGCTGCCATGCCCTCCTTCAGGAGAGCTTTCCAACCCAAGGATAGAACCCAGGTCTCCTGTATTGCAGGTATGTTCTCTACTGTCCGAGCCACCAGAGAATACATAAATCAATTCATATAGTAAAGAAAATAAGGTAGATTTTCATATGCAAATAGTTTGAAGATTGAAATTCTGCTGATCTTCATTGGTCATTAGTGCATTACGATTCACAGGAAGATTTTGTACAATTTCCCTCCATCTTCATTAGAAACATAATTAATTACTATTATCCTTAATACACTGATGAAGACTTAGATGCTCAGGTAACTTGTCTGGGAGAGCAGGACAGAGACTTAAAAGCTAGATTTCTCAGTCTCTTTCCTTTCTATCACATATCTAAACCATGCAGAAGCCTTCTGTTAATCCTTCAATCAAATCATTTTGTATTACCAGTTTTAGTACAGATTTTCTTTTTTTTTTTGTTTATGTTTTTATGGCAACACTTGCTCATGATTTTGAAAGAAGATGGAATAAAAATCTTAAGTACAATAATAAATGATGATTTATGTTTAAAAACAATGAAAATTTCACCAATATTATTAGTCAATTAAACTTCCAAATTTCAAAAGATGATGCCTTGTTTTGGAGGAAATGGAAAAACTATCCAATATGTGCTTTGAATGGTTTAAATGATTAATGCTTAGAATTTGTGCTAAAGTAATGGTACCTGCAAAAATCACTCTATTTTGTAAAGCAGAGAATCAACCTCATGGAAAGCTTTAATCTTAATTCTAGCTCTCTATGAGGATTTTACTCATTCACTTTAATAGGATGGATGTTTAGCCTCCATCATTCACCTTAAGAGACTTATGAGAGGCTCAAGTTAAGCAAATGACTAGAAATGTCAGGTAATTAAACATCTGGTCTCTAATCTAAAACAAATCTGCCCATGCCTGTGGTCTCTGTGACTTGATTCCTCCCAGGGCTCTCAGACTTTCAGCTGCTTTTGGCTACATTTAACCACTTTGTCAAGCCAGGCATCACTCCAAGTTCCTATAGTTCCTTAGATATTGTTTTCCCCAAGGATTTTACCTCAGTTTGCTGTGTCTGGTGCTCACACCTAAGTTTAGAGTCTCATTTCTCTCTCACTCTCCCTAGGCTAAACTATTGTTGAAAATAGTAATACTTACATATGTTTAACTTGGACTTTCAATTTCTCTGAGCCAGCATAGTCATGAAGAGAATCTTTACTTCCTCCAATCCTTTCCTCAAAAGCCACATCTGATTTTTGAGATGGACCTCAACCAGATCTTTAAAGCTCTTTAATTGAATACATTTTGCAAGGGTTCCACTAACTGCTATGAAAACAGTGTTTTCTCACTTGTACTCACTACAAACAGGCAAGATCTGGGACACTTCTCGAATTCCCTTTACATAATTTGAGTCAGCAGACTGTGTGTTCTTCTGTATGCCGCACATCCAAAAGATGTCATGCCAATGACGTTGACTCGAGTTTCCCTGGTGGCTCAGCAGTAAAGAATCTGCCTGACAATGCACAGGACCCCGATTCGATCCCTACATCAGGAAGATCCCCTCTAGAAGGAAATGGCAGCCCACTCCAGTATTCTTGCCTGGGAAAATCCCATAAATAGCAGAGCCAGGCAAGCTGTACTCTAAGGGGTTGCAAAGAGTTGGATGGGACTTAGGGACTAAACAACAGCAAGTGAGGTTGACAGCTAAGTGTTGCCCCAATAGTGGATAGAGAATGTTTGTAAATTTTGTCCTCCAGGAATCTGATTCCTGTTTTGGCTTATGTTTGGAGACCACTGCTCCTTCAGTCTCTCTCCATGAGCTTGGGGGTTGGGTAGGGGCGTGTTGAGAAGATGGATGGGTAAGGGGATGAGAGTGGAAGGGGCACTTCTAACCTTGTTTCAAGGCTAAACCAGGCTAATAAGCTTATTCTATCCCTTACACAGAGTAACTAGTTCAGGCGTGAGAACAGGAAGAATCAGTGCTTTTCAATAAGATTCAATCATGGGACTTTCTTGGAAAAGTTAGGAAGAAGCAGCTCTTCTTTTGTTGAGCTTGCTAAAAGAAGAGAATACAAGCAAAAAGCTTCTCCTGCAATCTTGCTTTAATGTTAATAATATGAAAAAATAGAGGAGATAATGCAAAACAGAGTCAAATAATTAGGCTGTCGGAGCCTCTCTTTATGTGTTTTAATAGAATAAATTCATGCATTCCTTTCTTTAAAAAATTGATTTGATTTGAATATTTTTTGGTTGTTTTTTACTTTTATCTTTTACAATCAGGAGATTCTTGACCAATATAACTTCACTTTAAAGGCTCAGAAAATTTCAGTTCAGAGGTAAGCTCTATTTGGGCAATGGTATAAATTGAAGCTTCTGAGTCCTGTTTTAACCCCAATTTGATTTCTTGTCTCAATTTTCAAATAGAATGGAGGGGAAGGAATTATTAGTTAGGTTTTCTGAAACTTCCAACATCCCATGGCACTTTGATTCCTCTTTTGTAAGGGATGGTGGTTTACAATTCTTCTTTCCATCACATAAACCCTAATCTCCTCTGTCTATACTGGCTCACCTGGGGTTGCCCATCTATTTGCCTGATTGCCTAATGTATAATCTTACTTGATAAAACAGGCATGGAACATACTTAAAGTAAAGAATTACTTGTTGTTTAGTTGAAACTCAAAGACAACTGGTGTCTATCTTTGTTTGTTACATCTGGCAACTCTACTCATTGTGATCATACAACCACATGAAAGAGCTGTCACTTACTACAGTTTCATCTGAATTAAATGTTAGCATCCCTTAATTATAGACCTAGTCCTAGTATTATCTATACTAGCAAGATTTTATCTGACTATTGCTTTTTATATTTACTGTTTTAATCAAGCCTTTATTGTGAAGTATCCAGGGAAATATAAAAAGAATATGGGAAAATGTGAGGTTCTTCAACATCCTGGGATTATTTAGTTTAAAGAAAAGACCACTAAAGGCCAGTGATGGGGGAGATATTTCCTCAGATAACCAAATGTGTATTAGATAAAGAGGTGGCAAATGCAATCCATAGTTCTATAAAATTTTCAGCTCAAATTATATGGAAAGTTATAGGATAGCATGTTAGATTCTAATTCCAACTAAAAAAAAAAATGACTGTAAAAAGTGGGCATTTGCTATGGAATGAAATAGAATGGATTTCTGCTTATAAAGACTGCAGGCATTTCAGGAAATAACCTGTCAAGACAATTATAGAAAACGTCCCTCTAGTGCTGGATTTTGCTGGCAGATCATGGAGAATAGTTTGGGGAAGTCAACACAAGCACAGATCTGGGAAAAAAAGAGAGATAGTGAACATTTCTGGGTATATGTACGTGAAAGTCGTTCCCACAAAAAGGCATGTCTATGGGATTATGGATAAAAAATGAACAGTAAAAATGTGTCACAGCTGGACCACCAGAACCTTTTAAAAAAAGGCAGGAAAATATTCAATTTAAATTGTTTCTTACATTTTGCTGGAATGTGAGTTCCTTCTATAATCTCAAAACCTTCTCTTAATGAGGTGCAAGCACAAGTATCATGTCATTAGATTTTGGGAATATAAGGGATAGGAGCAGTGAAGTGGAATTCTAAGGAAATGGGGTGGGTGTCACAGGTCTTAAAAAAATAAAAGGAAATAAGGAAGCTGGCAGAGAAGGAAGGTAAGGCAGGATGAAGTTAGGAGAATTCAAGCTGTCATGTGGAACTTTGGAAATTTAAGAAGAAATAATAGATGCCACAGGAGATAATATCTCAATACTTTTGCCCCATGTTTGAATATTAAAATATTTATCTCTTTATGTGAAGAGTGTGTGGAGCTATGCCAATGACATGAGGAAAACTGTATTTAACTTTTAGAACTTTCCATCAAGGTGATGTGCTTCTGTATATCACAATGGATTCCTGTAGTTATCCTTTCTGGCAAGAACATTGTAGAAGGCAGGCTTGCATTGGGTGGGGAAGTAGATGGAAGCCTCTCTCACCCTTTATATTCCACAATTATTTTATTGAATTCCCTGCAGCTCTGCAGAAGGCTGTTCTCTGACCATCCACTACACGGTGCTCACATACCCAGAACATGCTCAGACGGAGTTCAAGCTTCCTGAAGAATGAGTTTCTTATATGACTCTATGGCATCTATAATATGCATTAGAAATTATGTAATAGAAAATTAATGACAAACTTAATGAGTAAGTACAAATTCTTACAACTCTGCCAACAAATCAAGGAAATGTAGAAGCAAAATCAAAACAAAATGACAAAATACTGTGCTCAACTTGCTGTAAGATTAAGGTGCATCTATTGGGATCATGTAATTCTACGATAAGCTGATATATTTTTAAACTACAATAAGAGCAGAATTGTGAAAAAGATAGGAAGATAATGACCTTTCTTTCTCAAGCCATAAGCAATATCTAAAATATTATTCTTAGTTTTAGCTCTCTTTAATAATTGAGTAAGTTATTCATCTTCTAATCAAAAGATACAATGATAAATTTCTATACGTAGAAATACTAAAATTTATAAGGAAAATAAATATTTTTATATCCATTACTTCAATTAGCCAGTTTCCACTAATGTATTTTCTCAAAATGTTTAATACCTTTCAATGTGATTGCAGTGTATAAAATGCTTTATATTGCTTTTTTTTCCTGGTAGAATTTTATGGAATTATGCAATTTACAAATTCTTACAATTTTAATTCCTCTTGAATATTCCATTATGTAGTTATTATATTACAGTTTAATGATTCCTTTATCCTAAGGTTGTATCTTAAAAATTATAATTACCATGAAAATAAATTAACTTGAAAATCAGGCCTTTCTGTATTTTAAATTATGTTCTTTAGAGTCACAGAAATAGAATTTTTATATAAATGGAATGGACATCTTAAAAGGAATATAGATATAGTCTTATTCTATATTAATTGCCCATATTAATATATGATGTATATTAATACATGAACTTTATATGTTATTATTACATATAAATACTGTAATATTATTACTAAGCCTTTATAGTTTTATGATGTTCAAAATAGAAATTTGCATTTTTAAGATACTGGTCAGTCTTAATATTTTCCCCAATGTATATTAGCTATTCATATTTACTTTATTCATATTTGTTCTTTAGTTATTTGTTCAAGTTTTGCATATATATAATTGTGTATTATAATGTTGCACATCAATATTTACTATACTTTATTTCAGTTCAGTTCAGTCACTCAGTCGTGTCCGACTCCTTGCGACCCCATGAATTGTAGCACGCCAGGCCTCCCTGTCCATCACCAACTCCTGGAGTTCACTCAAACTCATGTCCATCGAGTCGGTGATGCCATGCAGCCATCTCATCCTCTGTCGTCCCCTTTTCCTCCTGCCCCCAATCCCTCCCAGCATCAGAGTCTTTTCTAATGAGTCAACTCTTCGCATGAGGTGGCCAAAGTATTGTAGTTTCAGCTTTAGCATCAGTCCTTCCAAAGAACACCCAGGACTGATCTCCTTTAGGATTTACTGGTTGGGTCTCCTTGCAGTCCAAGGGACTCTCAAGAGTCTTCTCCAACACCACACTTTAAAAGCATCAATTCTTCAGCACTCAGCTTTCTTCACAGTCCAACTCTCACATCCATACATGACCACTGGAAAAACCATAGCCTTGACTAGACGGACCTTTGTTGGCAAAGTAATGTCTCTGCTTTTGAATATGCTATCTACTTTATTTAGAATACATTAATCCTATATATTTTAATTTATTGCATTTATTTCTACTTTTTGATACTTGAATTTTTCGTTTGGTAATGTTACAGAGGCACAATTTTAAGACTTTTATGAGCTGAAATGTTTTGACCTATTAAGTATTATTTGGGTACATCTGACATTCAGTATAATATTGCATGATTTTTCCTATCTGTGAACCAACTAGATATTTTCACTTTTATTATTTTTCTTTTTTTTCTTTTTATTTTTTGTATATATATTTTTTTACTTTACAATATTGTATTAGTTTTGCCATACATCAACATGAATCCACCACAGGTGTACATGTGTTCCCCATCCTGAACCCCCCTCCCACCTCCCTCCCCATGTGAATTTTTAATTCATCTAACAAGTGGTTAATCTATTATATTAGGTTTATGAAGTAAGAGAGAAAGATCTACACTGATTCTTTTCTAAATGATTAACTGGCAAAGGTCTATTTATTAGATTATCTTTCCCTTCTTTATTGAAACAAGATAACTTTTTGCATCTATTTATTTATTTAACAAAATTGAATAAATTTCCCATCAAGTTATTTTTATTGCCCTTTCATTTTGAGTCCAATATATTTTTAACATTTGTATGTATACAAGAGTTGGACCATAAAGAATGGTGAGAGCCAAAGAATTGATGCTTTTGAACTGTGGTGATGGAGAAGACTCTTGAGAGTCCCTTGGATGGCAAGAAGATGAAACCAGTTAATCCTAAAGGAAATCAACCTTGAATGTCCTTTGGAAGGACTGCTGCTGAACCTGAAACTCCAATTCTCTAGCCACCTGATGAAAAGAGCTTACTCTTGGGAAAATATCCTGATGCTGGGAAAGATTAAAGGCAAAAGGAGAAAGGGGTGGCAGAGGATGAGATGGTTGGATGGCATTGTCAACTCAATGGACATGAGTTTGAGCAAATTCTGGGAGATAGTGGAAGACAGGGAAGTTTGGCATGCTGCAGCCCATGGGGTCACAAAGAGTTGGTGACTGAACAACAACAAAATTAATCTAAAAAATTTAAATCCATTAGTGTTATCTATCGATACTCTTCAAATCCAAAATTCCCTATGTTATCCTCATATCTTTTTCTGTCCACATTAATTTAAAAGTTATTTTACTAATTGAAAGATTGCTATGAAGATTTTTATTAAAATCACACTAAAGCAGGTAGTTATCTTTGTATTTGGGGTATATTGAATTCTGTTATTTTTAGCTGCCTTGAGACTAGGCAAGATAAAGTGAGTATCTCTGATCAGTAGAAGCTGGGTAATGCGACCTCTTGCTTCTAAACTAAAACGTGAAGAAATGAAGAAATATTCATGAACATTCTTCCGTAGCAAGTTGAAAAAGAAAGTCACATTTTCAATATGGTAAACTCTCCATCAGCATTATAGAGATACCACTACATGTAGAGCTCACTGGATATTTAATGTGGAAGGAGTTGGGCCTTTTCTGTGTCCCAGGATTGGTGATAACTTTCTTATTCCAACTTTTAATCTATCTTGACCTCTGCAGCACTGTTTTTGAATAATATTTATTTATCCTGGAGGAAAATCCTACAGGCATACTTTTCCTTTCTTTATGATACAGACTTCCCCTGACCTGCCACCCCATGGGCTTTTTGTGTTTCTTTTCCTTATTAGTTTAGTCTAGTTTTTTTTTTTTTTTTTTTTTTTTTTTTTTTTTTTATAGTAAGTGTGTAGGAACTCTGACTGCTGCTGCTACTTTGCAAAACCAGCTCCCAGATGTGATCCACTTTTAAGGATATGACTAGAGTCACAACATAAATATGAATCAAGAAGTAGGGGCTGTAGGCACAGATTTGGGGAGGGTGTAGCATTCCAGTGCTCCAAACTATGCTGTGTCCCAGGGAACTAAGGAATTTGAGGCTAGGAACAGGAACAAGAAAAGCTGGGATTCAGAGAAGTGAAGAAAAGAGAACTAGATTGGATAAGTAGAAGTACAGGTTAAAGTCCATTCTTAGCACATTATAGTGGTGAGGAATATTGATATTGAAATAGAAACTACATCAGGAACTGAGTCTGAAGCTCTAACTTTTCACTAAAACACTTAAGAGAAGTTAAGATAGACCTCAATTGGAATTGTCCTCTGAATACTCTCAGTCAGAAGCAAATCCACTTTGGTGTAAAGGTTCTTCAAGCAAGATCCACCAGATGCTCACAGAGTAATAACAAGCAAAACTTTACAAAGATTACCAGATATATAAGAAGGCAAGCCACTATACTTGTAACTCAGAAGAAAAATAGAGACATAAATTTTTGTTCGTTGATAACTCAAGATGTGAGTCAAGATTCAAAACAAATTGAAGATATGTAAAATTTTAGGGAAAAAAATGCTAATACAAGGATGAGTTTAAAAACAGAAACTCTCGGCAACAGAAACACAATCATTAAAAGGGGAACTTAAGAAAATGGAACATATAATTGTTAAAACTTAACTGATGAGTTAAGCAGAGGAATATAAACACTTGAAGAGTAAATTAGCAATATTAAAGAGTTTGTTAATTTAAGTATGTATTTTGTGTTAAAAATGTTTATGAAGTGGGAAGTATGAAATAGAAGTAAGATACATGAAAGACAAAATAAAGCCTGACACTTGATGAAGGCTTCGGAAGAGAAAAAGAGACTGCAGAAGAAATAGTTTAAGAAATGCTAAAAGTTAATTAACACATGAATCCACATCATGTTGATGTATGGCAAAACCAATATAATATTGTAAAGTAATTAACCTCCAATTAAAATACATAAATTTATATTAAAAAATAAGCACAAAATATTCCATACCATATTAAATATACATGTATCTCTACTTATTTTGTGAAACCATAGAACATCAAGGCAAATAAAAGATATAAAAAGTTGCTAGAAAGAATGAAAAGAAACTGAATAAAAAATGCTATTAGAATGAGAGCAATTGTAATTCACAATGCAGTGGGATAATATTTACAGACTTGTACAAAATTAACTGTTATACCAAAATATTGCTCACTTTGAAACAAAAATGGACAACTTGGAAGAAATGGACAAATTCTTAGAAAAGTGCAACTTTCCAAAACTGAACCAGGAAGAAGTAGAAAATCTTAACAGACCCATCACAAGCAGAGAAATTGAAACTGTAATCAGAAATCTTCCAACAAACAAAAGCCCAAGTCCAGACGGCTTCACAGCTGAATTCTACCAAAAATTTAGAGAAGAGCTAACACCTATCCTACTCAAACTCTTCCAGAAAATTGCAGAGAAAGGTAAACTTCCAAACTCATTCTATGAGGCCACCAACACCCTAATACCAAAACCTGACAAAGATGCCACAAAAAAAAAAAAGAAAAGAAAAAAAAAGAAAAAGAAAACTACAGGCCAATATCACTGATGAACATAGATGCAAAAATCCTTAACAAAATTCTAGCAAACAGAATACAACAACATATTAAAAAGATCATACATTATGACCAAGTGGGCTTTATCCCAGGGATGCAAGGATTCTTCAATATCCGCAAATCAATCAATGTAATACACCACATTAACAAATTGAAAAATAAAAACCATATGATTATCTCAATAGATGCAGAGAGAGCCTTTGACAAAATTCAACATCCATTTATGATAAAAACCCTCCAGAAAGCAAGAATAGATGGAACATACCTCAACATAACAAAAGCTATATATGATAAACCCACAGCAAACATTATCCTCAATGGTGAAAAATTGAAAGCATTTCCCCTAAAGTCAGGAACAAGACAAGGGTGCCCACTCTCACCACTACTATTCAACATAGTTTTGGAAGTTTTGGCCACAGCAATCAGAGCAGAAAAAGGAATAAAAGGAATCCAGATTGGAAAAGAAGAAGTAAAACTCACTGTTTGCAGATGGCATGATCCTCTACATAGAAAACCCTAAAGACTCCACCAGAAAATTACTAGAGCTAATCAATGAATATAGTAAAGTTGCAGGATATAAAATCAACACACAGAAATCCCTTGCATTCCTATACACTAATAATGAGAAAACAAGAAGAGAAATTAAGGAAACAATTCCATTCACCATTGTAACAAAAAGAATAAAATACTTAGGAATATATCTACCTAAAGAAACTAAAGACCTATATATAGAAAACTACAAAACACTGGTGAAAGAAATCAAAGAGGACGCAAATAGATGGAGAAATATATCATGTTCATGGATCAGAAGAATCAATATCGTGAAAATGAGTATACTACCCAAAGCAATCTGTAGATTCAATGCAATCCTTATCAAGCTACCAATGGTATTTTTCAGAGCTAGAACAAATAATTTCACCATTTGCATGGAAATACAAAAAACCTTGAATAGCCAAAGCAATCTTGAGAAAGAAGAATGGAACTGGAGGAATCAACCTGCCTGACTTCAGACTCTACTACAAAGCCACAGTTACTGGCACAAAGAGAGAAGTATAGATCAATGGAACAAAATAGAAAGCCCAGAGATAAATCCACGCACATATGCACACCTTATCTTTGCCAAAGAGGCAAGAATATACAATGGATTAAAGACAATCTCTTTAACAAGTGGTGCTGGGAAAACTGGTCAACCACTTGTTAAAGAATGAAACTAGAGCACTTTCTAACACCATGCATAAAAATAAACTCAAAATGGATTAAAGATCTAAACATAAGACCAGAAACTATAAAACTCCTAGAGGAAAACATAGGCAAAACACTCTCCAACATAAACCACAGCAGGATCTTCTATGACCCACTTCCCAGAATATTGGAAATAAAAGCAAAAATAAACAAATGGGACCTAATTAAACTTAAAAGCTTCTGCACAACAAAGGAAACTATAAGCAAGGTGAAAAGACAGCCTTCAGAATGGGAGAAAATAATAGCAAATGAAGCAACAAAGAATTATTCTCAAAAATATACAAGCAACTCCTGCAGCTCAATTCCAGAAAAATAAATAACCCAGTCAAAAGTGGGCCAAAGAACTAAACAGACATTTCACCAAAGAAGACATACAGATGGCTAACAAACATATGAAAAGATGCTCAACATCACACATTACCAGAGAAATGCAAAACAAAACCACTATGAGGTACCATTTCACGCCAGTCAGAATGGTTGTGATCCAAAAGTCTACAAGCAATAAATGCTGGAAAGGGTGTGGATAAAAGGGAACCCTCTTACACTGTTGCTGGGAATGCAAACTGGTACAGCCACTATGGAGAACAGTGTGGAAATTCCTTTAAAAACTGGAAATAGAACTGCCATATGACCCAGCAATCCCACTGCTGGGCATACACACCGAGGAAACCAGAATTGAAAGAGACACGTATACCCCAGTGTTCATGGCAGCACTGTTTATAACAGCCAGGACATGGAAACAACCTAGATGTCCATCATCAGATGAATGGATAAGAAAGCTGTGGTACATATACACAATCGAATATTACTCAGCCATTAAAAAGTACATTTGAATCAGTTCTAATGAGGTGGATGAAACTGGAGCCTATTATACAGAGTGAAGTAAGCCAGAAAGAAAAACAGCAATACAGTATACTAACGCATATATATGTAATTTAGAAAGATGGTAATGATAACCCTGTATGCGAGACAGAAAAAGAGACACAGATGTATAGAAAGTCTTTTGGACTCTGTGGGAGAGGGCAAGGGTGGGATGATATGGGAGAATGGCATTGAAACATGTAAATTATCACATGTGAAATGAATCACCAGTCCAGGTTCAATGCATGAGACAGGGTACTTGGGGCTGGTGCACTGGGATGACCCAGAGGGATGGGATGGGGAGGGAAGAGGGAGGGGGGTTCAGGATGGGGAACACATGTACACCCATGGGTGATTCATGTCAATGTATGGCAAAACCAATACAATATTGTAAAGTAAAATAAATAAATAAAACTGAGATTTTTTAAAAAATGAAATAAAAATGGTTAGAATTACTTCAAGAAGTTATCATAAGGAGAACTTAAAATTCTAAAAGAAGACTATCAGAGATCAAAAAATAATGGTGACTAAAAAGAAGATAAGTTCAGAAAAACATTTTCTCATACAATATTAATATTGAGTTTAATAAGCTACATAATTTTAAGTAGGAAAAAAATATCATGTAAATAGGGATAAAATATTTTAACACAATTTGTTTTCTTTGGGGGTTCCTGGACTATCAGTAATTTATTCAAGACTTAGAAAAGTTCAATATACTTGATAAAATGATCATTTTAATTGGAAAAATAGTGTAAAATCTCAAATCACTAGGATGAAAATGGAAATAGAACAAGATCCATTACATTCCAAAAAAAAAAAATGAATGAAAATGAAAATACATATAACACGTCAGTCCTAATCTCCAAAATCATCTCACCTTCCCCTTTTGCCCCTGTGTTCACACATCCATTCTCTACACTGTATCTTATGCGTGCCCTGGGTGTAGGTTGTTGGGAATGTAAATTGATACAGCTACTGTGGAAAACAGTATGAAGATTACATAAAAAACTGAAATAGAGCTACCATATGATCAAGTAATCCTGCTACTAGGCATATAACCAGAGTGTTAGTTGCTCAGTCATGTCAGACTCTTTGTGACCCCATGGACTATAGCCTGCAAGGATCCTCCATCCATGGGATTCTCCAGGCAAGAATTCTGGAGTGGGTTGCCACTTCCTTCTTCAAGGGATCTTCTCAACCCAGGGATTCAACCTGGGTCTCCCACATTGCAGGCAGACTCTTTATCATCTGAGTCAGCAGGGAAGCCCAAGAAAACCACAACCCAGAGAAAACCACAATTCCAATCGACCCATGTACCCAAATGTTCATTGCAGCACTATTTACAATAGCCAGGGCATGGAAACAACCTACATGTCCAATGACAGATGAGTGCATAGAGTAGGCGTCGCATAGATATACAAAGGGGTTTACTCAGTCATAGAAAGGAGTGAAACTGGACCATTTGTAGAGAATTATGTACTTCTATATTAACTTTTATTCCACATGTAGTTTATTTGTGCCCTATTCCCATGCCTTTTTGATATCACAAATTAATACTTTACTCAACACATTCTCTCTTTGCCTCTATTATGGCATTGTGCTAGATGCTATAACTGAGTAAATATGAATGACAACATTCTTCATTTACTGAATTTAAATCTATTTTGGGAGAAATCTTTCTTAAAAAGCAATGCAAAGACTGCAGAGAATCTGTCACTAAGGAAAAACAACAATTTATACATAAATTAATATTTGACTAATTTATATAGTCCACATTATCTATTTAAAAAGATGAAACCTTAAAAGCAACTTTTTTCTTTGACTTTAGACTTGTAATGAAATTTTATATTGACTAAAAAGAATCCATCATTAATTGAAGATATTAGAGATCTAAAAGAGGACAAATGAGAACTCTGTCAGGAGGTTAACAATTCAGTTCAGTCACTCAGTCATATACGACTCTTTGTGACCACACTGACTGCAGCATGCCAGACTTCCCTGTCCACATTCAACTCCTGGAGCTTGCTCAGACTCATATCTGTTGATTCGGTGATGCCATCCAACCATCTCATCCTCTGTTGTCCCCTTCTCCTCCTGCCTTCAATCTTTCACAGCATCAGTGTCTTTTCAGATGAGTTAGCTCTTCACATCAGGTGGCCAAAGTACTGGAGTTTCAGCTTCAGCATCAGTCCTTCCAATGAATATTCAGGACTGATTTCCCTTAGGATGGACTGGTTGGATCCCCTTGAAGTCCAAGGGACTTTCAAGAGCCTTCTCCAACACCACAGTTCAAAAACATCAATTTTTAATTGTGCAGCTTTGTTTCATGGTCCAACTCTCACATGACTACTGGGAAAACTACAGCTTTGACCAGACAGACCTTTCTTGGCAAAGCAATGTCTCTGCTTTTAGTATGATGTTCAGGTTTGTCATAGCTTTTTTTTTTTCCCCCCAAGGAGCAAGCATCTTATGATTTCATGATTACAGTCACCATTTTGCAGTGATGTTTTGAAGCCCAAGAAAATAAATTCTGTCACTATTTCCATTGTTTCCCCCATCTATTTCCCATGAAGTGATGAGACCAGATGCCATGATCTTTATTTTTTGAATGTTGAGTTTTAAGCCAACTTTTTGCTCTCTTCTTTCACTTTCATCCAGAGGCTCTTTGGATTCTCTTCTCTTTCTGCCATAAGGATGGTGTTATCTACATCTGAGGTTATTGATATTCCTCCCAGCAATCTTGATTTCAGCTTGTGCTTCATCCAGCCTAGCATTTCGCATAATATACTCGGCATAGAAGCTAAATAAGTTGTGTGACAGTACACAGCCATGACGTACTCCTCTCCCAATTTTGAACCAGTCTGTTGTTCCACGACTGGTGCTAACTGTTGCTTCTTGACCTGCATACAGGTTTTTCAGGAAGCAGGTAAGGTGCTCTGATAAATAATTTCCACAGCAAAGACTTGGAGTCTAAGGACGTTTGAAAACAGAAACATTTCAAATGTTCTGGGCCTAGAGCCTCTCCTCATCCAGACACACTAAATTAAGGCATCAGAAAGCAGTGCTATGTTTGCATGCATATGTGTGGTGCAAACACAGGTATTTTTCCTAATAAAAAAGTCCTGATACCTTCCTTACCATCTCTCCAGCCTGAGACTCTTTTAAAAACTGTTTTAAGTTTTTGGCTTCCTGACACCCAAGCAGACTGAGAAGCAAGATGTTCATTTGATTATGTAAAAGCTGGCAAAGTAGAAGTTAAGTGTATCCCCTTTAAGTGACCTTTCTCATAAGCTTTTCTCCAGGTCTCTCCTCTCTGTGGGAATCAGCTGTATATTGCTAATTAGTTTCTTTATTAGCTTAACTTTTCCTGTTAATGGGCACTGATCACTTTGCTTCTTATCACCTCCATTCCAGTATGATATTATTCATTAGGAATACTAACAAAAAATGATTATTCATGCTTATGTATTCAATTTGCTGATTTGGAAAGCATACAGTATTGGCAATTAAATCTAGGCAATAGCTTTTGGATGAAAGATAATTATGAAGACATTTTGATAAGTAGTGTTTATGGGTGTGGCAAAGCATGCAATTTCAGTCACCTGATTGCCCAGAAAATTTGAGTTGGAGATTGAGACTATAGAGGAGAAAAGGTAACTTTTTCTTCTATCCTTCTAAGTTCTTGACTGAGATTCCTGTGGCAAAACATAGATTAACAGGAGAAAAATATAAATTTTCTTATATAAATTTTATGTAACATGGAAAACTTTATAAGGAAATGGAGATGCTAAGAAATTGTTAAAAAAAAAAAAAACAGTCTTAAAAATGAGTGTTTTTATGTTAGTTTTGCTGATGAGCAGAAAGTTCTTGAACAATGTGATAAGACAAAAGGTATGAGTTAAGGAATTTAGTACCTATTGGTTCAGATAGTTCTCTGTGACCCTTGCCTTCTGAGATAAGAGTGTTCCTTTCCTCTGTGTTTAGGGACAACACTTCTAACACGAGGCTTTTATCATCTGCTTTGCAGAAGGTTAGAAATTCTTTCCTAGGTTTCATGACCTGCTGTAGAGGATGGTCAGAATTTCATTCCTGCACATGCTATTTCTCAAATTCTTTCACCTTGAAATATTTCATATACCAAACACCACATTGAGGTACCAATTCCTGAACCCCATCAGACAGAATCGGGGTTTTGTGGACACCCAAAAGTGGTTTTTGTACTCCTAAGCTCATGGAACTCCACTTCAACAATTAGTTATAAAGGTATAGGCCATGTCAAAGATTTATATACCAAATCAATTGTCCTGATATTGAAAAACTAATATTATGATTGATTTTTCATTTCACAGCAGATTAAAGAGCAAGTGATTTTTTTATACAAGTGCATTGTCCTTTTTGAAATTCTCCTCTCATTCTGCCAGAAATATAATATATGCCTTTTATAAAACTATTTATTCTAAACATATATGCTTTCTTGTGTTCATATAGTCATATATGTGAGCATGTGAAAAACAAAATTTTATGAACAGGCTTGACATAGAAAACATATAAGAAGCACCTCTGAATCGATTGAGGCAAAGTCTTCTTCACTCCTTAATCATAAGTACAGTGAATCCTTAATTTCAATTGAATCCACAATCTGTTTTAATTTCATCGTTTCATAAATGACAGAAGGTCCATAAATGACATTTCCTAAAGGACTGGAACAGTAAAAATTGCTTAGTATTAAAATACATCAGACATAGACCTGAGGCTGTCTTTCCTATGCCCATGGCAGACTCCATGGATAACACCTGTGTGTGCATGCTCAGTCACACAGTCCTTTGTAAATCTTCGAGACCCCATGGACTGTAGCCCACCAGGCTCTTCTGTGCATGGGATTATACCAGCAAGAACACTGAAGTAGTTTGCCATTTCCTCCTCCAGGGGATCTTCCCAACCCAGGGATCATACCAGAGCCTCCTGGAATTTCTGCATTGGCAGGTGAACTCTTTGCTACTGAGACACCTGGGAAGCACATGGACAAACCACATTCCTGCATCTAAAAAACAAGCACAGAAGTCCATCTCACAAGTGAAATGAAGCACAAAGATTTAAGAACTTTTTTTTTTTTTTTTGGCTATAAAAAGCTTTATTGTTTTCATTCGGTCCAGGATTTTGGAGATGGCTCTGGTGTGTTAAGGAGCCTCCTAGTGGCTTCAGAGAGGAGCTCTAGGCAGAAGCCCTGACATTAAGGGGGCTCCTCAAGGGCTGCTGGGCTCCTGAGGCTCCTAGCTGTGCTTGAGGGTGAGCCTTTCAAAGAAATATTCACCCAGCCTGAAGACCAGCCAGACTGCGGAGGTCAGTCAGGTGGTCACCCATCTTCTTGATGAGACTTACCTCTTCATCTTGGAACTGTCTCTCCAGGAGTCACAGAGGTAGGGGACTGCACGGGCAGAACCCAGGCCAAGCAGACCCAAAAGGGGGTGGTTCAGCTTCTCCATGGGAAGGGCGGTTCCCGTAGCGTCCTGGGTTTTACCCCCGCGCATCCAATACTTTGGCCACCTCTTGCGAAGAGCTGACTCATTGGAAAAGACCCTGATGCTGGGAGGGATTGGGGGCAGGAGGAGAAGGAATGACAGGATGAGATGGCTGGATGGCATCACCGACTCAATGGACATGAGTTTAAGTAAACTCCGGGAGTTGGTGATAGACAGGGAGGCCTGGCGTACTGCGATTCATGCGGTTGCAGAGTTGGACGCGACTGAGCAACTGAACTGAACTGAACTGATCTTGAGATGGCTTCTGCATTTTCCAGTAAGACGGTGCAGCTGCTGTGCTGGTTTTGCATTTTCAAGAGACACTGCCTTCCTTCATGCTTCTCCTTGGCCAATTCACAGAAAAAGCGGCCCACACCCTGCAGAGCCACATCGCCATGGTTGAAATAGAAGCCCAGAGATAGGGAGGTGTGAAGTGAAGTGAAGCTTAGCAGGCTCCTCTGTCCATGGAATTTTCCAAGCAAGAATACTGGAGTGGGTTACCATTTCCTTCTTCAGGGGTTCTTCCCAACCCAGGGATCGAACCCTGGTCTCCCACATTGCTGGCAGACGCTTTACCATCTGAGCCACCAGGGAAGCGCTGGGGTAACGAGGTGTAGGAGCCCGCCATACACATGTTGACCACACCACCGATGGCAGCTTCCAGCTCGGTGGAGTAATTCTGATAAATCCGGGAGTTCATGGTTAATGGGTTATAAGAAGTTAAGCTCAAACAATGGTGTTGACTAGTCCTGGTGATTACAGACAGCTGAGTGGCTGATTCTGAAGGCTGCTACTGGACAAGAGGTTGGAGGGTGGCCAGAAACTGGGGCAAGGGGCGTGCTGGGTCTGTTCTCTCCAAGCACAGTTGAAGCAGGAGACAGATTCACAGGACTGGCAAGTGAGTTTTTAGACAGATTTGCAGGACCACCAGTTAAGAGTTTTTAATCATGATATTTGAGAGAAAAATCTTTGTTTTTTTCTTTTCCTGGTACCTGATGGGTGAAAGACACCCACCTTCCAATGCTCTACTTATAGTTAGAAATCAGTCCATTTCTGTGATGCTGTTTATGCCTAACGGGACAGCACATGAGGGGAAGGGTTGGTCCTATGTCACTGCCAGAAGCATTTGTTTCTCTGGAGTTTGGTGGTCCGCACTGGTAACCTCCAAGGAATGAAATTTCAGTGGGATGCTATTTAAGTTGGCCAAATATTAAATAGCATTCATATAACAAACCAGCAAATTTAAAACATCAGCCTTTATAATTGAAAGTAAAATTTGGTAATTCTCAATGGATTAGAAAATATTAGAGACTATATTCCAAAGAAGTTATATAATTATGCTGATCACATTTTGTATTCTTATAATTTTATTGGCTTATAAATTATTCCATGTATTTTGTTCAATAAAATTATTTAATTGGGAAAAGAAATTATAGTTTGGATAAAGATACAATTTAGCTCATTTTATGCATTTTGGCATATTATTTCATTGTGAAATTTATAAATTACAATTAATGAGGTCATATAAGTGGCAGTAGAAAATAAAATGCATCAATATACATACATTTTTAATAGGATTCAGCAGTTATCAGAACACAAAAGCAATGTGAAGCAGAGGCTTTTTATAAATATTGAAAAACAGCATTCAAGGAACCATGTTTCTAAAATAATGTTTTGCTACTTTTTTCTCTGATTTCATTATGAAAACTTCTCTTGTGTTTAGTTTGTAATTTGCATCCTAAGAATTGGATTCCAATTTTTTTTTAGATATACAAGAAAAAAACCCAAGGCAGTGTTTTAGTTTTTTTAAAAAATTAATTAATATATTTTAATTGGAGAATAATTACTTTACAGTATTGTGATGGGTTCTGCCATACATTGACATGAATCAGCCACAGATGCACATGTTTCCCCCATCCTGAACCCCTCTTCCAATTCCCTTCCCACCCCATCCTTCTGGGTTGTCCCAGAGCAGCAGCTCTGAGTGCCCCGCTTCATGCATCCAACTTGCACTGGTCATCTATTTCCCATATAGTAATATATATGTTTCAATGCTGCTCTCTCAAATCATCCCACCCTTGCCTTCTCCCACAGAGTCTTAAAGTCTGTTCTTTACATCTGTGTCTCTTTTGCTACCTTGCATAGAGGATCATCATTACCATCTTTCTAAATTCTATATACGTGTATTAGTATACTATATTGGTGTTTCTCTTTTTGGCTTACTTCACTCTGTATAATAGGCTATAGCTTCATCCACCTCCTTAGAACTGACTCAAACATGGTCCTTTATAGTTGAGTAATAGTCCATCGTGTATATGTAGTACAACTTCCTTATCCATTCATCTGCCAGTGGACATCTGGGTTGCTTCTATGTCCTAACCATTGTAAACAGTGCCACAGTGAACATCGGGGTACACGTGTCTCTTTCAATTCTCGTTTCCTTGGTGTATGTGCCCAACCATGAGATTGCTGGGTCGTACGGCAGTTCTATTTCCAGTTTTTTTAGGAATCTACACAGCGTTCTCCATAGTGGCTGTACCAGTTTGCATTCCCACCAACAGTGTAAGAGGGTTCCCTTTTCTACACACCTTCCCCCAGTGTTTGTTGTTCGTAGATTTTTTGACCATGGCCATTCTGACCAGTGTGAGATCATACCTCCTTTTGGCTTTGATTTGAATTTCTCTAATAATGAGTGATTTTTGAGCATCTTTTCATGTCTTTATTAGCCACCTGTATATCTTCTTTGGAAAAATGTCTGTTTAGTTTTTTGGCCCACTTCTTGACTGGGTTGTTTGTTTTCCCAGAAGACAAAAAGAAACAGCAAGGCAGTGTTATTTATTAAGATAAATTGTCATAGATAAGTGGTATAAATAGGCAGGTAGGTAGGTAGGTAGGTAGGTAGATGACAGATAGATACAACTTTATACACTCACAGCTACACACCCATACACACACAACTTCAACTGCAGACATAACATTGCTTTGGAAAAGCACCACTTCTGTCCAGTCTTCCATCACCTGTGTGCACCCCAGTCTAGCATTTTTTTGTTCTATCTGTATTAACCTGGTTTCCAAAACATTTTGACCTGTTCCTCATCATTTTTGCACCTATTCTTTCCTTGTGACTAGACTGGCAAAAAGCATGGGGTCTGGAAAAATAATTTCCATGAAATCTATTTATTTTCTGAATAAAATCTTTCCTACTGGCCAAAATAGTAACTTATATCTTCTCAAATTGCCTCACATATAATGTCACCTCTCTCTTTCTTCCATTTAATAAACAGAATAGAATAGTAGTTGCCAGTGGCTGGAGGGAGGGAGAAATGGGGAGTTGTTTGTTGGGTATAAAATTTTAGTTATGCAAGATGAATGAGATCTAGAAATCTGTACAACACAGGATGCATAGTTAACAACGTTCTATTGTGCATGTAAAATTTTGGGGAAAGGGTAGAGTTCATGTTTTATGTTCTCCCAACACAAAACCAATAACATAATGACAAATCAATAACATAACAACAAAAGCTCAAAATAAACAAAGAAACACTTAGATTTTGGAGTTGATAGATATGGCTATTACTGTGATTGTGGCAATGGTTTCATAGGTATGCATATGTCCAAACTCATCAAATTTCATACATTAAATACATTGAGTTTTTGAATATCAAGTATACATCAATCAAGTTTTTAAATAATTAAATATTGGATGCCAATAAACCCTGTGAAGCTTGAGAACCAAATGAATCACTCCTGAATAATTAACACTATAGTCTTGAAGTTATGGTCAGTCTATGTATACATATTAATATAGTCCCCGATTGTCCCAGGAAAGATTTTTAAGAACCATTTTGAAGGTTTCAATGCATATTATTCTATTTGTATACTAGGCAGATGTATATCATTATGCTCTGTACAGATATAAGTGAAATATCATCTCCAGCATCATGTTGCATCTTTTTTTTCATTTTGTTTTTCTTTTTAAGATTCATCCTTGTTGTTATAAAAACATTTAATGCATTGTTCTTAGCTTCTGTCTGATGTTGCTTTACACCATGAATAATATTCCAGTGAACTTCTTTGAGTCCCCTGTGGACATATATGAGGATTCAGTTTACAAGTCAATTATAAATACCTTCCCTATTTCATTATTTAATGACTTTGTTGTATCATTGAATACATATATTGGTTTTGGTCTAATAGGCTATTCTTAACTTTTTGTCTTATATTTTTTGTAATTTTGAACTTTTGCCTAAGAAGTTTTTATACCTAGTCCTGAGTCAGTTTTTTTTTTTGTCAATAACTTATTTTACTTATGTTACAATTTTTCATTTCATAATTGCATCTTCATTTTTGTCTGCTCTTCATTTGCTAGTAGATGAGGATCAAGTTTTATTTTTGTTGGTTTGTTTGGTTGGTTTTCTTCTCCATGTTATTTATCATATTCTCAGTGGTCTCCATAATAATATTTTCTTTACCTGATTATCCATGGAACAACTTTTACCATGTAAGTTCTCACGCCTATATAAAAGTCTAGCTCTGAGATATCAATATATTCCATTTTCTTGCCTAATGATTTCCAAAAGACATGATGGTTTTGTGTTTATTATTGATAGCATTTTAAAAATGTCAGTATCTGTTAGGCAAGTCTCATTCATGTTTTTTTAGTTAAATGTATTCAACTGCTTGTGAATTTTTAATACTCCTTTTACAGTTTAGTGTAATTTACTTGTATTTTAAAAATATTCAAATGCTATTTTGATTTTATCATATATATATTCATTATGGGAGGATTAGCGACTGTGGTAGTTAAGCTGTCCTATTCATGAGCAAGCATGGTCTCTCCATTTAATCATTTAACACTCTTAATTTGGGATTTAGATTTTTCCTTTATAGAGATGGGGATGCATGCATGCTTAGCCGCTTCAGTCCTATCTGACTCTTTGCCATTCTATGGAGTGTAGCCCACCAGGCTCCTCTGTCCCTAGGATTCTCCAGGCACAGATAATGGAGTGAGCTGTCATTTCCTCCTCCAGGGAATCTTCAGGACCCAGGGATTGAACCTGTGTCTCTTTTGTCTTCTGTATTGTAGGTGGATTCTTTACCCACTGAGCCACCTGAGAAGCCCCAGAGAGATGGGAGTACACTTGAATAATTATTTACTTTCATTGGTTTGTAGATAATGTAAATGCCAACTTATTTCTATATTTCTTCATTGGTGTTTGATGATTAAAAATAAAAGTGTTGACTTTCTAAAGGCTAATTGTTTCTTTGACAAAATTACTGAATTATATCTAAGTTCCAACAGGTGTGTTGTTAATTATATTCATTTTTCAAAATACATGATCATAGGCTCTTTACAAATAATGGCATATTTTCTGTATCCATTCAGCACGTTATCTATTTGTAGTATTTTTTTTTTTCTTTTCTTTTTCAATAGCGTTGTCCAGAGCCTCTAGTGCTGCATTAAATAGAGCACTGGGCCTAAGAGTACTTCCCTTTTTCCTGATAATAAAGTTACCCATTGAAAGATTTCCTTAGGAAGTAAAATACTTTATGTTAGCTTTGTTTTATAACAAATGTAAATTGGAAAGAGCCCTTTCTGCTCCTACTGTAGTAAAAGCTTCTCATAATCAGTCTTGTTAGAAATGTAAGTTTGTACATTTAATAACAAGTTCAATTTGATTAAACTTATTTATTACTTTTGATATCTATTTTATTAAATTTTTCATTTTCTTTGTTTTTTGTTTTTGTTTTTCTTCTGTGAGAATTTGCCTCCAAGCAAAAATGCTTGGCTTATTTTTAATCTTTTCAATTTCTTTTTTTTAAATTAATTTATTTTTTATTGAAGGATAATTGCTTTACAGAATTTTGCTGTTTTCTGTCAAACTTCAGCGTGAATCAGCCATAGACATACATATATCCCCTCCCTTCTGAAACCCCCTCCCATTCCTCTAGGTTGATGCAGAGCCCCTGCTTGAGTTTCCGGAAATATACAGCTGTCTATTTTAAGTATGGTAACATAAGTTTCCATGTTACTCTTTCCATCCATCTCACCCTCTCCTCCCCTCTTCCCATGTCCATAAGTCTATTCTCTACATCTGTTTCTCCACTGTTGCCCTGCAAATAAATTCTTCAGTACCATTTTTCTAGATTCTGTATATATGTGTTAGAATACAGTATTTATCTTTCTCTTTATGACTCACTTCACTCTGTATAAAAGGTTCTAGGTTCATCCACCCCATTAGACTGACTTAAATGTGTTCCTTTTACGGCTGAGTAGTATTCCATTCTGCATATATATCACAACCTTTAATCCTGTATCCTGTGTATGCAACACCTTGGATTTATTAATGCTATTTTTCAGATCTTCAATATTTCTACTTGTTTGTCTGCTTGATTAATCAGTTAAATCTGATGACTTGCATACTCTTCCCTCTATACTATATTGTAAAAGAATATATTATTAACTAAACAACTTTATGATGGACATGTCTTCTTGTTCTATTGTTTCTTTACTATTATTATGCATTACAGTTCCATGTGATATATTTTGCTTTAAAATTTAGTTTGATAGATTTCAAGAATATTATTCTCCTGTTGTTTTCATTCATACTTGCACAGTATGGCTTCATTCAACATTTTGTTCTAACATTTTTGATTGCTGAGCATTTTTCTCTTATTTATTATAAGATCTCTGAAAACCTATTTGTGGTATTTAATTTAATGGTACATTGAGAGAGTGATACATTGGAAATAAACTAAGTATCCATTAGGAGGATAACTATACTATTTTATATAAAGCAGCACTATAAAAGAACTAGATGAAATAATAGACAAGAGCTATAAGAGTAATTTCAGTAAAAAAGTTACACAGAAACATGTATAAGATAAAATATTTTTATGTGAATTTCTAAAATTTCTTTGTAATTTACCAAATACAGTGAACATGTAAGATTTCCATTGGTTGAAGTCCAGAAATACTTACATTTTATATACAAGCAATTGTTTCTTAAAATCATAATGATAAAACATTAGCATGACTTTAAATTTACATGGTGATTATTTTTATATATATACATATATATTGTATCTATGTATTTTCAAAAGTTTTCAAAACATAAGAAAATCCATAACCTTAAGTGATAAAAGCACAGTATATATTCAGTGCGATAGGAAATCCTATATTAGGATACAAAATAATTTAAATAAGTGATTGAAACATAAGATTTATATTGGTAATAGTAAATCCCAATGTGTATTTATTTAAAGTTTAGATAAAACTCATTATGTAATAACTTTATTCAGACTGTTCTAGCCTCAGGGGTTTCTGAACATATAAGTTCCTTGACTGTAAACGTTTTTTATTAATTTGTTTAGTTCTTGCTAACCAGCTTTAAATGCCAGGAGAGAGAATTTCAATCAATTTAAATTTTTATCATAAATAATATACAAGCATAAACACATTTTCTTGTGTTTGAAATAAAATGTAACGTTCTCAGGGAGCTATTTGTTTGTTTTGTGTTTGAAATAAAGTGTAACATTCTCAGGGAG
Source organism: Bos indicus x Bos taurus (assembly GCF_003369695.1). Lineage (NCBI taxonomy): Eukaryota > Metazoa > Chordata > Mammalia > Artiodactyla > Bovidae > Bos > Bos indicus x Bos taurus. The sequence goes on from NC_040085.1 coordinate 91,963,592, forward strand.
CTATTTGTTTGTTTTGTGTTTGAAATAAAATGTAACATTCTCAGGGAGCTATTTGTTTGTCTCATTACTATTAAAACACACACCTCCAAACCATAGATAGATATATATAGATACATAGATAACAGATTTTTCTCTCACACATGAATAAGGCAAAACTCCATGGTTAAAAATGCACTTCTTCCTGAAGTAAAAACCCCATCCAGGCTGGGAATTTGAGTTAATCATCCAATAAGGACCACGTGCTTCAGTGAACTAGTTTTATGCAGGAATATTTATCATTGGTTCAACAATGAAATAAAAAAAAAGAAAGAAAGATTACTGGACATATTTTAACAGTAGTTTTTTAAATTACATTTTAAAATAAAAATCCAGTTTTGATTTCATATTATCTGATTATATCAATTGGAAACTGAAAAGAAAATTTGGTGCAACTGACATTAAGTCTTCAGCGAAGATTTCACATTGACCATGGTCTTTGCTAACATGGAAGCCTAACTTGACATTACATAAGTGCTTTTGGTGGAGAAACAGGTTTGATGCGGAAAGAATCAAATGGAAAGAAAGGGGAAATAATGACTACATTTAACTCTTACAGTAATTTTTCCTCTAAAGAAGAAAAGGGATATGGATAAACACTAGAAGTTACTTGGAGACAATGGACATTGTTTTTTGTTTGCTCGTTTTTGCTTTCTTTTGCATAAGGTATTTTAGGCCAGAGAGAATGATCTTTAAGCAAGAATAATATGTAAGATACATTGAGAAAGGAGATCTTTGAATAGCCAGCTCCTAGAGCTGAAAAGAAAGAATAGAATACCAATCTCAAATACAAAATGGTTTTAATAGAAATAATAATAGTTTGTTTATTGGAATGAAAGGAAAATCCAACTGTGCTAAGACAGATGATTATATGCTGGTATATTTAGTGGTGGTACTATGAAATTTCTTTCTACTGCTTCTACTTTGTCAATAATGAAATAAATTGTTGACATTTTGAGATGATGATATGAAAGAAAATATAATTTTCTCAGTGATGTGGTGAACCACCTAATCAGGAAATTTTAGTAATATTGTTTGGTACTGTTGAAGGCACACAAGATTTGTAGCTATAATTTTAAAATGAAGTTCATAGACTGTTATTCAAATAGCTTCAGTTACTTGGGTGCACACACAAAACAGACAGAGACTTGGTTTAATCAGAATCAGTGTGTGGGCTGAAAAATATGATAAAGGCACAATAAGATTGTGGGTATTCAAAGAATGTTTAAAGGACTGGAGCACAGAATACGAACTAGTCATTCATGCTATAGAATGCTCTGCTTTTCAAGATTTCGCTTGTGTTCTTGTAAATTTGAAGTGTCAAATTTACTACAAGATCCAAGTTTAAGCATGCACTCTGTCAGATCAGGAACTATAGAATAGGAAGAAGAGTCAGAACAAAAGAAGGATCCTTGACTGCAATCAGCATGTTTCACAATAGGTATAAACAACTAAAGCAGGAATTTTGAAAATGAATAAAGTTGGGGAAAAAAGTCTTGGTAAGAACATTAGAGAACAAAACATTAGAAAACATTAGAATAACAAAAATGTGCATGAAGATTTTACAGTTCTGAGAATACCATGTTGGCTTTTCTGACCATGCCTTTGGTGAAATGCATTTTTCACATGGTGCCTACTTAGGCTGATCAAAATATTGAGCATAATGAAGCTGAAATGATCAATCTTGAGGAAGATGGTCAATCAATGATCTCCCACCATTCCCTTTCTTGACCTATGTATTCTGTTTGCATAGATTATCATTTAGTGGTGACTGTACTCCTTAGTTTAGGCAGTGAGAGTATATAAAATTCAAGGGAAATTGTCTTAGTTTGGGTCACTATAGCAGAATGCCACAGGTTCGGTGACTGAGGCAACAAACATTTATTTCTCTCAATGCTGGAGGCTGGAAAGTCTAAGAGGAAGACTCTAACAGATTGAATGTGTGGTGAGAGCTCTCCCCCTAGCTTGCAAGTTGGCTGCTTTGCTGCTGTAGTCTCACCTGCAGGAGAGACATGCTCTTTCTCTTTTCCTATAAGTTCGATAATTCCATTCAAGGGGACGCTGCCCCAGGACCTAGTTACCTCTCAGAGGCCCCACTTCTAAAAGTCATCACCTTGGTCATTAGGGCTTCAACATAGGGATTTGGGGGACACAGGCATTTCATCTATTGCCGATATTTTAACAGAAATCATATAACTGGGGAACAAAGAAGATATTGCAAAGTCTCTTCCTTTATTTTTTTTCCTCTAAATTTGATTAAAGAAAAAAAAAAACTTACTGGAGTATGAAAATTAAAGTGAAAGTGTTAGTCACTTAGCCATGTCCAGCTATTTGCAACCCCATAGACTGTAGCCCGCCAGGCTCCTCCGTCCATGGGATTCTCCAGGCAAGAATACTGGACTGGGTTGCCATTTCCTTCTCCAGGGGATCTTCCCAACCTAGGGATCAAACTCAGGTCTCCCACACATTCTTTACCATTTGAACACGGATATAAAATATTTTAGTTTCTCGGGGTCTTCTACTAGCCCTAGAAATCCTGTGTGACATTTTGTTAAGATTTTTTTTTCCCACAAAAATGTTTGTTTCAAAAGAAGTTAACCAGCAAATTTGAAGCTTGAAAACAATGCTTTCTCTGCTAGCTGAAGTTTTCGCTGCCCAGAGAAATTACTTGGAAAGATTGTTGTAATATCTAATAAGTAAAGGACTTTTTTTCCTAAAAACCTATCACAAATCTCCAAACAAATAGCAATTATTATGAAAATGTTTGGATAAATGTACTGCACCATTAGTGGTATTTCTCAGTAATGACACAGAAAGGGGAAAGGAAAAAAAAAATCCCAAACACATAACTAGTCAGAAATAGCTATGGACACAGTGAATCTGGTCCTCACAGCAATTCAGCAGAAAAATGTTCTTCAGGAGAGTTCTGTCAGCATAAAATTAATTTAACTTTAAGAGTCTGTCTTTCTTTACTGCTAATTTGAGTTGAATGAATCCATCTGTCCCAGCCAATATTGATAAAAAGATATGTTCTGTCAGAAAAATGAGTGTGTATATATACTTGAGTATGTGTCTGTATTTGGTTGGATCATATAGAATCACCATTTTTATAAGCAAAAATAGTCTAATATAACTAATTTTATATAGTTCATACTTAAAAATATATGCATCTACTTGAATATATGTAAAATATATTTTGTTATAATAGTGTCATGATAAACAATATTTTGACTATATACAAAATATGGCATTTGACAACTATATATCATTTGATAACTTAACTCTATTAACCTTTGCAAATGTCTTAATTCTTTTACCCAGTTACCATGATAGCACTGTGACAGCTTTCTTGAAAAGGAAAATCAGTACTCAGACTATTTGATTTAACCAGAACAAGAAATATTGTACTTTTGAAAACAGAAAAATATGAAGTTTGTAAAATTTCAGAGTATTTTTAACAGAACTATCTCCTTTCAAAGCATTTTTTTATGCTATGAAATCTAAATTGCACCAATTTTTGTATGACTACATTGTCATCAAGCATTTATCACAGCAGAAAGTTTCTGGCAGTTAGAGCTCTGTGTCCTCACTGCTGAGGGCCAGATTCAACTCCTGGTTGGGGAACTAAGATCCCTTAAGCCACATGGTTAGGTTCAGCCACAACAGGAAAAAAAAAAAAAAAGACGTATTGATCATGTAGAGAGAAGAAGGGCACCGAGGCCAGTTTTAAGGAATATGTAAGTAGTAGAATTTGTCATTTTCTTCCTCTCTCTTTTCACGTAGTGTTGCTTCATGACTTGTAGGTACAAAGCAGTTGGCACAAAAGGATGCTGTGTGTAGTAAGCTGAAATCTCTGCTGGCTTTGCTGTGTTCCGTCCATATGCTATCTAACCCAGAGTAGTCTACAATCAAATTAGAAAAACTGAGCATATTTTAGCTATGTGCAATCAAATTAAAATTACAGTATGTTAATTTGTGTAGTATATAATCAAACCCTTCGTCTTTATTGCCTACATAGTAATTAGACACAAAGGTAAGTAATAAGCATATATGTCATATAATGTTACTTTGTTTTAGTCTGTCTAGGTTTTTGTTTTTTGTTAGCTTTGCACTATACGCTGGCTCAGTGGCAAATAATCTGCCTGCCAACACAGGAAACACAAGAGCCTCTGGTTTGATCCCAGGGTTGGGAAGATCCGCTGAAGCAGGAAATGCAACCCACTTGAGTATCCTTGCCTGGAAAATCCATGGGCACAGAAACCTGGTGGGGTACAGTCCATGGGGTCACAAAGAATCAGACACTACTAAATGACTGAGCACACACATACATAAATTCATTAAACAACTTTCTGTAAGCTTCTATTGTGAGCCAGAACAGTCACAGATATGGGAGAAACAGTTCTAAACAAGGCAACTTATCTATATAAATGTCATAATAGCATCTCACTTCTTTAATTTCATTACTATCCTAATCAGTAACACATATAGCATAAATATGCTCTTACCCATGAATCACTATTTCTGAATCAAAAGCCCCAGTATGTGTTTTTCATTTGCTTCCACCTCTGTTTTTCTGCCAAGCCTTACCTAAGCACACCAATATATAAAACTCTGGGGCAGAGATTACAAACTCATTTTTCTTTTTTTAGGAACACAATCAAATTATTTCCTGGTCTCCTTTTTCTGGATAAGTGAGGTTGTGTTACTGCATTCTTGGTAATGCAATGTGGATAAAAACGGTGAATGCTACTCAGAAAAGGCTGGCTTTTTCTAGTTGTGAAGAGTGAATAGATGGGGAAACAGTGTCAGACTTTATTTTTGGGGCTCCAAAATCACTGCAGATGGTGACTACAGCCATGAAATTAGAAGATGCTTACTCCTTGGAAGGAAAGTTATGACCAACCTAGATAGCATATTCAAAAGCAGAGACATTACTTTGCCAACAAAGGTCCATCTAGTCAAGGCTATGGTTTTTCCTGTGGTCATGTATGGATGTGAGAATTGGACTATAAAGAAAGCTGAGCACCGAAGAACTGATGCTATTGAAGTGTGGTGTTGGAGAAGACTCTTGAGAGTCCCTTGGACTGCAAGAAGATCCAACCAGTCCATTCTGAAGGAGATCAGTCCTGGGATTTCTTTGGAAGGACTAATGCTAAAGCCGAAACTCCAGTACTTTGGCCACCTCATGAGAAGAGTTGACTCATTGGAAAAGACTCTGATGCTGGGAGGGATTGCGGGCAGGAGGAGAAGGGGATGACAGAGGCTGAGATGGCTGGATGGCATCACTGACTCGATGGATGTGAGTTTGAGTGAACTCTGGGAGTTGGTGATGGACAGGGAGGCCTGGCATGCTGCGATTCATGGGGTCTCAAAGAGTCAGACACAACTGAGCGAATGAACTGAACTGAACTGAACTCAGGAAAAAAAAAGATTTCCAGTTTAGAAATAGAAAAAAAGAAGATATCATGAATTCAATTCTAAAGCAATAGGAGATGATAGAGAAAAATGAAAAAATATGGCCCCTCAAATGTTGTATGAGAGAAAAAATGAGTGTGCTAGAATCATGTACCCTCACCCAATCATATGGATGGTGACCGTGGTATCCCAGTCCTGGAGACAGTGTTAAATTCACAATAGAAGGAGCGATTTAGTTTCTCACCGCGTTAGCTCCTCAAGTGCCGTAGAGCTAGAGTTTGAAGATAGGACATAAATGATTGTCTTAACATTCTTACTGAACTGCAAATGAATCTTGCTGAAAAAGTAAAAGGGAAAGTTGCTCAGTGGTAGTAACTGATAAAATCTAATCCTTTTTTATGGAGTAAAGAAGATGAATTCAGAAATGCGCTGAAGGAGAATTTCATTGATTTCAGAGTTGAAACACACAATGGTGGTATTATTAATATTCACTTTCACTTTTCACTTTCATGCATTGGAGAAGGAAATGGCAACCCACTCCAGTGTTCTTGCCTGGAGAATCCCAGGGATGGGGAGCCAGGTGGGCTGCTGTCTATGAGACCGCACAGAGTCGGACATGACTGAAGCGACTCAGCAGCAGCAGAGAGGGCACATATTTGTTGCTATTCAGTCACTAAGTCATGTCTGAGTTTTTGTGACCCCATGACCTGCAGTATGCCTGGCTTCCATGTCCTTCACTATCTCTCAGAGTTTGCTCAAACTCATGTCCATTGATCCAGTGATGCCATCCAACTATCTAATTCTCTATCCCTCCCTTTTCCTTCTGCCTCAATCTTTCCCAGCATCAGGGTCTTTTCCAATTAGTTGGTTCTTCGCAACAGGTGGCCAAAGTATTGGAGCTATAGCTTGAGCATCAGTCTTTCCAATGAATATTCAGGGCTGATTTATTTAGGGTTGATATACTAATTAATTAATTATAGTTACAGAGAGCATAGCAAAGGTTCACAGTTGTCTTTAGTGGAGGAAGAGTCGTGCTTAATACCAAAAGAAATTATTTCTGATTACAAGTACCCCAAATAGTTCTCCATCGCTAGAAATACCTAGGGATAGAATGACTAACTCTCAGACAGACCCCCTCAATCATCACCTGGTCTTGCTGCTGTGCTTCCGTTTCCAAGGCTGTGATGGCTATTTGAGTACCCTCATCAGAGCCCCCGAATCTCTTTCTGTAAGACGTTCTGGGTTATGCTCAAACGTCTTACAAGCTACAGGCATCCGATTCAAAGGCCACGATCCCCATGTCTCATTTGGAATCTTACTGTATATTATCTTAATATTTCATGGCATTGGCCACATTTTTGTGTAAATAGAATTACCTCAAGAAATAAACAACAAAATAAACGTTTATTTTAGAAACCCTTCTACTTATACTCACAATACAATTTGAATAAATCACTTCTGTCCTTGAATTTAGTACAGACCAGATGCCTCTGAGAACTCACCAATTCTAAACTCTCTTCCTTGCTAAAGTGGAAAATGAAAATTTAATCAGGTGTCTTTTTTGGGCTGTTGAGAGACATGAGAACATTTTCAGAGGCATCAGGTGCTTCTAGGAGGCTGGAACATTCAATATGATATTTTAGGATCTCACTTCCACCTCTGTCTTAAAGCTTTTCTTCTCCTCCAACATCATACCATGTTTGGTTTTTCCCACCACTCGCTTTTATGTAAACTCTTCTCTGTATATCAAGAATGTCTCCTTTACATTCTCTTTTAAATGTCCATCCCAGTATTTCACTTAAAAATATAGAAGAATAATCTTTGCTTCCATCAATGAACAATTTTTCTCTCTACTTCCATCTGTATATATATATATATCTAATACATATATGAGCATATACAAATAATATATATGTAATGTAGCATATATATAGTACATATAAATGAATATGTATTACATATATTAATGTGTACATATTTCTGTCTCCATCACATATATAGACTTTTTTATATTTTGTATAAAAATATATATTTTATATTATTCAGTATGTTATATATCAAAATATATTTCATATATATACATCTTATACATAAGATGTAAATAAATAAGATGCATGCATCATATATATATACACCTGTGTATATATTGCATACTATATTATGTATATCATCACAATATATATTATACAGGATAGTATATTTTTTCATATATTGACAATACATATATTTCAAAGACGATATCATCTTGCATTCAAACATTAGCTATCTGATGAAAAATATATTTATTCAATACCCTATGTCTCAGTTCCCTTATATGTGAAAGAAGAAATATTATTTATCTCATAAAATTACCAAAAGTATTAAAATATATCATACTGGTTACATGCTGAAAATGTCTCCTTACACATCAGATCAGATCAGATCAAATCAGTCGCTCAGTCGTGTCCGACTCTTTGCAACCCCATAAATCGCAGCACGCCAGGCCTCCCTGTCTATCACCAACTCCCGGAGTTCACTCAGACTCACGTCCATCGAGTCAGTGATGCCATCCAGCCATCTCAGCCTCTGTTGTCCCCTTCTCCTCCTGCCCCCAATCCCTCCCAGCATCAGAGTCTTTTCCAATGAGTCAACTCTTTGCATGAGGTAGCCAAAGTACTGGAATTTCAGCTTTAGCATTAGTCCTTCCAAAGAAATCCCAGGGCTGATCTCCTTTAGAATGGACTGGTTGGATCTTCTTGCAGTCCAAGGGACTCTCAAGAGTCTTCTCCAACACCACAGTTCAAAAGCATCAGTTCTTCGGCGCTCAGCCTTCTTCACGGTCCAACTCTCACATCCATACATGACCACAGGAAAAACCATAGCCTTGACTAGACGGACCTTTGTTGGCAAAGTAATGTCTCTGCTTTTGAATATGCTATCTAGGTTGGTCATAACTTTCCACACATAGTATGCCTCAAATAAATTCTGGTTGCTTATTAATATTAAAATCATATCTAGTGTCTAGCTACTGGAGTGCCTGCAAATAATGGTGCTTGAGAATACTTGCTGAAATGAGGTAGACATATTTATATATCTTTATTTATAATAATAATGAAAAAAAAGAACTATATCTCATATCTTATTATCCCAAGAAATGTCTTGTGAAAGAATTCAGTTCAGTTCAGTCGATCAGTCGTGTCTGACTTTGCAACCCCATGGACTGCAGCATGCAAGGCTTCCCTGTCCATCACCAACTCCCAAAGCTTGCTCAAACTCATGTCCATTGAGTCAGTGATGCCATCCAACCATCTCATCCTCTGTCGTCCATTTCTCCTCCCTCCTTAAATCTTTCCTAGCATCAGGGTCTTTTCCAATGAGTCAGTTCTTCGCATCAGATGGCCAAAGTATTGGAGTTTCAGCTTCAGCATCAGTCCTTCCAAAGAAAATTCAGGACTGATTTAGGATTCTTTATGATGGACTGGTTGGATCTCTTTGAAGTCCAAGGGACTCACAAGAGTCTTCTCCAACACCACAATTCAAAAACATCAATTCTTCAGTGCTCAGCTTTCTTTATAGTCCAAATTTCACATCCATATATGACCACTGGAAAAACCATAGCCTTGACTAGACAGACTTTTTTTGGCAAAGTAATATCTCTGCATTTTAATATGCTGTCTAGGTTGGTCATAACTTTTCTTCAAAGGAGCAAGTGTCTTTTAATTTTATGGCTGCAGTCACATCTGTAGTGATTTTTGAGCCCCCCAAAAATAAAGTCTCTCACCATTACCATTGTTTCCCCATGTATTTGCCATGAAGTGATGGGACTAGATGCCAGTATCTTAGTTTTCTGAATGTTGAGTTTTAAGCAAACTTTTTAAATCTCCTCTTACACCTCATGCGAAGAGTTGATTCATTGGAAAAGACTGATGCTGGGAGGGATTGGGGGCAGGAGGAAAAAGGGATGACAGAGGATGAGATGGCTGGATGGCATCACCGACTCGATGGACGTGAGTTTGAGCGAACTCCGGGAGTTGGTGATGGACAGGGAGGCCTGGCGTGCTGCAATTCATGGGGTCATAAAGAGTCAGACACAACTGAGTGACTGAACTGAACTTATACTTTCACCAATAGGTGTTTTAGTTCTTTGCTTTTTCCATAAGGGTGTTTTAATCTGCATATCTGAGGTTATTGATATTTCTCCTGACAGTCTTGATTCCAGCTTGTGCTTCATTCAGTCTGACATTTCTGATGATGTATTCTGCATATAAGTTAAATAAGCAGGGTGACAATATACAGCCTTCATGTACTCTTTTCCCAATTTGGAACCAGTCTGTTGTTCCCTATCTAGTACTAACTGTTGCTTCTTGATTTGCATACAGAACTCTCAGGAGGCAGGTCAGGTGGTCTGGTATTCCCATCTCTCTAAGAATTTTCCACAGTTTGTTGTAATCCATACAGTCAAAGGCTTTGGCATATTCAATAAAGTAAAAGTAGATGTTTTTCTGGAACTCTTATTTTTCTATGAGCCAACAGATGTTGGCAATTTGATCTCTGGTTCCTCTGACTTTTCTAAATCCAGCTTGAACATCTGGAAGTTTCAGTTAATGTACTGTTGAAGCCTGGCTTGGAGACTTTTCAGCATTACTTTCATAGCATGTGAGATGAGTGCAACTGTGTGGTAGTATGAACACTCTTTGGCATTACCTTTATTTGGATTAGAATGAAAGGTGACCTTTTCCCAGTCCTGTTGCCACTGCTGAGCTTTTCAAATTTGCTGGCATATTGAGTGCAGCACTTTCACAGCATCAACTTTTAGCATTTGAAACAGCTCAACTGGGATTCCATCACCTCCACTAGCTTTGTTCCTAGTGATGCTTCCTCAGGCCCACTTGACTTCTCATTCCAGGAAGTCTGGCTCTAGGTGAGTGATCACACCATTGTGATCACACTGGGTCATTATGATCTTTTTGTATAGTTCTTCTGTGTATTCTTGCCATCTCTGCTTAATATCTTCTGCTCCTGTAAGGGCCATAAAATATGGTCCTTTATTGTGCCCATGTTTGTATAAAATGTTCCCTTGATGTCTCTAATTTTCTTGAAAAGATCTATAGGCTTTCTCATTCTATTGTTTTCCTCTATTTCTTTGCATTGATCACCAAGGAAGGCTTTATTATCTCTTCTTGCTATTCTTTGAAACTGCATTTAGATGCTTATACCTTTCCTTTTCTCCTTTATGTTTAGCTTCTTTTTTTTCTCAGCTATTTGGAAGCCCTCCTTAGCAACCATTTCACCTTTTTGTGTTTCTTTTTCTTGGGGATGGTCCTGATCACCACCTTTTGTACAATGTCACGAACCTCCATCCATAGTTCTTCAGGCATTCTGTCTATCAGATCTAATTCCTTGAATCTATTTGTAATTTCCACTGTATAATTGTAAGGGATTTGATTTAGGTCATACCTGAATGGTTAATGGTTTTCCCTACTTTCTTCAATTTAAGTCTGAATTTTGCAGTAAGGAGCTCATGATCCGAGCCACAGTCAGCTCCCAGTTTTGTTTTTCCTGACTGTATAGAGCTTCTCCATCTTTGGCTGCAAAGACTATAATCATTCTGGTTTCAGTATTAACCATCTGGTGATATCCATATGTAGTGCTATCTCTTGTGTTGTTGGAAGAGTGTGTGAAAGTAACACTTATATCTTATATCTCAGCCTAGGGGTTCTAGGGGTATTACTGTATTACTTGATGGTATGCCAAATTGGTCAGAAAACCTCAGCTTCCAGGCAATTCTATATTAGTAGTTATAATCTTTTTATGCTTTCAGCAGAAGCCTCATTCTGAAATTTGTTGTTATTGTTCCTTCACTAAGTCAAGTTCGACTTGTTGCAATCCCATGGACTGCAGCACACCAGGCTTCTCTGTTCTCCACTATCTCCTGGAGTTTTCTCAATGTCATGTCCTTTGAGTCAGTGATGCTCTCTAACCACCTTATCCTCTACTGCCCCTTCTCCTATTAGCTTCATTCTTTCCCAGAATCAGGATCTTTTCTAGTGAGTCAGCTCTTTTCATTAGGTGGCACATTTTTGGAGCTTCAGCTTCAGCATCAGTCCTTCCAATGAATAGTCAGAGTTGATTCCCTTTAGGATTGACTGGTTTGATCTCCTTGATGTCCAAGGGACTTTCAAGAGTCTTCTCCAGCACCACAGTTTGAAAGCAGCTTTTTTTTGGCACCCAGCCTTCTTTATGATCCCACTCTCACATCCATAGATGACTATTGGGGAGCTACATAATGCTGAGTCCCACTATCTCTGCGTGAGATGAATGAAAATAGAAGTCTTCTTTAAAAAGTGATTTTAAGTCTTATAAGTTCTGTATGTAACAAAGCAACTTGCATGTGATAATTCCCTATCCCAGTGAGTAATGAACCATACACAGTTCACTCAATACGTGCTCAAATGAGTTTGCCAGTTGTAATTCCTGGTTTCTCACCTTATAGCTCAAACTGGCATAGAGCATTATGAGACTCAAGGGCAAAAAAAAAAAAACAGCATTGTTGAGTTTATTAATACCCCTCCCCAAGCCCCCTTATTCATCCTCCTACTGAACTATGAGCAAGTGACTTGGGGCTGAAAGACCTTCCGCAGGCCTCCTCTGGTGTTTCTCAGCCCGGCACATATAACAAAGTTTACTGTACACATATGAGCCTGTTTATTGAGTGTTATAGGGAGAACATTTTCAGTGTAACCTGATAGGGAGACTCATGTGGTAGATATGTTTTAGCTTGATGTGGTTACCAAGTCATGCTGTCAAGGCAAAGAATTCTATAATTTGCTTGTAAAGAATGAAAAGATACATATATCCTTTCATTCATTCTTGGTGAGTTTGTAAATTAGTATGTGAAAAATCCACATGACTTGTCAGTGTGGAAGTTAACATAGCTCGGGAATTGGTCCATAATACACACTGGGCTCTTTAAATCATTTAAAACATTATTTGGCGAGTGGTTACATGGACTTGACAAATTGGAATCCATTATTAGTGCTGGTGTTGCTTTTGGCTCTGGTCTCCTTGACCATCCCCCCACCCCTAATTTCAAGCTGCATAATAGCAGTCTTGGACATATTAAAAAGGTTGTGTGTGGTGGAAGAAGGGGATGGGGTAAGATAAGCAAATTGTAATGTATTAAAAAAGTTTAAAGTATACTTATGGGCTCTCTTTGAATAGTGTAGAATGTGCTGGATCAGAACTTTTTTAAACTTTCTGGAATTCTTGAAATACAAAATCAGCTTACATATCAAGAGAAGAGAAAGTTGCTGACAGGAAGTTCTGCCTGCCCCCAGAGATGGGATAGCCACTTATGAGCAAGTCATACTGTAAACTCTCAAATATGGCCAGCTCCCAAGGGCACTCAACCACAAGGAAGGGACTTGGCAGTGACAACCTTCCCACTATCAACTAAGCCAGGTTCTGACATCAGCAAGTCAATTACAGTCAACCATGATCAGTGACTTTCTAGAATACAGAAAGGAGAGTATTTTAACACAGAGGAGACTTTTAAAAAATCCCTGTTCCCATTTTTTTTTTTTTAATTTAGCAGATGTGGAAAGATTGGCTCAAAGACATTAAGTAACTTGATTAAAGTGAAACAACTAAGTGTGATGCCTGTATGAGTCTTCCATACAATGTTGCTCATTTAAATTTGAAACAAGCTATTCTAAGACTAGATTCAGATCTTCTAAAACAGTATACCAACTTTCTTTTATATAATGGCATTGCCAAAGATTAGAAGCCAAACTATTTCTGAGGAGTAGCACAGCACAGTTGCCTTATTTTCTTTCCCCAGTGTGCCTTACTTTGGTATTCTACTAAAATTAAACTATGATATACTTAATGTATATCATAGCACTGCTAATTGTACATTAGACACAAGAAAGCACAGATATAATTCCTACAAGTGTTAAGGAAAGAAATAGGTTTTTAAAATTATAACACAGACATTAGAGGGAGTAAATATATAAAACATTCTCAACTTCTTACAAAGATATGAAAATACATTGAAAAAAAAAAAAAAAACTGTTGAAAAGAATATGGCCAAGTAGAAATGTTATCTGGAGGAATTCATGGAGAGAGTAAGTAATTAGACTCTTAGAAAAATATGCCAATAACCTTTTAATGGCCGACAGAAGTGAGGTGAAATATGTGAAAGATTCATTTCAATTGAGCAATTGAGAGTCCAGTGGCAGTTTACACTTGGGACAGAAGCCTAAGGAGAGAGGAACTTGAAGACTCTGAGTCGTCATTCTTCTTTTGTAGGTTAGAGACTTTGGAGAAAGTAGTAAACTTGTATAAAGAGCTTATATGATCTGAATCTTCACTACTATACCTAGGTCAAAAGGTAGTTTAATCTATAATATATATAAACAGCTCATACAGCTCAACAACAAATGACCCGAATGAAAAATAGGCTGAAGACCTTAACAGAAATTTCTCCAGAGAAGATATATAGGTGGTCAGTAGGCATATTAAAAAAATGCTCAATATCGCTAATTATTAGAGAAATGCACATCAAAAATGCAATGAGGTACCACCTCAAAATCATCAAAATGGCCATCATTAAAAAGTCTACAAATAACAACCTCTGGAAAGACGTAGAGAAAAGGGAAAAGGGAAACCTCCTACACTGTTGGTAGGAATGTAAGTTGATGTATGACTATGGAAAATAATATGGAGATTCCTCAGAAAAGTCAAAATAGAATTACCATATGATCCAGCAATCCCATTCTGGACACGTACAACTCCCCCCTCCAAAAAAAAAAGTCATTCAAAAAGATACATGGAACCCTCTGTTCATAGCATCACTATTTAATTGTCCATCAACAGATGAATTGTTAAAAAGATATCATAAATATATATGATGGAATACTACTCAGCCATAAAAATGAATAAAATAATGTCATTTGCAGCAACATAGATGCAATTAGAGATTATCATATATAAGTGAAGTAAGTCAAAAGAGACAGACACATACCACGTAACATCACTTATATGTGGAATCTGAACTACAGCACAAATGAACTTATCCACGAGACAGACACAAACCAGTAAGCATGGAGAGCTGTCTCGTGGTCGCCAAATGGGAGAGATTAGGGGAGAGAAGGCCTGGGAATTTGGAATTAGCAGGTGTCAGCCATCATACATAGGACTGATAAACAACAAATTCTACTGTATAGTACAGGGAACTGTATTCAATATCCTGATAAATCATAATGGCAAAGAATATTTTTAGAGTGGAATGACTTCATGTGTATGACTGAGTCACTTTGCTGTACAGTAGAAATGGGCACATCACTGTAAATCAACTATAAGTCAATAAAAAAGAAAAGATAAAAAATGTAACCAGGAAAACAGTGGCAGCTATGCAGTCCACACAGCTATGGTTGGGTCAGATAATAGGTTTCCTTGGTAGCTTAGCTGGTAAATAATCTGTCTGCAGTGCAGGAGACCCTGGTTTGATTCCTGGGTCAGGAAGATCTGCTGAAGAAGGGATAGGCTACCCACTCCAGTATTCTTTGGCTTCCTTGGTGGCTCAGTTGGTAAAGAATCTGTCTGCAATTCAGGAGACCAGGGTTCAATCCCTGGGTTGAAAAGATCCCCTAGAGAAGGGAACTACCCACTCGAGTATTCTGGCCCGAAGAATTTCATGGGTTTGTAGCCCATGGGTCGCAGAGTCATACCCCACTGAGCAACTTTCACTTTCACAACCATGAAGACAAGAGAAGACACACTCTTATGGATTCTAAGTGAGGGACTCTGGTGAGGGATTAGATGTTGTGAGTGCAGTAAAGATTCAGCTGTCCAAAGTGGCCTAGGGAAGAATAATACATAGCAGATTGAAGTGATGTGGCTGCACTGATGCATGTGAGGGAACACATTTGGAAGAGCAATGGAGAAAATTGCCAACAAAGGTTCATCTAGTCAGGCTATGGTTTTTCCTGTGGTCTAGTATGGATGTGAGAGTTGGACTGTGAAGAAGGCTGAGCGCCGAAGAATTGATGCTTTTGAACTGTGGTGTTGGAGAAGACTCTTGAGAGTCCCTTGGACTGCAAGGAGATCCAACCAGTCCATTCTGAAGGAGATCAGCCCTGGGATTTCTTTGGAGGGAATGATGCTAAAGCTGAACCTCCAGTACTTTGGCCACCTCATGCAAAGAGTTGACTCATTGGAAAAGACTCTGATGCTGGGAGGGATTGGGGGCAGGAGGAGAAGGGGACAACAGAGGATGAGATGGCTGGATGACATCACTGACTCGATGGACGTGAGTCTGGGTTAACTCTGGGAGTTGGTGATGGACAGGGAGGCCTGGCGTGCTGCGATTCATGGGGTCGCAAAGAGTCGGACACAACTGAGCGACTGAACTGAACTGAGACCATAAATCTCTTAATCAACACTGTTTTAAAAAAATTCAGAATGGGTACCTATCAGTAAGAAGCTTTGCAAACCGCTACACATCAAAATCAACAGTTTAAATGGTGAAGATGTTATAAATCCATCACTTAGAGTACAAATGATCTAAATGGAGAAACCTTCATTCAAGAAAATCTACTAAATCTTGGTAAAAACAGTAAAATAACCTACTCTCTAATCTGTTGCTCAGCTCAGCTTCATATTATGTGGCCTGTACCCATGGCATGTACAGCCAAGAAGAGACGGAGTATAGGTTCTCCCAGATCTAAGTTTGAGATTTCAGTTTCAAACCAGAAAGGGCAGATTGTTGTTACTTCACTGTCTTGCTTTCCTAGCCCCCAGTGAAAACCCCCTTTTTTACTCATCCTCCCTCAGAGGGTGGAAACTTTATTTTAGGAGTTACAGACCAATAATACTGAGTCCCTACTCACCCAGACCCCTAAGGGCAAGGATATCTCTCCAGGCAAAGCAGGTTCTGCTTTGGCCCCAGCTCCAAACACTGACGTAAGGATTTTGACTAGAATGAAAGGAGGTACTTAGGAATAAAAAGCTTCAGAACTGTGCCTAAGGATGCATTTAGAACAAGAATGGAGAAAGTAAAAACTAAGGGCATTTTTGATAGTAGCAGAGATCGTTGTTGTTGCTTTCAGTTGCTAAGTCATGTCCGACTCTTTGCAACCCCATGGACCGCAGCATGCTAGGCTTCCCTGTCCTTCACTCTCTCCCAGAGTTTGCTCAAACTCATGTCCATTGATTCAGTGATGCCATCCAACCATCTCATCCTCTGCCACGCCCTTCTCCTCCTGCCCTCAATCTTTTCCAACATCTGGGTCTTTTCCAATGAGCAAGCTCTTTGAATCAAGTGGCCAAAGTATTGGAGCTTCAGCTTCAGCATCAGTCCTTCCAATGAATATTCAGGGTTGATTTCCTTTAGGATTGACTGGTTTGATCTCCTTGCTGTCCATGGGACTCTCAAAAGTATTCTCCACACCATAAATGATAATTTCTTAATGTCCACAAAATGGTAGAATAGTAGGAAGCTTAATAGAAAACCAAGAAAAGGCACAACCAAAAAAAGCCCTTCTGGGATCAGAAGAAGCTCTGAATCTGGAAGACTGTGCATTTGTGATGAGCTGCACCCACTCAGGAGCAATCACAGCAGGGCCTGGGTCAAATTTTACAGCATTACCCAAGAAAGAACACACAGATCTATTAAGACAGGACAGAAGCTTCACTGGGAAAAGAGGCTTAAATCAAATACTGGCTGAATGAACTATTCTGACTCAAAAGTAACTCCCTGAAAATCAGGTTCAAAAATAAAATTACACACATCCTTGGAGTTCTGGAAGAATGCATGAATGCCCAAGGCTATAGACTCTGGAGAGATCACAGAGGAAACATTCAACCTAAAAGTTCCTAGCTAAATGCAAAACATAAATAAACACATAAACTCATTGAAACTTAAGTACAAGCCACATGTGCACACATGTGATGCTACTAGGTAAATATCTGACTGACTAAGGGACTTAAGCAGAACCTTTGATCCCTAAGTGGACTATGGTGACATAGGAGAAATCCCTAAGCAGCTAAATTAAAAGGTAAAAGCAAGGGAGAATCAGAGTAGGGACATTGAAGGTTGCACATTTTTGGGGTGGCTGTGGGATTTCACAGAATCAGTTCAGCCAAGTTCTAAAGAAATAAACAGATGATTAAGCAAACAGCAACAGCAGCCTCTGGTGGGGGTGGAGAAGAAGTTAGCTGTTTCCTAATGTATTATCTAAAATGATCAGTTTCCAACATAACATTTGAGTCATCTAAAGAGATAAGGAAGTATAACATACATCCGGGTATCGAATGGAGATAAAAATAAAAATCATTTTGAAGTGGATGAGATGATAGACTATGCTAAGATTTCAAAGCATTTTAATACATATGTTAAAGGAACTAAAGGATACCATGCTTAAATGATTAAAGGAGGGTTAATGATATTGATCGAAGAAGGCAATGGCACCCCATTCCAGTACTCTTGCCTGGAAAATCCCATGGATGGAGGAGCCTGGCAGGCTACAGTCCATGGGGTCGCTAGGAGTCAGACACGACTGAGTGACTTCACTTTCACTTTCCACTTTCATGCATTGGAGAAGGAAATGGCAACCCACTCCAGTGTTCTTGCCTGGAGAATCCCAGGGACAGGGGAGCCGGGTGGGCTGCCGTCTCTGGGGTCGCACAGAGTCGGACACGACTGAAGCGACTTAGCAGCAGCAGCAGCAGCAGCAGCAATGATATTGATAAAGTGTCCCTCCATCCAGAAGATACAACACTTTTATAAAAGTATATTCATCTAAAAGCAGCCCCCAAATATATGAAGCAAACACTGAATTGACAGGAGAAATATATAACTCAATAAGAGTTAGAGACGTCTATATACTACTTTTAGTAATGGAGGGGCAAGATCAAAAGAAGAAGAAGAAAAAAAAAAGAAACCTGATTATGTTGCAAGTTAACTAGAAATAATAGATATTTGTAAACCACCCTACTCAACTGCAGCAGAATACACATACTTTTCAAGCACATATGAAATATTCTCTAAGATAGGACATATTCTAGGACATAAAACAAGCTTCAATAAATATAAAAACATTTTGATCCTATAAAGTACACTCTCCTACTACAGTGAAATCAAATTGAGAGATATACAGAAGAAAGTTTTGGAAATGCAAATTATTTGGAGGTTAAACAACTCACTCCTAAATGATCAATGGGTGGAAGAGGAACTCACAAAGAAATAAGAAAATAACTTGCCGTGAAACTAGATAAAAATACCACATATCAAGACTTATAGAAAGCAGGGATATCATTCTCAGAGGGAATTTTTTGTCTGCCAAAACCTACATTTAAAAGAAAAAAAAATTGTTCACAAATTAGCAATCTAAACTTCCAACTTAAAACAAAACAAAACAAAACATAGTAAAACAAGATTAAATGAAACTGAAAGCAAGCAGAAGTAGGAAATAATAAAGATTAAAGTTGTTGTTATTTAGCCACTAAGTCATGACTGACTCTTTATAGACTCTTCTATAGCCCAGCAGACTCCTCTGTCCATGTGCTATCTCAGGCAGGAATGCTAGAGTGGATTGCCATTTCCTTCTCCAGGAGATCTTCCCCACCAGGGATTGAACCTGGGTTTCCTGCTTTGGCAGGTGGATTCTTTACTGTTGATCCTCCAAGGAAGCCCAAAGATAAAAGTAGAGATAGGTAAAACAGGGAATGGAAAAAAAAGAGAGAAATGCATAGAAAATCAATGACGCAGTTGTCGCTTGGAATTTGAGATGGTGTCAAAATCCTTAACGTATGCTTTGTAAATTCACAATATATGTAAAGCATGATTATCACATTAGAAAGGCAGAGAAGAAGTTGGAGTAGCAAAGCATGGGTTTGCTGTGTCCTCTGTTAAGGATATCATCAGGCTGAGATCAAGGTTTCAGCTGGGAATATGATATTGCCTGAAGTTTGGGGCTTTCTTCTAAGATCACTGGTTTTTGGCACAGTTTATTTCTTTGTACTTCTGTGGCTAAGACTCCTATTTTCTTGTTGGCTTTTGTTTGGGGATACTCTTAGCTCCTAGAATCCTCCTTCAGGGATTTGCTACATGCTCCCTTAGTCTTGATATATGGCTCTTTACTGTCTTCCAAGCCAGTAAGAGATCAATAGAGACCTCAACTGATTAGGTCAGACCCACTCAGGGTAACTTCTGTTTTTTTGGACACAAATTCAACTGATTGGGCTTTTAATTATATGGATCAAATTCATTTTGCCATATAACCTAACATAATCAGATAAGTAAAACCCTCTCATATGAATGTATATATAGTAGCTGTTGCCAAGTCCAACTAATAGATACATATCTTCTTCATGAACTCACAAAACAATACAAATGGAATCATGAACCTTATAAGTGATCAAATAATTTATGGCAACCAAAAAAATCCGTACATTCAGTTGGAAGAGAAGAACTAAATAGATTCAGATGTTTTTATACAAGTTGAAGATTGAATTAGCTGACATTCTCTTGTTGATCTGTCTTAGACATGTGTAAAGAATAATGAAAAAAAATAGTAGTATGTTAAAGATGTAGAGTCATTTCACAAGTATTTTATCATTTCATATTGATTAAAATAATGAATATTTCCAAGCCAGTGGGAAGTACTGGGTTGGCCAAAAAGTCTGCTCATTTTCCATGGAAGACCTTAAAGAACTTTTTGGCCAACTCAATATTTACTTAACACCAAGATTATAATTTTTATCTATCTTTATGACTTACATTTCTCCATCCTGGGCCTGTAAGTATTGAAAATAAATCGTATGCTTGTTTTAAAAGTGTGAAGTTCCCTTTCAACTTTATAATTCATTACATTAGTATTATAAGGAGTAATCTAGAAGGAAAATAGAGGGAAATGAGAAAATGAACAAAAGTAAAGAAATATATGGTTAAGAAAGAAGATAAAATACAGAGAAAAGGAGAAAACCCAGCTCTTAACTATTTAGAACTAGCTTCAGGTCTCAAGTTTGAAAGCACTTCAGAACTCTTAGCTCTCAGATATGTATCTGTACTGTGCTCTTCTCTGAAATAGAAGCCCTAAATTCTTTCATATTTATTTTAAATTGCCTCATTTATAAAAATGATTCATGTTTGTTTTCCTGACTTTTCTTATTTGCTACCACTGACAAAAGATTCCAGCCAAAATATTTGAGTCACTTAGAGATTATTTTTTTCATGCCTATTTATCTTCCACATTCAGAATCCTTCTCTTGTCCTTTCCTGGTTCGGGAATCACTGACTACATCTATCTACCATCTTTTTAGACATCACCAAACAACTCAGATTTTCTTCTAGGTCTTGGCTTTTCTCAATGCAAATGTGCCTGTCCTGTGGAGTTGCAGCTTAAAGCATTTTGTTGTATTTCATGCTGCCCTTTGAAAGGCGACTGGTAGATCCCAGATTAATTTAGTGCAAGTCGTTCTGGTCTGCACATTCCTGTTGATGTAGCTTTAACAGAATTCATGTGTGTGCATGCGTGCTCAGTTGCGTCTGACTCCTTTTGACCCCATGCGCTGTAGCTTGCCAGACTCTCTCTCCATGGAATTTTCAAGGCGAGAATACTGGAGGGAGTTGCCATTTTCTACTCTAGAGAGATGTTTCCAACACAGAGTTTGAACCTGCGTCTCCTGTATCTTCTGCCTTGGTTGGCAGATTCTTTACCACTGTGCCATCTAGGAAGCCCATATTATGGTCAATAACAATAGATCAATATAGCAAGTATTTATATCTATATATCTAAATAGATATTTGCATGAAGGTATACATTTATATTGGAGAAGGCAATGGCACCCCACTCCAGTACTCTCGCCTGGAAAATCCCATGGACGGAGGAGCCTGGTAGGCTGCAGTCCATGGGGTCACTAGGAGTCGGACACAACTGAGCGACTTCACTTTCACTTTCACTTTCATGCATTGGAGAAGGAAATGGCAACTCACTCCAATGTTCTTGCCTGGAGAATCCCAGGGACAGGGGAGCCTGGTGGGCTGCAGTCTATGGGGTCGCACAGAGTCGGACACGACTGAAGCGACTTAGCAGCAGCAGCAGCAGCATACATTTATATATGTCTTCAACTAATATTAGCAAATTGAATCCAGCAACATACAAAAGAATTATTATATTGCAAATAAGTGAAATTTATCCAATAATGCAAAAAAAGTGAAAGTGTTAGCTACTCAGTTGTATCCAATTCTTTGTGACCCCATGGACTGTAGCCCACCAGGCTCCTCTGTCCATGGAATTCTCTAAGCAAGATTCGAGAGTAGGTTGTCATTTTCTTCTCTGGGGTATCTTCCTGAACCAGGGATTGAATCCAGGTCTCCTGCATTGCAGGCATACTCTTTACTGACTGAGCCACCAGGGGATTCCTCAAGTAATGAAAGGTTGATTAAATACACAAAAATCAGTTAATGTAAATACACATTATAAATGAAATAAAATTCAAAAACCATGTGAGTATCTCCAGAACCAAACAAAAAGTATTTGACAAAATTCTACACTCATTAATTAAAACAACAAAGACAACTCTCAACAAGCTGGGAATAAATGAAAAATTATTCCACCTGATAAAGGACATTTAATACACCCTTAATGGTGAACATGAATGTTTCCCTCTTAAGGTCAGAAACAAGACCAGGAAGTCCATTCTCATCAGTGTTATTCAATATTGTACTAAGAATTCTAGACAATGCAATCAGGAAAGACAAAGAAGTAAAGTTATCCAAACTGGAAAGATAGAAGTAAAATTGTTTTTATTCACAGATGATACAAGCGTGCAGGGTGAAAATTCTAAGATTCACACACAAAAAAGTACAATATCAAAAGTAATAAGTCACAAAGGTTGCAAGATGTAAAATCAGCGGGGCGCGGCGCGGCGGTGAGGCGGCGGCTGGAGTGTGTGGCGGCGCGGGCGCTCAGCATGGCTCGCCTGGTGCTTGGTCTGATGATCTGTACCCTCTTTATAACAGTTAATGGTCTGTATTCGTCTAGTGATGATGTAATTGAATCAACCCCCTCAAACTTCAACCGAGAAGTTATTCAGAGTGACAGTTTGTGGCTTGTAGAATTCTATGCTCCATGGTGTGGCCACTGCCAGAGGTTAACACCAGAATGGAAGAAAGCAGCAACTGCCTTGAAAGATGTTGTCAAAGTTGGTGCAGTTGACGCAGACAAACATCAGTCCCTAGGGGGTCAGCATGGTGTTCAGGGATTTCCTACCATTAAGATTTTTGGATCCAACAAAAACAAACCAGAAGATTATCAGGGTGGCGGAACTGGTGAAGCCATCGTGGACGCTGCCCTCAGTGCTCTGTGCCAGCTTGTGAAAGACCGCCTTGGCGGCCGGGGCAGAGGCTACCGCTCTGGAAAACAAGGCAGAGGTGACAGTTCAAGTAAGAAGGACGTGATTGAGCTGACGGACGACAACTTTGACAAGAATGTCCTTGACAGTGAAGATGTTTGGATGGTTGAGTTTTATGCTCCCTGGTGTGGACACTGCAAAAACCTAGAGCCAGAATGGGCCGCGGCCGCTACAGAGGTGAAAGAGCAAACGAAAGGCAAAGTGAAACTCGCAGCTGTGGATGCCAGTGTGAACCAGGTTCTCGCCAGCAGATACGGGATTAGGGGATTCCCTACAATCAAGATATTTCAGAAAGGTGAGTCTCCTGTGGATTACGACGGGGGACGCAGGAGATCCGACATTGTTTCCCGGGCCCTCGATCTGTTTTCTGATAATAATGCTCCACCTCCTGAGCTGCTTGAGATCATCAACGAGGACGTCGCCAAGAAGACGTGTGAGGAGCATCAGCTCTGTGTCGTGGCCGTGGTGCCCCACATTCTTGACACAGGAGCTGCAGGCAGAAATTCTTACTTGGAAGTTCTTCTGAAGTTGGCGGACAAATACAAGAAGAAAATGTGGGGGTGGCTGTGGACAGAAGCTGGAGCCCAATCTGAACCTGAGAACACGCTGGGGATTGGAGAGTTTGGATACCCTGCTATGGCAGCTATTAACGCACGCGAGATGAAATTTGCTCTCCTAAAGGGATCGTTCAGTGAGCAAGGCATTAATGAGTTTCTCAGGGAGCTGTCTTTTGGGCGTGGATCTACGGCGCCTGTAGGCGGTGGTGCTTTCCCCACCATCAGCACCAGGGAGCCCTGGGACGGCAAGGACGGCGAGCTTCCCGTGGAAGATGACATTGACCTGAGTGACGTGGAGCTGGACTACCTGGAGAAAGGTGAATTGTGAGAGGCTCCGCAAAGACTTCAGCTTTCTTTTCTTGGGAGCAGATTTTCCTGTGGTGAAGGAACGTCCTTTCCAGTCCAAGGAACCTACCAGTGGCCTTTTTAACGGAGAAGTAACCCTTGACTGGTCATTTGAAAACACTGCAGCAGTGAACTTTTGCATCTCAAGAAAACAATGAAAAATTCTATGAGTTGTCATAGCCAGTGAAATGAGTTGTATCCTGTCAAGTAATATTTTGAAGAAAACGGATGGGCTGTTGAAGCGTTTTTCCCTCCCTCTGAGTTGCTGCTTGGATGTTCTTGGAGGCTGTTTCTTACATACAGGTTTTTTAATGTGACCCTTTTCATTTGAATATTAATAGCTTTTTTCCATTAAAGAATAAAACAATATTTTGGACAATGCCAAAAAAAGAAAAATCAATGTATAACATATTGATGGCAGGATGGAAAAATCTAATAAAAAGCAAGGTGGCCAAAAATGGATACAGGGAAAGACTAAAGTTGAAGAAGAAGGGAAAAAAAAAAAAAAAAAAATGGCAGCAGTGTTTCGGAAACAGAGTGCTCTGCCCTCAAAATATGACCTGCTAAACACCCTAGGTGGGAGGAAAGTTTTGTGACTTTTTTGCAGGGAAATCTTGGAAAGACTTGAAAATTAGAAGAAATTAGAAGAACTAAATGGGCATGTTTACACCTCATTTTAAATTAATATCAGCATGAAAATAGAACAGACTCCAGTGGTAATAAAATTGAATTTCAAGGTAAATAAAATAGTGTCTTTTAAAATACCCAAACAATGAGATGTTAGACTGGGGTGGCTCTAATGCCTTTGATGGTTACATAAGCAAAGCAAAATCCTGTAAATCCCTCAAGATTAAGAAGAAAACCAATCATAGCCAAGTAGACTTTCCTAAATTATGCAATCACTTAAGCTATAGACAATCAAATAGTTTCCTTACTTTGTCTCCTTGTCTTCTTTATAAAAACCCTCACGCAAGTTCCTTTCAGTGGAGCACTCCTAACCAACTCTGGTTTGACACTGCTAATGTAAATCCATGATAGCCCAAATAAACTCTTCAAAAATTAAATTCATCCTTTAAGATCTGTTTGTGAGCACTTACATGTTTTAACTATGTTAAAAAAAGGAAAACATTTTATTTCTCTGGCAAGTTTCCCAATTTGGGGTATAATTCTCTGCTGTTTCCCTTGGGTCTAGTAATGAGCCTAGCTCATTTCATATCAGCAATCCTAGGGAACTAGGGCAAGGAAAAATAAAAGGGAGCAGCAGTGGATTTAATATTTTTCGCTTGTAACCTTTCATGAAATGAAAAGGAAAATACCTTACCTGTTGTCTCCTCTACTCAACTATTCTATAAATACAGCACTACTTCACTACAGATGTCACACAATAAGCAATTCTGCAACCCTAGCTGGGGGGTCCTACAAATGTAACACCATCTACCTGGAGGAAACATCGGATTAAGGCTCAGTCCCAAAGGCACCTCCTCTGTCCACTTCAGACACCAACAGCGAGTCCAGATTATCCCCTGTGCCTCCAACTAACTTCCTATAAACCAGAGTTCCTATAAGCCCCTGCCGTGTTCAACTAATTTGCTTGAGGGGCTAACAGAATTCAGCAAAACAGTTTGCTCACTAAAATACTGGTTTCCTACAAATGATATTAAAGGATAAAAATCAATTTCCAAAGAAAAACAGAAGGTAAGGTCCAGAAGGAACTGGTGCTTGTGTTATAAGATTGAACTGGCCTTTTTAACACCTGAGAATGACCCAGAAAACAAAGCAATCTTCTGGAGAATGAATCAAAAGGGAAGAAGAATAATTGAATAGAGAGGGTTTTAAAAGTCAACTTCAAACTAAATAAATAGTTATTTTTTTACATGATCAATAACAAACAGAATAGGTATGTGTATGATGAATGCCTTAAAAGTAGGCAGATGAATAAATCAAATGAGCCATATTCAAACCAGTATAATAAAACCAGAATTCAGACACATTTTTGTTAACTTCTCCTTCATTCATCTCCCTGAGAACTTGCAATTATATTGTAAATCTAGTTTTACATCCTACTCTTTTACTTAATATTAACATTAAGCATGTCTATGTATGATTAAATCTTATTTATATTATTTCTAATACTGGATCACTCCAGAATATTAAATAAATGTACTATGCATTAGCAAATCACACTTACACTTTGAAATATTTAATTTTTTCATATATTTTCAAAATAGATGATACTGCATTAAACATATTTATAGATAGGAGCTGTTTAAAATTTATTTTCAATTATTTATTTGGATAGATTCCCAGAGTATGTTTCAAATTTTAATACAAATATGCAAATTCTTTGATTACTTTCCATAAAGATTATATCGTTACACTCTCATAATCAGTGTGTGCAAGCACATATTTCTGTATTGCTGATAACAGATTTTTTGAGAAATTCTAAAGATCTAGTTAGATTTCATTCCAAGAAAAATTTAAAGGGATGTCTGAAAAAAAAAATAAATAAAGGGATGTCTGTTAATTAGTAATCAAATATCAGGATTATGATATGGAATAAATATTTAGATCTCCCCTGTATCTAAAGATATATAAATGTCTATACAAATGGAGAAATTCTAATCTCCACTTTTCAAAGAATATATTTTCTGATACTGGCCTCAATAATATCTATATTCTGATTCACAACCTGATATTTACTATTGGGTCTCTAATATCTCAAGATTACTGGTTATCTTTCAGAAAACAAAAGTATCATTCAAAGAGTAGAAAGAAAATAAAATAATAGGGTTCTCATTTAACTTTACAGTTTTAAAAAAATTGGGCTACAGTAAAGCCCTAAACTGAGCTTCCCAGGTGGCACAGTGATAAAGAATCCTCCTACCAATGCAGGAGATACAAGAGATGTGGGTCCAATCCCTGGGTGGGGAAGATCACCTGGAGAAAGAAATGACAACCCCCTGAGTATTCTTGTGTAGAAAATTCCATGGACAGAGGAGGCTGGTGGGCTACAGTCCAGGGGGTTGTGAAGAATCAGATACAACTGAGCAAACATGCACACACACGCACACACAAAGCCCTAAGCTCCGCATCAACCACTTGTAAATATCAGTATAACTAGAACCAGCAGTTTTTCCCCCTCTCTCTCTAATGAGTAGCTGTTCTGCAAATATTACTCATAAAAATACTTTATAGGACGGAATAAAATCAGTTCCAGTTTTAGGCTATCTAATTTCATGGTTAAAAAAATTAGAATATGCATTGCAGTTTTCTCTTTAATCTGATACACAATGCCTGCAAATCAAAATGGATTCTTTCTAATTTCAACTTAAATTGGTGAAAATATAAAATAAAGGACTGAGAAAGAAAAGACGGAAAATAGGCAGGAAACAAAATTGAAGGAATCTTATATGTTCTTTTCCTAAAATTGTGTACCTTGTAATTGTATTCCCAAGCATCAGTTTTAAACTTTGGGTTCCTTGCCATGAAATTAGCTCTCCCTTTCACCCTCAAGTTTAAAGAACAGAAAATGAAGTGCATCATGTGGACTTCAAGCTGTAATTTCCTTTAAAGTTGTTAAAGTCATAAACTGTAAGTGGGAACCGAAAGTCAAAATTACAACCTTTCTAATATCCCAACCAGGTATGCTTTATTTTTATATAATGGAGGTTTCCGCCAACTCCACTAACACCAAATTTGCACACAATTGCCATTAAAAATAACTTTTTTCCCATTTTATATAAAGAAAAAGGCAAGAACACCACTGAGTTTAAAACTGTTGCCACTTTTAATAAAATGTTTCAGGTATTTTCAATAATTAAAATAAAAAATAAATCAATAGCAAAGAAAAGATAACCATTTAAAGAAATAGCTCATTTACCTCACTTGAGATGGTGTAAGTCTAATATGTTTATTAATTATTTTTGCTTCAGTAGAATTCTTTGTAAATGACAGTGTAAGCAGAAATAAGGTGGCAGCAAATGGAAAGGGTTTGAAAGTATTTTAAACTAACTTTAAACTAACTTTCAAATAAATAATTTCACTATATAACTGATACGAGGGTCATTTACTTCCTAAAGATGACAATGCTTTTTGCATAGTGATTGTACAAAATATTTTTAAAACAATAGCAATATTCTGTCATCCAAAATGTTATGCTTTACTTAATATTCTAATACATATTACCCCAAACTGGACTACATAGGGTATCACATGAAAGGGAAATTGGAGATAAGGATATTTTAAGTCACTCAAGTAGACATTACAGCTATATTTTGGGAATGGATACAGTGATTCAAGAGCATCTTATATTTTTTAAAAGTGATGAAAAAAGGACATTGGAGATACCCCTAGTTAAGCGGTTGGCATAAGTAAAAAATGGACACCCCAAATCATATCAAAATAGAATATGATACATGATATAAGAAAGAGTTATGCAAATGTTGGGATTCATAGACATCCATCCAAGAAGAATGAAAATATGTATCACAAATATTAATATATGAAAATTCATAATGGAACTCACTTTAGCAAAAATGTGGAATGTCCATCAATCAGTGGATGGATAAACACAATTATGTGCCTGTACACTGGGATACTTTTCAGTAATAAAAAGAACAAAGTCCTAGTATATGCTCCTACTTGATAAACCTCCCCGAAAATACATCAGTGAAAAAACTCAGCTGTAGAACATCACTTACCATATGAAGTGGTCAATTTATAGAAAATGTTCAGAAAAGACAAATGCGTATGAGAAGAAAGTAGGCTGGTGGTTGCCCGGGACGGGGGCGGGAACAGTGTGTGCTAATGATTTCCTTTTGGAGTGACAGAAATGTTCTATAGCTAGACTGTGCTGTTGCCTGGCAACACCCTGAACTTCTCAAAAATCATTGAATTGTGCACATTGAATAAGTCAACAATGTGATACGTACGTTAAAATCAATAAAGTGGAAATATGTTTGGTTAGGATTCAAAAGATGAAATTGTGGTTATAGGAAGATCTCATAGAAGAGGATATATTTGGAAGCATTTTAAAGCTTAATGTGATTTGATTTTATTTATATGTGTCATGCAGGTCTACATAGAAAAAAGAACAAAGGTAGCATAAGTAAAAGTAATATTTGAATTTGAATTAGACATTAATACAATATGAAAGATGCACATTAAGTAAGCATAAGGAATGAAGCAAATAAAACACACTCAAAATTTTCTGTTTCAGTTATAAAATATTGACTTGGATAATGAAATCCTCAGTACAACTTGAAACATCAGAAAGAAACATAATTCTCATTATTTCAGCCAAGCAGGACTTGGTGATGTGAAATTCACTTGTACAAGTGGAGAGGACGATGGGGTGGGGGCATCTGAGTAAGAGGAGAGAAACTAGAATTTATGAGCATGCATAGAAACAGCTCATTAACAGCACTCAGAGTTTACTAAGCTCTTTATTATGTTTTACCCCAAGCTAAATGCCGTCTGTACTGTATCTCATTTAATCTGGACAACTCTATTAGTTAAATACCATTATCACATTCATTCTGCAAATGAAGAAACTGATTCAACAACAGTTACATAACTTCAAAATTCACAAAAGCTGGTATGTGAGAGACCTGAGAATTAAACTTAGGCAGACATTCCAATTGCTGTTGTTATTTAGTTGCTAAGTCATGTCCAAGTTTTTGTGACTCCAAGGACTGTAAATTTGCAAGGCTCCTCTGTCCATGGGTGGAGGAGCGTGGTGGGCTACAGTTCATGGGGTCCCATGGATGGAGGAGCGTGGTAGGCTACAGTCCATGGGGTCGCAAAGAGTCGGACATGACTGAGAGACTTCACGTTCTTTCACTTTCTGTCCATGAGATTTTCCAGGCAAGAATTCTGGGGTGGATAGCCATTTTCTTCTCCAAGAGACCTTCCCAACCCAGGGATCGAACCCATGTGATTGGCAGGTAGATTCTTTACCTCTAAGCCATCAAGGAAGCCCAGACACTTCAATACTGTCCACCTGTCTATTCAACAACACTGCCCCTCGCACTTAATCAAGATGTTCTTTCAAGTAGTGAGGCCATGTCCACCCTCCAACATGATTTCTGCTGCCCTACAGCAGCAAATTGTATTGATTCCATCTACATTGTTTTCACGGACCTACCATGATTTTCACTGCAGATGGTGAAATTAGATGACTGCTTCTTGGCAGGAAAGCTGTAACAAACCTAGACAGTATGTTAAAAAGGAAAGGCATCAGTTTGCTGACAAAGGTCCATAGAGTCAACCCTACGGTCTTTCCAGTAGTCACATAAAGTTGTGAGAGCTGGAACACAAAGAAGGCAGAGAAGCAAAGAATTGATGCTTTTGAACTGTGGTGCTGAGAATCCCTTGGACAGCAAAGAGATCAAACCTGTCAATCCTAAGGCAATCAACCCTGAATACTCATTGGAAGGTCTAATGTTGAAGCTGAAGCTGCAATATTTTGGCCACCTGAAGAGAACAGCTGACCCAAAGGAAAAGATGCCGGTGTTGGGAAAGATTGAAGGCTGAAGGAAAGAGGCTGAAAGAGGATGAGATGGTTGGGTGGCATCACTGATGCAATGGACACGAACTTAGGCAAACACCAGGAGATGATGGGGGAGAGGGAGGCCTGGGGTGCTGCAGTCCATGGGGTCACAAAGAGCTGGACACAACTCGGCAACTTAGCAACTTAGCAACAACAACCATGATTTTCAACGTTTTTCTACCTGGACCCCCGTATCCAGAATCTCCACTCTTTACTTTCAGCCTTTTCTCAACTCACCTTGTGATTTAGTCCCAAACTAAACTACCCACTGCTCATTGACCCCACCATCACTGGTATCTGCTTACCTAGACTCTTGGAAAATAGTTCACTATGTAAATCTAAATTTGTAGGGAATATGCCTCATCGTACATAATCGGTTTAGACGCATTCTTTCCCATTCTAACCCAGATATCAAGAAGCTCAGAATAGTCACTTGATTTTGTAAACAGTTTAATTAGCAGGCATTCTACCCTTTATTTGCTACTTCTAAAAATCACTACTATAGGTATTTAAGGGTAACCATTTTCTTAGGATAATTCACCCTGAATCCCATATCAGCACAGGAACCTCTACCTTCCTGGCACAGTAACATTCGAAGAGATGTAGTTAGAATTTCTATGGCTTTTTTCTAACTTAGCAGGGGAATAATATTTTAAAACAGGAATAAGATGTGACAGTTTAAATACAGCTGATGATCTTAGCTCCTCTGAGAAACTCCCCAGTGAAAAAAAATAAGAAATCTTAAATGCATAAACATGCAAACAGAAAGAGAACAGAGAATGTGACAGCAGTAAATGAGAGATATCAACAGTTTTCCAAGGCTGGAAGTCAAACTTACGAATCATGTTATTTGACTTAATAAAGAAGAGGAAATTGGAATCAGTGTGTGCAGAGGCAGGTTGACTCAGGGAATCAAAGAACGTTTGTGAGCCCTGAGGACCCAGTACAGGCAACCCTAGAAGAGACTGGCAGAACAGAAAATGTAGGAATGAGTTCAGGGATATGCCATGATCTATTGCTCAAGTCTCCCCAACACACAAAAACTTCAGAAATTAGGTGGGTACTTCTGGTCCACCCACCCTAGAAAGACACTAGTTTTGCTTTTGTTTGTTTTGGTGGAGAAATAAAGCCTAAGAGGATTGGCACTTGGACGCACTGAATGTAAGAAAGCAGATGTCAGAATGGCAGAGAAGAGAAGGGGGATTGAATGAGTCAGCACCCTGAATGGGGAGTTATTCTTCCAATGTCTTCTCTCATTCAGAGAAATCCAGGCAGATAACAGAAGCATTTTCCTCTGAAAAAAATGGAAAAACCTCCAAGAAAGAGAAAAACAGAATGACAAACTTTTGAGAGATCTGCAAATCACAGAAGACCCTATCTGCGTATCATTATTCAGGGGAGGAGGAGAACACACCTAGCTAAGCATGAATAAAGCATGTCAAAAACAAAACCTTTTCAGAAAGCAAACATTTCTTTGTAATTTAACCCAAATATCTTTTATTAAAAAGTTTCTAAAGGCTCTGGTTCTGAAAAATGAGTCAAACCAATAAACAAGAAGATACGTTATTCAGGGAACATACAAGATTGCTAACTGAAATACCAAGATGAGCATTTGTGCATGGGCTCCGCAGCTGGAGCGGCAGTAAAGACTCTATTTGCTAATGCAGGAGATGCAAGAGACCTGGGTTTGGTCCCTGGTCAAGAAGGTCCCCTGGAGGAGGAAATGGCAATTCTCTCCAGTATTTTTTGCCTGAAAAATCCCATGGACAAAGGAGCCTGGGGGCTACTGTCTACGGGCTCGCAAAGACTGAGCAAATAAGCAAGCATGCAAGCAAGTGTGCAGTTCAACCAATAAGCATCCAATCTTGATCGGAGCAGGAGAATAAGGTGTAGAATAAGGTGTTAGAGAGGAAGATCTCCCAACAAAAGGGATGGATGAAGGGAGGAAGAGACAGTATGTGTGTGTGTGTGTGTGTGTGTATGTGTGTGTGAGAGAGAGAGAGAGAGAAAGAGAGAGAGATACTCTAAGGTATATCAAAATATTTCTCACCAAAAATCTAAACTTTCAAAGGTATCCATTGTCTTCCTGTTGGGATCTGTACCAACAATCTTTTTCCTCCCGAAAAAAAAAAAGTTATTTCTCTGTTTCATATCAGTGCCTTAATCATATTAACACAAACAAAAGAAAATTAATCTTTTATTAAGGGCAAATCCATGCACGTAGACAACAGATATTTTAATTCAAAGGGGAAATTGTTATTTTGTACTATTTGTATTGTCTCTGAAAGCAAATACAAATATTGTTGCCATGACAACATCCATGCTTCTGATTTATTTATTGTTTGCTTCTTAGTAAATACTGTAAAATGAGTGCAGTGTCTGGATTTATATCTCCAAAGAGTAATAAACAAGAGACAATTAACAGGTAATTATTTCCACCTGCTGAACTCTATTTTGAGGAGATTTGATTAATTAACAGCAAAGATCTGTCATCATTAGTTCCAGAGTCTTTTATTTCTTATTTATCAAAACATGGAAATACTATTAACATTAACTTGGAGTAGAGTCTCCTGTCCATTTTCTGGGTCATTGCTCGTGAACTCATTATCCACATAATTGTAAAATATGGCTACTGTTAAACAATGTGAAAATATGATTTACCATTTAAAAGTTAATAATAATTTTGAAAAATGAAAACTATATTTGAAAAAGATAAAAATTGCATTCTTGGTAATTATGCCAACTGTTTGACATCATTCAAAGATGGGAATATTTTTTGTTGAAATCAAATTTACTTTTTAATTTCTTTTGATAGGAAGTTACTAACTGATGGATTTACTTGTGTCCCAATAGACTTTTAATCTTTTTTTATTTTATTATAAGAATTGTGCAAGACAGTCCTTTAAATTAACTGCATCCGGAATTCTTCCTGATTTAAGGTAGTCTAGAAATGAATAGCTCCATCTCTTGGCTCTCTTTCCATCCTCTCAGATTAATGCTTTGCAAACCTGTGTGAACTTTCTGATCAGAGCATAGAACTGGGAAATTTCCCATTTTTGATCTTTGTTATGTATGGTAGGCAATAAACAGGCCAGCATGAACGTTGAAGCAAAAATGTAAAGGATTGTTTTTTCTTTAAAAAAAATTATGAACCTGCTGGCACAACAGCCCAACTGTGAGTGTTTAGGAAATATCTTAAACTTCATAAATCCAAATTGACAGTCAATCTCACAAATGCTATGTGCATCAAGCTGAAGAAATTCATTATTCTTTCCGTTTGACTTGAAGAAAAAAATCATATCCTGAGAAAGTATAAAGTAATGAACATTTACCTTTCTGAAAGCTTAATTTCCTCACTTTGGGATTCAGAGCATAAAATTTGCCTTTACCATTATGAGTGCTGGCTGGAGGAGAGAAGACAGATGTCTCCAGTACTTCCTACGGCTTATTTGCTATGTTGTATCAGAAGTCTTGCTCCTCTTGTCATAAGCATGCCATTACTTTGTGGATTTAGCTAGCCTCTGGGAGGGTGGTTTGGGAGACTGAGAAGTAACCTATAGTTCAGGTTAGTTTCTAAATGCAATCTCAACCATGAGACTGTAATTCAAAGACATTAAAAATATCAAAAGCTCAGTTCATATGTGTATGATTATCCTCCTTCATAATCTCTTTTCGGGAGAAGACTGTCACACCAACTCGTTTTTTTTTTTTTTAAACCATCTTAGCCATTTTTAAGTGTGCATTTCAGTACTGTAAAGCATATTCAAATTATTGGGAGACAGAGGTCCAGAAACTCTCATCTTATATATCTAAAATTATAGCCAATAAGCACTCCCCTGCCCCCTCCTCTTAGCCTCTAGTAACCAGCATTCTGCTTTCTGCTTCTATGAATATGACTACTTTAAAAAAACTCAAAGAGGTGGTATCATACAGTATTTGTATTTTTGTGACATATTTATTTCACTTAAAATAGTGTCTCAAGGTTCATCCATGTTGTGGTTTGTGGCATTCTCTCCTTTTCAAGACTGAAAAACATTCCACTGTGGGTGTAAACCGCATTTTCTCTCTTCATTCATTCATCAGTGGACATCTGGGTTGTGCCCACCTCTTGGCATTTGTGAATAGTGGTGCTAGTAACACGGGAGTACAAGTATCACTCCCCATTTTTAATTTAAAAGTGACAATTTGAGCCATCTCCAGTTTAGTTCAGTTCAGTCGCTCAGTCATGTCCGACTCTTTGCGACCCCATGAATCACAGCACACCAGGCCACCCTGTCCATCACCAACTCCTGGAGTTCACCCAGACTCACGTCCATCGAGTCAGTGATACCATCCACCCATCTCATCCTCTGTTGTCCCCTTCTCCTCCTGCCCCCAATCCCTCCCAGCATCAGAGTCTTTTCCAATGAGTTAACTCTTCGCATGAGGTGGCCAAGGTACTGGAGTTTCAGCTTTAGCATCATTCCCTCCAAAGAAATCCCAGGGCTGATCTCCTTCAGAATGGACTGGTTGGATCTCCTTGCAGTCCAAGGGACTCTCAAGAGTCTTCTCCAAAACCACAGTTCAAAAGCATCAATTCTTCAGCGCTCAGCCTTCTTCACAGTCCAACTCTCACATCCATATATGACCACAGGAAAAACCATAGCCTTCTCCAAGTAATGTCATATCCTGTTTCTTTGATGTTTGTTTTCTCCTAAACAAGGAATGCTCAGAATTGAAAAACTATTTAGATTTAATGTGATTATCCCTCAATAAAGGTGTTTACAATATTGTTATCCATATTTGCAGCATTCGTACAAAAACATTTAAAGTCATAGCTTAAACTGAGTGGACAAATGATTAGCTTTGATGTTCCTAGATTTCACAGATTTCTGGTTGAAAATTTTACCTAAAACTTCCAAACAATTCCTGAGCCAAAATTAACTAGTCCTTAGTCAGTGAAGTTCTAAGGCAGATCTGTGCCTATTCAAAATTTTAGTTCCTTCTCCCTCCCTTCAGTTTCAAGTCTCAGTTGTCATTTTAACGCCAAAATAAAGCACGTTAATTTTTTTCATTGATGTCATATTCAAGATCCTGATGGTATCACATTCATCCTTTCACTGATGTCATATTTAAGAGGGTTTTTTAAAATTTTATGTTATTTTATGTAAAGAAGTAGAAGGAAAGAGATGAGGAGAGTAAAGGGAGAGAGGAAAAGAAGAGGAAAAGGAAGAACATGGTACTGTATAAGCAATATGGCTTTAGTGGTTAATACGGTAGATTTGGGGTCTGGCCGCTTGGATTTGCATCCAGATGCTGCTAACTTAGAGGTACTTGAGCTTGGAAAAATTATTTATTTCAGTTTGTAGCTCAGTTTCCCGATATGAAAAACAAGTTAATTACCTACTTTTTGAGATTTCTGTGAAAATTGTATGGATTATTTCCATACAAGCTTCTCAGCACAGAGTCTGGCATATAACAAACTCTCAGGACGTAACTCTTAGCTCTTAAATAATGACTCCATGGTTCTTATAACTAACTTTGGTCAGGTTTAAATCTAAACCAAACCCAATTCAAAATTGTGCTTATTCCATAAGAAAACAAACCGCCCAATGTTAATGCACTTTGTTCCTCTGGAATTTGGGCCCAAGATGAAGCAATTTTAATTTAGGGGTGACATTTTAAACTCATAACTTAATTTAAATTCAGTTTTCAAGGTGCCTGGATGACACATCTGGAAAAAATGGAGTTCTTTGGCACAAAAAATCATTTCACATGCAGTAATGTCTGATTTGTGATACCGTTGTTTGGCTTCACAGTTGATCATGTGATAGAACAATCCAGATGTGTGGCAAGCCCTGTGTCCAACGTGATCTTGCTAATGCACACAGTGATGGAGCAAGGCCTGGTGATGTTATCAAGAGCCAGAGCAGAAGAGTGATGCAATGCAGATGGTGGATCGTATTGTATGTTTACAGTCTATGACCACAGAACATGTGTGTCTCACAACTGTGTTCTGTGGCCTTTTGATGATATTTTAACAAGGTCTGTGTGAATAATTTAAGCAGAAGGTATCCAAATCTACTAAGTGCACCTGTATCTGAGTTTGAAAATTGAATCTGAACTGGGAAACATTTTCAATAGGAAAATGACAATGGAGCTTTGGGAGCGGGTTAAACATCAGGTATCACTGGACTTGCCTAATTAAGTTCTAAAGTCCAGATTAAGGACTTTTGATCTTCTACTTCAAAGCCCAGAGTTGCTACTTACAGGGCATGCAAACTTGGGAAATTTACTTGAATTTTTCATGTTTTAGTTTTCACATTTGTTAAAAAAGGGTAATATTAATCACCTTTTTTAGTCTCTTAAAATAACGCCTGGTACATGAGAAGCCCCAGCTGACATCAAGAACAGATGCAAAATGCATACAAAGCGCACAGAAATTAGGAAGAACAAACTCAGACCGACGCTCTAGTGTGTGCCAAGAAGTTGGCATCTTCTAAAACAGGATCTTTTTTAAAGATTTTTTTGTCATGTGGATCATTTTTAAAGTCTTTATTTAATTTGTTACAATATTGTTTCTGTTTTATGTTTTGGAATTTTGGCCATGATTCATGTGGGATCTTAGCCGAGGATGGAATGCTTACCCCCTGAATTAGAAGGTGAAGTCTTAACCACTGGATAGGAGAGGATTGTATCTGACCCAGTTTCCCTCCCGCCAAATCAGGGTTATGTTATAACTTCCAGGGGCCTCTTTCACCAAAACATGATTTAAAAATATATTTTATGCTTGTGTTGGTATAAAGGCAAATATATTAATATATTTCAATATTTTCGACCTGAATGTCCAAGGTTTTTTCCCGTTTTTTTTTTTTTTTTTCATAAGATATTCATTGGCCCCTAAGAGCACCATGGGCCAAAGGCACTGTGCCTAGTGGAGATCAGTCTTACACCAAATACCATTACTTCCACTCTACTGTTAAAAATCTGAAAGATTAAGGAACTTAATGTAGACTTACATACTTAACAAGTGGCAGAACAGGGATTTAAACTCAAGTTTAACATCAAAGATCATATTCTTCCCTCCTCACCTGATCTTCTCCAGCGGCACATCAGAAATGGTCCATGTTTTCCTTCACCATAGTCCCTCCTCTCACTCAGGGCAAGCTTCTCCCTGTTGACTTTCTGTTGGTAGCATCTCTCTTCCCTCTTCCCGTCTCTGAATTCTCCCTTTAAGATCTCACAAGATTTTCCTCTCCTTTGCAATATCAAATATTCATTCCCTTCTAGGTATTGATTGCGTTAAAAACAATCCAATAGACAACCTGTCACAAAGACATTAATGACTGATAATGACATGCTTCCCACTGAAGAATGTTCTCATTTTAACAAAAGAATCCTGAAGTTGAAGCTTTTATGTAAAACAGTGCCTTCCTAATTTTGCTACTCTGTCTGGCCTGCCTTAACAAGATACCACAGACTAGGTGGCTTAAAAAACAGAAATGTATTATTTCACAGATTTGGAGGTTACAAGGCCCAAATCAAGATGTTAATAGGGCTTATTCCTTCCAAGGGCTCTGAGCAAAGAATCTGTTACAAGCCTCTCTTCTTAGCTTGTTAGAGGGCTGTCTTTTCCCTGTATCCCCTCATATTGTTTTCCCTCTGTGTGTGTCTGTGAGTCCAAATGTCCCTTTTTTATATTGTATTGGAACATACAATATAAAATATTGGAAGTCATATTGTATTGGAACCCACCCTAATAAAAAACCCTGACTTAAAATAAAGGCATATTCTGAGGTTCTGGGGTTAGGACCTCCACATGGGAATTGTGAAGGGATACAACTCCATTTATTATAATAATATTACAGGTTGAAGTATAATGAAAGTCCAATGTGGAGAAAATTTTGTGATTGAAAGATATTTTCCAACCTCCCTATCACTCTATTAAAAGAAAAAAAAAACCTCATATTCATGAACAATGCATTCATTCAGACCAATATTTTCTTTTCCCAGTCTGCTCAAAAATTTGCCTTTTTGTGTTTCTGTTTAAATTGGTCACAACTTCTTAAAAATAAATCAAAATGTATTAATACTATTAGGCAAAGAATAGTAATGCATCAAGCCGGAACCAAACCACTTTGGCACTGTTGACATTTGGGAAGACTGTTTTGTGCCTTGTAGGATATCTAACCACACCTCTGGCCTCTGCTCACTAAATGCTGGCAGCATCTCCTTCCCCAAGTTCTGAGGACCAAAAGTGTCTCCAGGTATTACAAATGTCCCCTGAGGAAGAGGGAGGCAAAATCACCTCTAGATGAGAACCACAAATGCTTAGCCAAAAAGTATTGTTACTTTATTCAGTTCAGTTCAGTCGCTCAGTCGTGTCCAACTCTTTGCGACCCCATGAACTGCAGCACACAAGGCCTTCCTGTCCATCACCAACCCCCAGAGCATACCCAAACTCATGCCCATTGAGTCAGTGATGCTAGAAAAAAACCTATTAACGAATATTGAGTAATCATCTTGCATGTCAATCACACAAAGAGCGTGTCCGACTCTTTGTGACCCTACAGACTATAGCCCACCAGGCTCCTCTGTCCATGGGATTCTCCAGGCAAGAATACTGGAATGGGTTGAGTAATCATCTTAAAAGAACTTAACTGAGAACAAAGGTATGATCTATTTCCACATGGTAGGATGTATATGTCAATCACAGTCTCCTAATTCCCATCATGCCCCTGCCGCTATCCCGTGCTCACAGGTCTGTTCTCTGTGTCTGCCCCTCTATTCCTGCACTGCAAATACAGTCATCTGTACCATTTTTCTAGATTCCACATATACGCATTAATGTATGATATGTGTTTTTCTCTTTCTGACTTACTTTACTCTAGTGGGAGTCTGCTGTTCATAGCAGGGAGCTCAGTTGCTCTGTGAGGACCTAGATGGGTGGGATGGGGGGAAGTGGAAAGGAGGTCCCAGAAGGAGGAGATAATGGGCTTCCTAGGTGGTGCTAGTGGTAAAGAACCCACTTACCAATGCAGGAGACTTAAGAGATGTGGGCTACATCTCTGGGTCAGGAAGATCCTCTGGAGGAGGACATGGCAACCACTCCACTATTCTTGCCTGAAAAGCCCCATGGACAGAGGAGCCTGGTAGCCTACAGTCCATAGCACTGTAAAGAGTGGGACATGCTGTGGCAACTTAGCATGGAAGCACACATAGCTGATTCACTTTGTTATACAGTAGAAACTGACACATTTGTTCACAGGAACTAAACCTGAATTTAAAACAAAATAAATCTACTTTTTTTTTTCTTGTAAGACAAAGTGGGAGCTAAAAAGTTTGACCATCAACACCTAGAGATAAGTGCCAGGACAGAGAATTCATGGTAATTAAACAAAAAAAGCTGACTGAAATTAATGATTGATAAAACAAGATGTCTCTCTTGGCGTTCCTTCTGACACTGGGAAATGAATTATGTGCCCTTTTACATCTAAATTATTTTTCAAAAACTGTGCATGTTTATAACATTGATAAACAATTTATTACAACACATTTGTGTGAAGTGTCAAGGAAATAGTGCCCTTTTGGAATCCAAAAGACTTTGGCTCATGCTTCTAGTCCTAGTCTGTCATTATTTAAGGCACACATTTATATTTGTTTGCATCCATTCATGTGTTAACTCATTAGTTCACTCATTCATTCATTTGCCATAGTACCAGAGGCTATTCTAGACATTGTGAAAAGACAATCATAGATTACATAGATTACAAATGCATTTGATAAGTTCTATTATTGAGGAAACAAAAGATATAAAGAGATCTGAGAACTTGAAAACTAAAACTAATATCCCAATAATTGGGTCAGCGGAGGATAAGTAGAGGCTTATCTAATCTGTGTATAAGTCACGATTTTTGTACAATTAGGAAAAGAAACTTTTGTTTCTACTGAACCTGAATGAAGGTGCCGATAGCTTTGGTTGTGACTGCAGCTGACTTACAACCACAGAGAGAAGCTGTCTTAGGTGAGAAAAGCAGAATTACTGAACAGAGAGATGAAAGGATGCTTGGTAATTGACGGCATCATTAGGTAACCATATATATATTTTTTTTTTTCTGATAATTGACGTGCAGAAACTATTTTCCGACACTATGTCAATTATTCCTCTTTTCTCAAAAAAAAAAATTGCAGATTTGCTTATAATCTGCAATTAAAAGACTTCTGCCCATCCAATACTCCATGAACAAATATAGCAATGTCGAGGGGGCATTGCCTTTGGTTTTTTCCTTTGAGCTTCTTTATTTTAATCAAATTAAATATCTCTTCTAGGTTGATGCAAAGCACAGAAAGTTTTAGATGCCCTTTGATATTGATGAGCTGTGGATTCAGCTTCTCCCTTTCTTATCCTCCATAAAAGCAGACGTCTATGAGTTCTATCTGGTTATGATTTATTTATGAAAAACAAAGATGCAGTTTTGAGCTTGCCTGAGAGCCTCTCATGGAACCATATTGATGGCCCGACCTTTCTAATCCACATGTTCTCATTTCCATAACTCTTATACTTCAACTCATACCTCAACTCTGTCACCACAGATGCCTTAAGAACAGCTTTGATTGTTAGTCTTTGTGAGCTAAGGGATAGAAATATTAAAAAAATAAAATAAAATACAAATTATTTTGGCAAGGAAAATATTGTTTCTTACAGATGAAAATGCAGAAATTCCAAGTCTTTGAGGAAGTGATAATGAAGAAGGATTCCTGCTCTTTCTGTGTGTATGGTCTCTCCTTGGATAGCCATAAAACTGACCCTGGTCTAAGCGGGCCCCAGCGGGTCCTGCATGCTACTCAGATGTTCCCTAGTCATCTGTGTTCTCATCTTCTTTCAATTCGTCTTGGGAGCCTGTGAAACTTTACTCCTGCAGTCTTCAGTCAGCTTGATGAATAACTTTCCAAATATTTCCATAACACCCCCTCTACATCAGTTTTCAGATCAGCAAACTTGGCAGATGGTTTATTTTGATCAAATATATCAGTGTAAAACTGCATTTGATAAAGGAAAGTATGAATTTTAAATCCCTGAAAATTGTCATGCTTTTCATTGGTTGTATTCAGTGACAAAATACAATTGTAAAAGAATTAATTATTTGGGCTTGTCTTTATGGGATCTATCTATCTATCTATCCATTTATCCAACTTTCTGGAAGGAACATCAGGTCTCAGTCATTGCACGAGAACAATATCGACTGAACTCTACTTGCTTTGTGCTTGGTGGCACTATCTTTAATGTGTTGACAAGCAAACCACAGCAGAACCAAAGACATAAAGCATATTTATACTTCAAAGAACTTTGAATCTGACTAAGGAAATAATACCAAACAAAAGCATTTTTTTTTAAGCATGATACTGACTCAACCTGCATGTACTGAGGGATACAGCAGTCAGAAAAATCCTGTGAAGGACGGAGCAATGGAACAGAGGAAATGATAAATTAAAACAGACAGAAACACTGAAAGAGAGTATTACAAACCAGAGTGATGAAAATGGGAACCAGGC
This sequence comes from Bos indicus x Bos taurus, assembly GCF_003369695.1. Lineage (NCBI taxonomy): Eukaryota > Metazoa > Chordata > Mammalia > Artiodactyla > Bovidae > Bos > Bos indicus x Bos taurus. Next base: position 92,005,424 of record NC_040085.1, read on the forward strand.
CAAAGACTCAGACATGAGAGTAGGCACATAATAGGCACACAGTACTACAAGTAATGATAAAGATAACAGAGAATTTGCAGGTCTCTTCAGTTCAGTTCAGTTCAGTTCAGCAGCTCAGTTGTGCCCGACTCTTCGCGACCCCATGAACCACAGCAGGCCAGGCCTCCCTGTCCATCACCAACTCTCTAACTTGGGTGAACAGTCTACAGGGCATTTTGCATATGTTGTTTTTCAGCCTGAGAATTGAAACATGTCCTCCCATATCAGTAAACAAAGGCTGTCACAGTCATCAGTAACTGCAGCCTCCAATGAGCCCTGAGGAAACTCAGGAAGGAAGGTAATACCTACCCTTGAGACACCATTAGCCTGCAGCCACTGTCTATGGTGAGCCCTGAGGAAACTCATGAAGGAAGACAATGCCTACCCTCGAGAGACCATTAGACTGCAGCCACTGTCTATGGTGAGCCCTGAGGAAACTCAGGAAGGAAGGTAATGCCTACCCTCGAGAGACCATTAGACTGCAGCCACTGTCCATGGTGAGCCCTGAGGAAACTCAGGGTGTGAAAATACAAGGATACTGGCCCCAGATAGCTGAGGCGCATATCAAAGGGATGATTTCAGTAAGCCCAGACTCTTGCATCTAAATTCCTTAACTTTATGTCTACTTTTCTTAAATTAACCATAATCTTTCAATGTTCAGACTACCTGTCCTTTGTTGCAAAACTTCTGTATAACCTCGATCCCCCCATCCCATCACCTCCTCAGAGCAGTTCTCTCAGGATTATTTGAGATGCTGCCTCTTGGGCCAGAAGTACTAAAGTTTCTTGCCAAATAAAACATAGCTCTCAAATTTTAGGCTGTGAATATTTTTTAAAGTCAACAAGCCAAATAGGTATTATTACCAGTCTACTTTCCATAATAAAGGCCAGTTTTTTTGCTTAAATGTAAATCATTATGTTCATCATAAAAGAAGTTTGACTATGTATAAACATACTATATATATATGTGCATATGTAAATATATGCTATTGCATTGTATGTGCATAGATAAGCATATATAATGATCTGAAATCTCGCCTTTGAGAGAATTACTTAGCCTTTCATATTTTTATATGCCTCTTTTATGTATTTATATACAAAATATGCAAGAGAGTCTACCAAATACTCTAGTAGGATGTGCCTGTGTGTGTGTATTTTGCATAAAGCAATTTGTTGGAGGGAAACTCTTTCCATCAGTGTGTAGTTGTTGTTTCATTGCTTCTGTTGTTGCTTTGGGGGAGATTCGTGTCAGACTCCCTAGTTTGTCATCTTATTGACGTCACTTGCAGTCCTCAAAACAATCTGATAGAAGAATATTACTATTTATGAAAGATATGTTTCTATTGTTATCTTTCTTATATTTATTCACACTTCTTTTACCCTAATTTTCCTGTTTTTCTGTTAACTTGACAAAATATTCTTCAATCAATTTTTCACTTGTAAATGTAGATATCCTATTGCCTTTCAAACTATTAATATGTACATTCCCTTACAATCATGCCTGATCAAACATATTTATATACTATTATATGAACAAGATGCTAAGTATTTTCCCTACTAACTCACTAAATTTCCTCCTTGATCCTATATTTAACTCAATAGAGTAAAACATTTAGAATCATTTTGTCATTGTGTTAACATCAGATGTGACTTTTAGAATATTATAATTGTCTTCATTATGAAAAATATTTCATCACTTAGTGATCAGGGACCCGGTTATAAATATGAATATACCTTATTTAAACTAATGAAAAATAACTCATGGAATCCTAAAGGAGGAGATAGAAGATCCAACAGAAGTTGTTATGATCAAATATGCAATTTATTTTTAATGTTAAAAATTTTGTTTGGAATGTAGAATTAAAACAGCCATAAAACAACAAATTTGAGTTAGTTAAAATGAGGTGGATGAACCTAGAGCCTGTTATACAGAATGAAGTAAGCCAGAAAGGAAAAAAAAAGTAGCAAACACAGTGCATGTATATGAAATCTAGAAAGATGGTACTGATGAACGTATCTGCAGGGCAGGAATAGAGAGTCAGACATAGACAGCAGACCCGCGGACACAGCGGGGGAAGGAGAGGGAGGGATGAATAGGGGGAAAAGCAACGGCATATCCCGCGGACACAGCGGGGGAAGGAGAGGCAGGGATGAATAGGGAGAAAAGCAACGGCATATGTACACTATCACACGTGAAACAGACAGCTAGTGCAAGCTGCTCTACAACACAAGTTGGTCAATTCTTCAGGGTTCTGTGATGTCATGGAGAGTGAGATGTGGGTGAGACAGACGCTCCAGGGGGAAGGGATATATGCATTATTACAGGATATATGTACAATCACATGTATATATGATTCAATTGTTATACAGTAGAAACTAACACAATATTTTAAAGCAATTATCCTCCACAATTAAAGATAAATTAAAAAAATTTAAAAGTAATTCATTTAAGTTATGAAGGTCTTAATGACAGATAAAATAGGCAACTATTATTTGTAACAACCAACGTTTTTAGTTCCTATCTCAAATTCAGACAGCACATCCAGAGCAAAATTTCTCCAGCTTTTTTTTTTTTCTTTAATTCTTCTCTATTAAAAAAATATCAGGAAGTATCCCATTTCATAAGAAAGATTCTAATAATACTGTACCTCAAAAGGGTAATGACCAGAGAAAGCATTTCCTGCTTCCTAAGAGGCTTATTAGACTTCATGCAAACACACCTATGTCCTCCCCTGGGGTCAGCTTTACTACTGAGGGTCTTTCTACAATGATCTTCAGTAGACTCTGAAGTGTCTGCTACGGAATGCCTACTTACCTGTCATTGGCATCATCTTAAAAATACATTTAAATGTTCTAGAAAGAGGAACGAGAATCCCAACTAGGCAAGTTTGAAATCTTAAAGTATTGCTTTCTTCTCAAGCCATCACATTTTAAATTCTATCCCATCAGGTAAGGGGTTAGCTGCTTAGAATGAGTGATACTCAGAATTCTTACAAGGATCAATATTCATGGAAGTATATAAATATATCACTCATAAGAAACAGTTAAGAACAGTTTTTAGACAGCATATGATTTCAGGCATGTAGCCCACAAAAACCAGAAATAATTTATAATCCCTATTATGTGGGTTTTAGCTATCTAATCTTAACTTGTGGTATTTGATAATATGGGTATTTCATAAAAGAAAAATTTATAAATATCTCTTCCTCCAAGTTAATTCTGAATAAGTGGCTGAAATGGAATCAAACAACATAACTAATTTAGGGATGCATTCCCAGAGTAACTTGGGATTATATTTATTGCTCAGAAGAGAACTGGTTTCTAGGAGCTTTTAGACACTAGGCTTTGAAAACAATTATAGTAATAAATAGGACTTTCTATGTATGTCTTTCATGGCTGTCAGGGAAAAATAAGCTCTTGGGATTTTGTTTGGGGACCATTCACATCCAATACTCAGAGGAAAATAATCAGATATTTAGGGGAAAGTGGATACTCAAGTGGTACCTATAATCATAAAGAACATTCTTTAGAAATATATAAAATAAAAGCAATAAAGTCTAGTTTATTCTATTGATGACCTAAGAGATCATCAAGTTTTAGAAATAAAGTTCAGTGTCTTGGTCCCTAGTCTGCACAAATCAATTTTTTATGTATCAACATGAGATATCTTTTGCTTAACTTTATACGGTGCTTTAGAGTGCAGCATCAGTTTCTCATTTGACAATTTTTGATTCAAAAGAAAGCCACCTAATATCTCAGAACCTCAATATTCTCTTCTGAAAAGCATAAGGATAGTGATCTTAACTGTTATATAATTGTGACAAATTATATTGATTATATACAAGGATCCTGCAGCATATTCCCTGTCTTAAAGCTGACATTTGAAAATTTATTTCCTTGACATCATTTCTTGTCATGTAACTCCCTAATTTCAAAAAATCTAGGGGTCTAATGAGCTGTCTCAAATTTTTGACTTTAAGTATAAACAGGTTCCCCTGAAGAGGTTAAAAAAAATACCCCAAGTTTGGTGTGTTTGGCTATTATTTTATCAAAGAATTAGAGATTATAAGGAGAATGGCTCAGATGGAAAAGAATCTGCCTGCAATGGAGACCTGGGCTTGATCCCTGGATCGGTAAGACCCCCCTGGAGAAGGGGACTCCAGTATTCTTCCCTGGAGAACCCCATGGACAGAGGAGCCTGGCAGGCTACAGTCCCTCCTATCCCAGAGTTGGACACAGCTGAGCGACTAACACTTTCACTTTTTTCAAACCATTTCAAAAATAGATTAAGGGACAAATGGGAGTTTATTGAAAGGTCAGAGAGATTTCACAAGGACAGAGAAAGTGCTCAAGGCTGGGAGGAGCTGGTCAGAGCAACTGGCATGTCATTGGCTGTGAAGTTGTTTATTCCCACTGTCTCCAGACCAACCTCCTCTGCACTTTTATGGCTTGACCTGGTGGCCCCACTTAGTTTTATTTCCCAGGGCCTCAAATCATCAAGGGTCATCCAGAGACCACAGATGGCTAGCTCCTTCTCGTCTGAATTGTCTGCTTGACTCAGACTCCCTGGGTTAAAAGTCCATGTGTAGTTTCACTTTCCCTGGGCACACTGGTCAGATGAAGGAAGGGGACAGGGAGTACGTAACAGAATGTCATAGACTCCTGGCTCCAAGATTATGAGTCAGATTAAGTTTTCCAAGAAGAGACTTTAGAATGAGGAGAAGATGTGGACTATTTCACGAGCATTCACCTTCTGCTAGGCTGAGACATGCACAGAGGGCTCTCAACCACTGATTTTCCAGGAGAAATGACATGGTTACCATGATAAATGACAAGTCACTAAGCTTATGACTTCAGGGTATGGTGCTCAAAAGATAATCAGAGATCATTGGAGGTTGTTGTTAAGGCCGTATCTTAGTCATATTTCATCTGTCTCGCACTGTTTCTTTTTATCCAGCTCCTTTAAGCTCAGAGCTACTTTATTTAATTCTTTATTTGATAAGTAGTAAGTGTAAAATACAAATACCACAGTTATTAAAAATATTCACCTGAGCCTAGCTTTCTGGAGAATGAACAAAGTGAAATGTTAGTTGCTCAGTCATATCCAACTCTTTGTGACCCCATGGACTATATATAGCCCACCAGGCTCCTCTGTCATGGAATTCTCCAGGCAAGAATCCTGGAGTCGGCTATCATTCCCTTCTCCACGGGATCTTCCCAACCCAGGGATTGAACCCTGCTCTCCGGCATTGCAGGCAGATTCTTTACCGTCTGAGTCACCAGGGAACAACACAATAGAAATTCACTCCTATAATACTTCCATTTCTCTCCCTAAAAAATAGTGTTGTAAATATCTTATCTCTATTTATATTTAAATCAAGATATATTAAAATGCATATTTTGAGGTGGGATAACCAAGACATTCTGAATTACACAAATCAGACATTTTTTTATGTCATTTCAAGTATATTCTTTCAAAATCTAACAAAAGAAATTTTTTTCCTCTTGCACCTTAGCGATGAGCTGATTTTTTTTTTTTTTAAGCAACATCTGCTAGGGCTATAAAACAAATGAAAAATTAATTAGGTATTTGAAAATCTCCTTTTGAGACAATGGAGTTTAGTCGTGTCTTAAATCCTCTTCCAGCTTAAACTGTGTGTTCAGTCTGGAAAAGATCTTTTCTTGTTTCCTGACCATTGTGTTTTCAGATCATTTTCTTCCTCTTGGCTGGCCTGGGAGTTTTGGTTGGAGGAGCTGCATTGTCCTTCATTAAGTTACAAATGCTTCATCAGCACCCAGAAAGCCAGCTCAGGACATCTTCATGCCTTCAATAACTTTCTCATCCTTAAATCCTGCAGGACTAAAATAGCTTGTGAAAAATATTTTTAACTGTATTTAATAAGTGTTTTGTGACAATCTATTTTGCACCTTATGTCTAACTTTTAAACCTCCTCTTGCCTTCCTGTTGGTTCTCTTAATTCTGAAGTATTAGACCTCAAGATACTTCATATTATGGGAGTATTTTTGAAAATACATACACTAAATACTTGTAGGTACCCAATAGCATACTGAGTACCAGAATCATACAAATTAAAAACAAACACAAACAACACGGGTTCCGCCTCCTAGGAAGTTTCCACGATAATGCTCTCTGGTGACCTACAGGGGAAAGGAAATCCAAAACAGAGGGGATACTTGTGTGTGTGGTTGATTCCCCGGTGGCACCAGTGGTGAGGAATCTGCCTGCCAATGCAGGAGACATGGTTTCTACACCTGGGTCGGGAAGATCCCCTGGAGGAGGAAAATGGCAACCTGCTCCAGTACTCATGCCTGAAAAATCCCATGGACTAGAGGAGACTGGTGGGCTACAAACCACAGGATGCAGCAAAGAACTGGCCATGACTGAGTGACTGAGCACATAGCTGATTCACTTTGCTGTTCAACAGAAAATAACACAATATAGTAAAGCAATTATACACAATTTTTTTTAAAAAATTAATATAGAATGTAGTGTGTTGAACAGTTTGATAGTAGTTTGTTACAGAGTCTGCAGGATTTTATCTCCAGGGGTATTTCACTCATGTGTGGGATTTAGGTATGGTTTCTAAGAGAAGGAGACTTCTCATACGTGTTTGGAAAGATGAGGAAAAGTCTTATCAGAGTGAGTGGGAAGTATTCCAGGTGCTAAAAGAACACAGGCAGCAACTATATTATGAATGACAAGACACATTTTGAATATTGAATTATTTTAAAAATTTGGAACATAAGAGTTACCGTCATACAGTGAATTCACACAGAGACAAATACACAAAGCAAGAGCAGTAGAGAACAAAAACCATCTACACTTTATTTATTTTAATAGAATTTGTCAAATCTAGTTAAGGGCTAGGAGAGGAGTTTAGTTTGCTTGACAAACTCCTAAGAAGAAAAGCCCTTTTACATTTGAGAGTTTGAAGATGTGGTCCTCAAACACTGTAACCCTTCTTCCTGCCACTGTTACAACTGCAATGAGACTCACCTCTGTGGCCGCTGGCCAAAGCACAACTAGACCTTCCACGGCTTGCAATGATCCAGCCAAGAACTTCAGGAGCTTGAATCCTGGGCAAATAATAAGAGACATGACACACGGTGGAGTCTCTATTCTGCAGTGTTCAGGTCATAACTAAAAGCAAACAGACGAAAAATATCCTAATGTAATTACAGTCCTTGAGCTCATGGCCTATATCTGATCCTCATGGATCAAGTCAAAGCACCAAAAGGCTATCACTTCTGTCTCCTGCTGTTCCTACATCTACTAACCCCCAAATTGTTATCTTCAGGTTAGTTTTATAATCCCTCTCTCCCTAGATTTTATCAGAAAGGGAATAAGGGAAATAATTGACAGCTATTTCTTTTCAAATGGGCTACCCAGATGAGATTTAAAGACTCTTGTTTCCAGCACCCATTCCTAAATAAAATGCCTTGCCCTCATATCTGGTTTTTCTTGCCAAGCCCAGAAATAAATTAATTATCCTCTCACAGGAATGACAGAGGTGATAGGAAATGATAATAATAATGAAACCCACCTTTTTGTCACAAAGATCCCTTCCCTTCTGGACATAAAATGTTCTCACTTACTCTTAAAGCATTCCAAAGAGCTCATCCAATCACAGCATTAGGGTCAAAGTTTGGAATCTTGTGGCATTTTCTATATGGCATGCAGATAAGGCTTCTGTCGATGCAGAAAGTGATGAGCTCTAAAGGTAAATTTCAGGCTTCCTAGGGGGCACTGGGATTCCCTGGTAGCTCAGATGGTAAAGAATCCACCCGCAATGCAGGAGACCTGAATTTGATCCCTGGGTTGGGAAGATCCCCTGGAGAAGGGAACAGCTACACATTCCAGTAATCTGGCCTGGAGAATTACATGGACTGTATAGTCCATGGGGTCACACAGAGTTGGACACAACTGAATGACTTTCACTTCCAGGTGGCACTAGTGGTAAAGACCCCACCTGCCAATGCGGGGGACGCAAGAGATGCAGTATTGATCCCTGGATCGGGAAGATCTCCTGGAGGAGGGCGTGGCAACCCCCTCCAGTATTCTTGCCTGGAGAATCCCGTGGACAGAGAGGCCTGGTGGGCTACCATCCAAGGGGTTGCAAAGAGTCTAACACAACTGAGCATCTGAGCAAATGTAAATTATCTGTTCCCTCCCCCAGAAAACATAGTAGGTCATGGATAAAGAGCAGAATATACACAAGTAACATTCCTGTTTAGAAAGCTGGATAATGGGAGGCACATGGCAACCCCTGGTCTAAAGCAACTCTGAAATCTTGTGCAGATATTTGAAGGGTTTTCAACCCTGAGAGTGCAGGATGCTCCTTGATTAGGTTCTGTTTCTCTTCTCTAGAAATATTAATGTAGTCCCTTGTAGTTCATAATTCTAGTATCAGAGGGAAGAGAGAAATGGCAGAACCATGAGATTCCTACACACGTGTCAGTTTCTGCTCATTACATGGGTCAACACCAGTCAAATGGACAGGCCTAATCTTAATGGTGGAGAAGGCACGGGCACCCTACTCCAGTACTCTTGCCTGGAAAATCCCATGGACGGAGGAGTCTAGTAGGCTGCAGTCCATGGGGTTGGTAAGAGTCGAGTCACTTTCCCTTTTCCCTTTCATGCATTGGAGAAGGAAATGGCAACCCACTCCAGTGTTCTTGCCTGGAGAATCCCAGGGACGGGGGGAGCCTGGTGGGCTGCCGTCTGTGGGGTCGCACAGAGTCGGACACGACTGAAGCGACTTAGCAGCAATGTTAATGGGACAGAGAAGAAGTTCACAGGGAGGTTCTGCAAGTCGAAAGGCAGTACGGTGCATGCGAGGTCCTCCGGGAGAGTGTGGGGAGGTGGGGAAAGGGTACTTGTAAACAATCTTGGAATCTGGACCAGTTGATACCATAATACAGAGTTCATTACAATTTGGTCTCTTGCTCAATGAAACAAAAATATGCAATTTTTATTTTCTAAACTTCAGAGTAGAATAATAACCTTTTGGGAAAATAGAGAAATGTCTTTTATTGCTGAGCAGTTAATTCTATACTTTGACCTCTTATACCTCACATAGGCCATTTTCATTTACTAATATTTACAAATAGATTAGTAAAACGTTTAAAACAGAAGGGATGGCCAATAAATAAAAAGTAAGCTAGATCTGCTTTGATTATTATTGATGCCAGTTAGCAACTGCAAGTTTGAGGGTACTGAGTGAAAATTCATGCAACTAGATTGTATATGGTTTAAGTCCTAGCTAATAATAAAAATATTTTAAAGGAAAAGAGAAAAAAAAAGGTGTTTCCAAACATCGCAGGTCCACCTGTCTTTGTCAAGGGTCAGCTCCTGTGCTCCTGTAATAAGAAGTTATTTTATTAGTTGTGTTCCCAGAAGATTATAGTTATTACTCTCCATTCTTAGGTTTTATTTTCAAAACCTAAGAAGAAAATTCAGAAGGTTTCTATGTCTGTGTCTTCGAAACCTCTGGCCCTACACTCAATTTTATTTTCTTGTTATTCTGAAAGATAGAGCTGGGTCAATAAAGAACTAGAGAAAACTGAATTTCCTGGAAGTCTCTGTAGCAAGGACATGAAGCTGTGCTGACTCACAGTATACTAGTTTTAAAACTAGAGACCGCTGTTGGCCAGCAGTAAAACTCAGAGGAAGTGGGGTCAGAATGAAAGAAACAGAAAAGAAACTCTATTATCTGATAGTAATAAAACACAGTCCCTCAATAGATAGTATTGGTATAAGGCAACGGATAAAATCTGTCATGTTTGAATGAAAAGAAATAGCTCTTTCCCAGAGTTTGCTAACCCTTGAACAGACATCTGTCTATGCGGTAAAAGTACTAAAAAATACAGAACATTTTTTCTGACATGTATATCTGCTTTTGTAAAATGAATTGTTCCCGAAAGTTTATGTGGGGACTTTTAAAAGAATCAGTGACAGAGTCGAACAATGCCTCCCTTACGAAGGTGAATCTCACAGCTAATCAGAAACATGGGGTAAATGCATGCATTCTTAGATTTATTTAGTGTGAAGCTTATCTGAGAAGAACAGATGCAACCAAAGACACATTGCCGCTACAAACTTCCCTACTGATGTCTGCACTCTGCTAACCACAGTTCAAAAGATTTTACAGTTGAGATTCAGACATCACAAAATTTACCCATTTAAACCTGTAAGTTTTTAAGTTTATTTAAAGTTATGCAAACATTATAACAATCTAATGTAGAATATTTTTACCACCTCTAAAAAGAAATTCTGTACCCATTAGCAGGCAGGCCCCCACCCTCAACCATAATCAACCATGACTCTCATTTTGGTCTCTATATAATTGGCTCTGTGTGTGTGTGTGTGCACGCGTGTGTGCGCACATGCACACACGGATCTGCTCAGTTGCTCAATCGTGTCCATTTGCAACCCCATGGACTGTAGTCTGCAAGGCTCCTCTGCCCTTGGAATTTTCCAGGCAAGAGTACTGGAATGGGTTGCCATTTCCTACTCTAGGGGATCTTCCTGACCCAGCGATCAAACCCTTGTCTCTTGTGTCTCCTGCACTGGCAGATGGATTCTTTACCGCTGTACCATCTGAGAAGCCCTATATAATTGCTACTCTGGACATTTCGTATAAACGGAATAATACAAAATGCACCTCCTTTTGCCACTGACATCTTTCACTTTGCATTATGTTTTCAAGATTCATCCATGTTGTAGTCTGTATCAACACCTTCATCCTTTTAATTGCCCAGTAACAGTCCCCTGAATAAATATGTCACAGTTCTTTCTTTTTTCCTCAGTTGATGGGGGCATTTGAATAGTTTCCACTTTTTGACTACTATGAATATTTCTTCTGTGAATCTCCATTTTTTTGTGAATATGTTTTTATTTATCCTGTGTAAGCATCTAGCAGTGGAACCACTGGCTCATAGAGAAACTCCGTGTGAAATCTTTTGAGGAACTACCAAATTATTTCAGAAGTGGCTGCACTGTTCCTGCTATCCACATTTTGCATCTGCATTTTAAACCCTCCACTTTTTATAATCCTAACTTATAGCAGGTGTGCTGGAATACCAATGAACTACCTACAGATAAGGGTCAAAATGTGGTTGACAGTGTAATAAAGTGAAGGTCAAATTAAATTAGCCCTGAAATCCCATAAGCCTCTTTTGAGAGTGTCAGTAAATAGTCTTAACAATTGCCATCATAACAATGAGCTGTGTAATTATACGCTGACGTCCAAAGAGATCCCGGCTCTCATTAATGCTTACAAACCCCTTGGGATTCAGGGAGGACGCCTTTACGCTTTTAAATACAGCAGAGCAAGCGGGTGCTGTGTGTCGGTGAGGTCCCCAGTCTGTCACTGGAAAGCTGCAGAAGGGATTCTCAGAGCATCAGCAAACCTGCATCAGGAAGAGAGATGCTCTGGTGGCTGAAAGTGCTTTATTTGTCACATTTAAAGCGAGAAACACTTTTAAGAGTTTGATAACAGAATGATAAGAAGTCAATCTCTTGTTGCAGGTTTTTTACTTAGGATCCAGAAAAACACATGTTGTCTGTTCATTTTTAGAGATGGATCTAAAATTTAGGAGCATTGATTTACCTGGCTGAAAATCTAAAAGGAAGGCCTTAAGGGGAAATTAGTTGGCATTATTAAATGAATGAAATAAGCACTAGAAATGTTAGAAATATCACACCCTTAAAGATCAAATAACGTTAGAAGGGGTCCATTTAGTCACATAAATTCTTTGCCCAGATGCTTGTTAAGAGCTGAAAGGGTAAGAATACAAATGGCTACAGTTTGGAGGACCCACACTACTGTGTGCCTTTTTAATAGTTCTTTTTAAGCTACAAACTATTGACCTTCCCACTGTGCCCTGTAAGGATTGTATCTATTCTTTTTGTCACGTGAAAATTTTGAAATCTAATCATTTATAGTAACAAATTTTATAAAAGCTTTTTTGGGGCATGCCCCACATTAATTTAATGTTTTTGCTTCTTGTTATTTGATCAGTGTGTAATTTTATCTCATTCATTCACCATTTAGCATCCCATCCCACTGGATTTCTTCCCATTATTTACATAAATTTAATGGAAAATTTACTCACCATTGCTTTCTGTGTGGCCCCCTGAGATTAAATGGCTGTGCTTAGTACAGTTAACCCAAAGTTTTTCTGCTTGCTTATGTTTCCACACCAATATCTTTAATCAAGCTCTTTCTACTATTCTACTTTTCTCTACATGTCATATCCCTCAGGGCATCAATCTCAGTCTGTCCATTCTTGAAAAAAACCCATAAAAGCAAGAATTTTTCTTTATAGTCATTAAACTATGTCAGTTGTATTCTTCTGGCAGTTACCAATTTCTCTCATATCTTAACAGGAATTGAAATATATGTTTTCCCAACTGGAAGCCCAGAGCTGATGTTTTATTAGGAGTATCCCCTTCCAGGCATTATACCCTGGAGGTGATAGTAGAAACTCATTGTGCTTCTGTTGCAAGTGACAGAATTTCAATTGCATTTAATTTATCTATAATCACACCATAATCCAGACAAACCTGGAGATAATAATACAATAGTTAATGTGTACGAAAATGAAATGCAGTAGATAGACAGTGGCGCCTACTTTAACCATCGGCAACCCAGCCAGCAAAAAATGTTCTGTATTTTGTGTCCAAATCTGCCAATATCATTTTAGGCCTCTTAACCTAAGAGCTGTGCAGAGCTGTGAAATTTGGGCTTATGGCCAGAGGAGGTGCATTTTATTCCAGCTCTGCCACTAATCAATAAAGGAAACTGAGGCTTCCAACATATTAATGGTACGGCTGCTTTCGAATTTTCAAATGGACATGGTAATTAATGACTATCTTGTCAACAGTGCAAAATCATTAAGAGCCTTCAATGCACTGTGTGGTCCAGATATGAGCGTGTGTTCTAGATTGTTAGGAACACCAGTTATTATGATCGGGTTCTGCACCAGACTGCTTGCCCTTTGTCTGTGAAATTGACGAGAAGATGAAGCTACATTTCTTTAAGTTTATATCATTTAATAGTACTTTGAGTTTAATGTGAAATATAACATATACAGAAAATAATATATTAATCACCTGAGTGTATTTTTGAATATATTAAAGTGCATATACTGATCTGCATGCCACCCAGCTTCAGAAAGAGATACTACTAGGAACTCAGAAGCACTCTGTGTGACCTCCCAGGACTGTTTTGCTAATAACTTTCTTCTTTGTATTTATGGTGCTTCCATCCACGTATGTGTTGTGTCTACATGTGTGCATGCCTGCTCAGTTGTGTCTGATTCTTTGTGACCCTGTGAACAGCAGCCCTCCAGGCTCCTCTGTCCATGGAATTTTCCTGGCACGTTTTCTGGAATGGGTTGCCATTTTCTGCTTCAGGAGCCATGCGTGTGTGTCACTTGCCTTTAATGATTTACTCCATTTAATGAAATATTCTATTATTCTGTGTCTTGCTTCTTTTGAAGAATAGATATTTTGAATTTATCCAAGTTGATGTGTATACATACAATGCATCCATTTCTGTTATCTTGAATATACCACATACATTCATTGTTTTTGTCATCCATGGGCAATTGAATCATTCCAGGTTTTGTTATCCAAAAAATTTTCAATGAATATTCTAATATACACTATCAAATGCACACATATCAGAGTTTCTCTAGTATTTATGTCATATTTCAAGTCTAAGATGTTATCAGTAGTAAGATACATACCATTATTTTGCATAAGAAAGCAAAAGTTTTCAGTAAAACAATATAATGTTTTCTTATTGACTAACAGTACATTTCAATTTCAGGACTATTAAACTTTAAAAACTGTGCTTTAGAATAAATGAAATAAAATACCTTGGAGTGGGATTGCTGAACCACAGAGAAGGTACAATTTCAAATTTTCTAGGACTCAGTCCTGCTGCTGCTAAGTCGCTTCAGTCGTGTCCAACTCTGTGCGACCCCACAGATGGCAGCCCACCAGGCTCCCCCGTCCCTGGGATTCTCCAGGCAAGAACACTGGAGTGGGTTGCCATTTCCTTATCCAATGCATGAAAGTGAAAAGTGATGGGAAGTCGCTCAGTCGTGTCTGACTCTTAGCGACCCCATGGACTGCAGCCTACCAGGCTCCACCGTCCATGGGATTTTCCAGGCAAGAGTACTGGAGTAGGGTGCCATTGCCTTCTCCGGACTCAGTCCAGTGGTCCACAAAAATGATTGTGGGGATAAACATATTTTAGCTTTAACTTTGATCCTGTCCATTGATGCAGGAGACCTGGGTTTGATCACTGGGTCAGGAAGATCCTGTAAAGAAGGGAATGGCTACCCACTCCAGTATTCTTGCCAGGAGAATTTCATGGATAGAGGAGTCTGGCAGGCTACAGTCTGTGGGGTTGTAAAGAATCAGCCACTACTGAGCGACTAACACACACACACACACACACACACACATTGCCTCCTGAGCCAAGACAGCAATTCATTTTAATATTTATTTTAAATTTAATCAGTATTTTAGCACTTCATGGAGAAGAATCTAATCTTCAATATTGTCATAAATAGAAGCTTCCACCAGTAATCTTCATTGAGGAACATATCCTTTTGAGCATCTGATGAAATCTTGTCATTTATTTTCTCTCCACAGTTTTTCTCTATTTTCACCCCATGGCCAAATCTTTGGAGTATTTTATAATTTGGCTCAAACTTCATGTTCTCTATGCTTCATTTCCAGTTCCTCCTTGGAAGGATCAAGTATCAACTCTTCCGGTTTCAGGAAACCTCTTTAGCCCATTGAATTATGTTTATATGTTTACACCGTTTATTGCAGCCATAGAGTACAGTCTTAATTTGAATGATATCCACCGGACTTCCCTGTTTACTTTCTGGCTCCAGGACTTGCTTAGATTGCAATTTATCATCTCCAGGCACTTCTAGGTCCATGAAACTGCTGCCTTTGCACTCACCTGCTGCAGCTATGCACAAACCCATAATTACGTAAATTAGTGATAAGAGGAAAAAAGGAGATATCACCAGGTGTGAAAAAAGGACATTCACCTTCATGATGCAATAAATTTAGATTTTTCCTCAAATATGTACCATCCCTGCCATTGTGTTAGTTTAAATCTCTGCACATTCCACTTCAATGACTGTGACAGCTCTGAACCAGAGGCAAATCTTCATAACACTTTTACTTTTTATAGTTTTCTTCTCAGGGCTTGGCAGGACCATGACATTGTATTTATATGCTTACGTAAAATCCACAAAATTAAGCTGGGTGAACCATAATCTGTTTAAAGTACTTTCTCTTTCTCCTTCAGTTCCTCCTCCACACTTCTAAAGTGCTTGGTCTGATGTGTGGATGAGCATTTTTGGAAGCTAGGCAGAAGGAGATTTACACTAAACACAGTCCATTCTGAAGGAGATCAGCCCTGGGATTTCTTTGGAAGGAATGATGCTAAAGCTGAAACTCCAGTACTTTGGCCACCTCATGCGAAGTGTTGACTCATTGGAAAAGACTCTGATGTTGGGAGGGATTGGGGGCAGGAGGAAAAGGGGACGACAGAGGATGAGATGGCTGGATGGCATCACCAAATCAATGGATGTGTCTTTGAGTGACCTCCGGGAGTTGGTGATGGACAGGGAGGCCTGGCGTGCTACAATTCATGGGGTCGCAAAGAGTCAGACATGACTGAGCGACTGAACTGAACTGAACAGAACAGATATCAACGAAGAAAACATAAAATAAATTGTGATGGCAGAGACATCAAGAACAAATAGATTAATTAATGAGTAGCAATAATTTAAGTGGCATTTAATTCCAGCCATTGTACAGGAAACCTTGAAATGCTAGGAAGTCTTAGAACTCCTATGTGAAAGAAATTTAAGGGATTTCACCAAATTTTAAATCAAACCTAAAATATTTTTTGCATTATCAATAATGAGTTATTAAATCTAAAGTAATTTTTCTGAATCATCAATTTAAAGAGAAAACAAATTCAATCTTGATCATGCTAGAGAAGAGATTAAAGCATCTTTCTCTTATCTCTATAGAGAAAGGTCATGTGAGGAGTTATTCAAAGAAAATATGATCAGATTGAAGTAAGGAAGTATTACAGCAGAATATCAATAAGTCAATTCATACAGCTAGTATGGAGCTTTTAATACATTTTATAATATCTTTGCATCATAGGCAAACATTTCAAAATGTGTAATTTGTTGTGGGTGTGATTTTATAGTTGGAATAAATATTTATTCATGGACTTAATACTGCATTTTTTTCTTAAAAAGTCCATTTTCCGCACTTGCATAAGCTTCAGGCCCCGTGCAAATTGGACAAAAACTTGGTGCCCTTGGATTTCTAAGTGATTTCTCTTTCCAGGCTTTCAGTGTGCTTTCAGTGTATTCTCTGTGCACGCCATCAGCAATCTCTGCAAAACTCAATACACTCCTGATACACGTATGTGGCTACTGTAGGAGATTCAGGAGACATTTTTGGAAGGGAGGAATGGATGATTTAATTAATCAACCTACATATTGTTCTTCAAACACTGGCTTTTTACCCTCCCTTATTGCACTGGTTGCCTACTAAGGGTTTTTGCAGCAAAATGTTAAAATACCTGTGCAGGGGAGCAAGCTCCGCCCCTGGCAAAGGTCATGAGGAAGGAGGCTCGGCATACGCAAAGGCAGGATCGAGCCTCAGGAGTCTCCCTGGAAATTCTCGAGCAATCTACCCCCAAAACCAGAGTCTGCCTACTTTACTGCTTTGTGCTCTCACCTACACCTCTGACTTTATGGGGGGCTGTCCCCCACTACCTCTCTCTGAAAAAAGAGTTAGCTTACAGCTCCAGTTAATAATTCCTGGGTGTGACAGTGTTTCAACCTACAAACTCCTTTGGAAATCCTCTAGCCTGCCTGAATAGGTTTTTCCGGCCACATGTGATTGTTCAGAGCCTCCCAACTGTGAGAGGCAGGAGATGTTCTAAACTGTCTAAACACAGATTCCTTTGAGTAGTTAAAAGATTGATTAGAAATTGTATTGGTGAAGGGTTTTTCACTTGTTGGGCCAATGTTTGCTGCTAAGTCTCCATATCCCTTACCTGCTGTGTCCTTGGCGGTGTATTGATTGATATAATGGGTGTATAGAAATGTAAGCAGTTGCCTCGATGTTTGTAACCTTGGACCCTTGGGTTAATTCTTTTCTTGATTGAGCCCACCTCACCTTTGCCCTATAGGAATGCAACTTTCTCCAATGCTTTTTGGAGGCTGGCGCCTGACTTTAGAATAATCACCTTTAGAGAAAAATAAGTTTCTTAAAATGTTAACAGGCTTCCTGGCCAGAAGATGATGTAAATCACCTAAACTTTTGCATATGATAAGTTTGAAAGCTTGGCTTCGAT
Organism: Bos indicus x Bos taurus; assembly: GCF_003369695.1. Taxonomy (NCBI): domain Eukaryota; kingdom Metazoa; phylum Chordata; class Mammalia; order Artiodactyla; family Bovidae; genus Bos; species Bos indicus x Bos taurus. Next base: position 92,022,906 of record NC_040085.1, read on the forward strand.
AAGGATCAGGAACTGCTGTCTTTGCATGACTCTACCCCTTCCCCCATTATCCTCTATGCACAACTTAAGGTATAAAACTACTTTGGAAAATAAAGTACGCCCTTTTGTTCACCGAAATTTGGTCTCCCCATGTCGTTCTTTCTCTCACCTTCTGGCTGAATTTTCCTCTGAGGCGGATAAGCTCGTCAAGCCTGCTAATTTTGCCTGGGCTTCTAAGATCTGACCAGGGAGGCCTTAGTGTCTCCTCTCCTTCGGGAGAACGGGCGGACGCCTGCGGCCTTCGTAGGTGACGTAAATTCCCTGCTTTGGAATTTTATTCAGCCTCTTTTCTTCACTGAATTTCTTCACTGAGCTATCCTTATTTCACCACTCTTTATATCCTTAATAAACGTTTAATTAAGCAGTTGTTTCCTGATCCTCGCCAACGCCGTCCCCGCTTCGAATTCCCTGGATCAGCCGGGGCTGGTCCTCGGCATACCTGAACTGTAGTATGTGCTCAAGAAGTATTTGATAAACAAATGAATCAATTAATGGATTAATAAATCATTGTCATAGATAAATCTATATCATATCTCTTTCCTAGCTGATTCATTTATAATTTCCCTACCCATATTAAAATTTTTCAGTCTAGGATATTTGAATAAAATTTTTCTCACTCTTACTGCTTTTACTTTTTTTTTTCCCCCGTGTGTCTTTTTTTTAAATTTTAATTGGAGGCTAATTACTGTGTATGCATGTACTCAATCACTTCAGTAATGTCCGACTCTTTGAAAGCCTGTGTACTGTAGCCTGCCAGGCTCCTCTGTCCATGGGATTCTCCAGGCAAGAATACTGGAGTGGGTTGCCATGCCCTCCTCCAGGAGATCTTCCTGACCCAGGAATTGAACCCACATCTCTTAGGTCTTCTGCATTGGCAGCCGGGTTCTTTACCACTAGCCTTAATAAATTCAAAAACATGTGACATTCCTAAACAACTTGCTCCTGATCAGACTAGATCTAAGAGACAAACTAAAACAAAAGACAAAATTAAAATCAAGTGTTATTTCTCTTGTATCTTATATCCCGATAGCAGTGTATTCATCTCTCTCCCTTTACTAACGACAATTTCTTTCACATGCAAAAAATACAATTATATAAGAGCTGAAAGTAATCAATCTTCCCAAGTAAAGAAACATAAAAAATCAGTTCAAAACCATCTCTCAACCTGTTCCTTGGTGTAAAAGAATAAGATGTGCAATGGCAAGGAATGATGAAAGAGCTGATTCTGAGGTGCAGAAGGTTTCTGATGTCAGTAGGTAAATTTAATGGCTATTGTATCTTGAGAGATAGAATAAAAAAGAAATTGGATTCTGTTTTTAGAAAACTTTGTTTCTCAGGAAAGTTTTTCTTCCAAGAAATCACTAATGGTGCAGCATGAAGCCTAAAGTCACTAAAGGAAAAGAATAATAGTAATAATAAAAATGAGGAAACTTATGATCAGGTCAGTTTCTTTGGGCCTGGGTGGACTTTCTCTTCCCAAATAATCTAAGACAAAGAAGATCAAAGCAACAGATAGAATAAATAGAATAGAACTTTCTTGGAGAAAAGCTCATTTCTGAATATTTTCTTGGAGATGACATGATTAAACCCAATTACTTATTTCTCTTATAAAAACTTTGTACTGGAAAATATGCCAGTAATTAATGCCCTGATACTTCCCTAGTGGCTCAGACAGTAATGAATAGGCCTGCAATGCAGGAGAGCAGGGGTTCAATCCCTGGGTCTGGAAAATTCCTTGGAGAAGGGAAAGGCAACTCCCTCAATGTTCTTGCCTGGAAAACCTGTAGACAGAGGAGCCTGGTGGATGCTTTTTGGCCACCCTATTACATTGGTAACTACTAGTATGTTCTTTATAACTGTGAGTGTGTTTCTTTTTTATATATATTCATTAGTTTGTTGTATTTTTTAGATTATGTATGTAAGTGATATGATACAGAATTTGTCCTCTCTGACTCTTTTCACTTATCCTAATGCCTTCCAAGTTCATCTATGTTGCTGTAAATAGCAAAATTTTGTTGTTTTCGTTGCAAAGTAGTATTCCATAGTATATGTACCACCTTTTCTCGATTTATCTATTGGTGGACGCTTAGGTTGCGTCCATTTCTTAGCAGTTGTGAATAATGCTGTCATGAATATTCAGTTCAGTTGCCCAGTCATGTCCAATTCTTTATTTCTGTTCTTTGTTGTGCTCATCTTTGCATGAAATATGCCTTTGGTATCTCTAATTTTCTTGAAGAGATCTCTACTTTTTCCCATTCTATTTGAATCAGCATGACTTTTCTGGAGGGGATATATACCCAGGAGTGGAATTGCTGGGTCTTACAGTAGTTCTGAGGAGTGGGCATGGCAACCCACTCCAGTATTCTCTCTTGGAGAATCCCCATGGACAGAGGAGCCTGGCAAGCCACAGTCCACAGGGTCTCAAAGGTTTGGGGACACAACTGAGTGATGAAGTGCCGCACAGCAGACAGAAGTTCTACTTAAAGTTTTATGAACAGCTTCTATACTGTTTTCCACAGTGGCTGCAACAATTTGCATTCCCACTGACAGTGTACGAGGGTTCCCTTTTCTCCACATCTTGCCAATATTCCTTACTTGTGTTGTTTTTGATGACAGTCGTTTGGACAGGGGTGAAATGATATCTCACTGTGGTTGTGACTTGCATTTCCCTGATAATTCGCAGTGTTTAGTATTTTTCATGTGTCTGTTTGCCCTCTGCCTTTCCTTGTTGGAAAATGTCTGTTCAGGTCTTCGCTCAGTTTTTAATTGAGTTTTTATTTTTTGATGTTGAGATGTATGAACTGTTTATATATGTTGGATATTAATTCTTTATTGGTCATATCATTTCATATTTTCTCCTATTCAAGGAGTTGTCTTTTTGTTTTATCAGTGGTTTCCTTTGCTGTGAGGAAGCTTTCTTTTAACTTTAATTAGGTCCCATTTGTATATTTCTGCTTGTATTTCCTTAGCTTTAGGAGACAGAGCCAAAAAAAGTACTGTTCAATTAATGTCAGAATATTTTGCCTATGTCTTTCATAGAAGTTTTATGGTAATCTGTCTTAAATTTAGGTCTTTAATCCATTTTGAGTTTCTTTTTTGTATATGGTGTTAGAGAGTGTTCTAATTCCATTTTTTCACATGTAGCTGTTCAGTTTTCCCAGTACCACTTGCTATATATAAATATAAGTTTATCCATAGTTGGTAATATTTCTTTAAGTAGAAGGCACCATTGATCCCCCCTCTTTGGCGACAATACTCTATCATTTGTCATCTTTTCTTATTTTAATAAAAGCTGGGGAGTTGATAAAACAGTGAAGCTAATTCTCACTTTATTTTTTTTCCTGTATTCAGTCTTTGTAATACACACTTGACAAATGTGCCTTTGGCTTAGTTTGAAAAAAATAATAAAGTAAAAGGGAACACTTGAGCACAGTGTTCACCTTTAGCCAGCCATTTGACAGTGGAGGCTCTCAAAATGGTATTTCTTTCCTTGACGTGTCTTCTTGCCATGAGATGATTGTGACGCTGTGTTCATATAGTGGCCAAGAAAACCCGTGGGAGTTTGGGAAGACAGAACAAGAGACAGTTGGAGTTTCCGAAAGAGAAATTTGCTTCTTTCACTCTTTCCTTTCTCTTACAGATGCCATTTTGTATATGAGGTGGTCACAAACATCTTTGGCATCAAATAAAAGGCTACCCATCAATAGAGTCTTCACACTCATTATAAGACAGATGTAATTCTGATGAAGCCAAGCATGAAACAAGAATGTTCCAATAGCATAAACTTGTAAACTGAAAGAAAGGGTAGCAGATACAGAAAACAAGACAAGAAACGAACATACGTGAAAATCTTGTCTCCCTGATTCAGAAAATGCGTGTGGGAGTGGTGGTGATGGAGGCTGATTGAGAAACTAAAAGCATTTGAGTCACCTAATTTATGGAGGAAAAAATAAGTATATTTTGAGGGTAAGACACTTTTAAATCTCTTTATCTGTCCTTGTGTGCTGGCATAGTATTTGTGATTAAAGTATTAATAGTGTAACTACTTATCCTCATAAAACAGTTTCTGATTTATACAGACAGTTCATATTCATGTGGGTACCATAGTTATAAAAATATATATAATAATAAAAATACACCTAAGGTTTTCCTATGCTTATACAGAAAAACCAACATTCTCAGGAAGTGCACATTATATCTGTTTGATTTATTCCATGTGGTATCACAGTACAACGCCGTATCAAAGAGTGGGCATTATTTTTTACTCAAATTAAATAGCAAAATGAAGGGAAAATATTAAATATATATATATATATATATATATATTTTTTTTTTTTACCAAAACCAAACTTCTACTTCATTTTTTTCTTAAGTTTTAGTTACCACAATTTAGTGAGTCTTGGAAAATATAAAAGGAGAGGCAGGTGGTGGTGTGAAAAGGGTTTTCTACTTTCTTGAGCCATAAATCAGAATAAGAAATTCCCAAGGAAAGACCATCTTAGTTGTTTTATGTCCTCCACCCCATACACACTCTTCTGTCTCAAGTGAGACGGGGCGGGGCAATAAAAAACAGAAAACAAAAGTGATGCTTCTGTGGAGGAATCTAGTTCACATTATGGGATGAGTGAGAAATAACGAGGTTGGCTGACCCTTGACGATACTGGGGAAGTTACCTTTCAGCTATTTGTAACCAATTCAATCTGTTAATTTTTTTCACACAGCATTAGAGTATAATTCTAGAATTTCCCTTGGCTATTTCATAAAAGAACAGGCAAATGATCTCCATAGGCAAAAGTTCCTTGTCTGGCAGCTGAAAGTTGTGAAATGTGTGGATGGAATAATCTAGCCATTCTTCTTCCTTTCAAGCATGACATTAAGTGAGTGCCTACTGTGTGCCAAGCATTAGTACTAAATAGAACATGCAATGGCACTAACAATATAAGGTTTCCAGCCAGATGCTTTATTCTGAGAATAAAGTCCTGCCCAGCTGTTTGGGAACCCATGGACTGGAGCATGCCAGGTGCTCCCTGCCAGTCCTCCACCAGTTTGCCCAAACTCATGTGCACTGAACCAGTGACGTCATCCAAACACCTCATCCTCTACCATTCTCTCCTGCTTTCAATCTTTCTTACAATCAAGGTCTTTTCCAATGAGTCAGCTATTTGCATCAGGTAGCCAAAGTATTGGAGCTTCAGCTTCAGCATCAGTCCTTCCAATGAATATTCAGGACTGATTTCCTTTAGGATGGACTGGTTGGGTCTCCTTGCAGTCCAAGGGACTCTCAAGAGCCTTCTCCAACACCACAGTTCAAAAGCATCAATTCTTCAGTGCTCAGCCTTCTTTATGGTTCAACTTTCACATCCATACAGGACTACTGAAAAGACCATAGCCTTGACTAGATGAACCTTTGTTGGCAAAGTGACGTCTTTGCTTTTTAATATGCTGCTAGGTTGATAGCATGTTTGGGGCTTCCCTTGTGGTTCAGCTGGTAAAGAATCCGCCTGCAGTGTGGGAGACCTGGGTTTGATTCCTGGGTTGGGAAGATCCCCTGGAGAAGGGAAAGACTACCCACTCCAGTATGCTGGCCTGGAGAATTCCATGGACTGTATAGTCCATGCGGTTGCAAAGAGTTGGACACAACTGAGCAACTTTCACTTCACAGGGTTGTAATAGTTTTCCTTCCAAGAAGTAATTGTCTTCTAATTTCATGGCTGCAGTCACCATCTGCAGTGATTTTAGAGCCCGAAGAGGAAAGCTGTCATTGCTTCAACATTTTCCCCTTATATTTGTCATGAAGTGATGGGACCAGATGCAATGATGTTAAATTTTTTTTTTTAAATAATGAGTTTTAAGCCAGCTTTTATACTCTTTTTTCTCACCCTCATCAAGGAGCTCTTTAGTGCCTCTTTGCTTTCTGTTATTAGAGTGGTATCATCTGCATATCTGAGGTTGTTGATATATCTCCCAGAAATCTTGATTCCAGCTTGTAACTCATCCAGCCCAGCATTCCACATGATGTGCTCTGCATATAAGTTAAATAAATAGGGTGACAATATACAGCCTTGTTGGATTCCTTTCTTAATTTTGAAATAGTCAGTTGTTCCACATAAGGTTGTAACAGTTGCTTCTTGATAGCATACAGGTTTCTTAGGATACAGATAAGATGGCCTATCATTCCCATTTTTTTGAGAGTTTTCCACGATTTGTTATGATCCGCACACTCTAAGACTTTAGCATAGTCAATGAAACAGAATAGGTGTTTTTTTTTTTCCTGAAATTCCCTTGATTTCTCTATGATACAGCAAATGTTGGTAATTTGATCTCTGGTTCCTCTGCCTTTTCTAAACCCAGCTTGTAAATCTGAAAGTTCTCAATTCAAGTACTGCTGAAGCCTAGCTTGAAGGATTCTGTGCATAACCTTACTAGCATGGGAAGTGAGCACAATTGTCCAGTAGTTTGAATGTTCTTTAGTACTGCCCTTCTTGGGAATTAGGATGAAGATTAACTTTTTCCAGTCCTGTGGCCTGGAAATTGCTGGGCTTTCCAATTTTGCTGATATATTGAGTGCAGCATTTTAAGAGCATCATCTTTTAGGATTTTAACAATGCAAAGAAATAGGCATTCTCCAACACATGTTGTGACTTTTCACCTTCACTTTTTAAATTTTTTCTTCCCAGTAACCTATCCACCTGTGCCTAAATCTTTCCTCAGTATGGTACAGGGCAATAGAGAGCTTGAGTCAAAGGGTTGCAGTAACTGCCAAGTATGTCACAGAGATTTTGGACTGGGTAAAATGCAGTAACACTGGAGGTTAGGCATCTAACGTCAGTGCCAAGATAATCATCACATATTTGTGAAGTTACCCTTGGGATATCCCTTAGAATATCTTGTTGGAGGCTGACAGTTCAGTGAGTCCAACGAAGAAGTTTTTCTTTTGTTATGAATTAGATCATTGTTTCATGGGTCTAACATTAGATGTAGTAGCCAGGTTAAGATTAGAGTACATGAAAAAATACATGTGTCTTAAACACTGCAAGCATTTTAAGGCAGTTAAGATTCTCTCCCTCTGAATGGTGAGAAGACTAAGGTATATTAAAGGAAGTCAAACTGGCATCCTGAACCCAGCTTCACTCAGGGAGAGAGAACAGGTGGTGGAATGACTTGCGTGATTTAAACTTTTATTTTCTCTCCTTCTCTCTTTGCAAAGCATATATAGTGGACTTTATGTAAGTTAAGTGTACATAGAATGGGAGTTCATACAGATTAGGCCGCTTGCTTCAGAATGATTGCTTATTTAGAGATTATGTAAGTTAAGTGTACATGGAATGGGAGTTCATGCAGATTAGGCCGCTTGCTTCAGAATGATTGCTTATTTAGAGACGATTTTGAAACATACAGCCTTCCTGTGATGTAGCTGGTGCTCCATGCTCCAAGTCAATCTGCAGTTGCCGTCTGAACTACTGCAAAATTTCAGGAAATATATATTATTTCTTGTTATATAAAGAATCAAGAAAAACTTATATAACATTAGATATATTTAATGCACACACATATCTTGCTCGCTATATTTAACCACAAGCACAACTGAATTGGAAAATGAAGGTATAATGGCTCTATGAAGAAAAGTATTATATAAATCAGAGACTAAAAATTCACTACATATAAAAAAGGCCTGGTGCAACTTTAAATATTAATAACTTTTGATGAACCTATGACAAAAGCAAACGACAAGCATCATGTGAAAGCATATTTCTTAGACACTAATGTGAATATTTAATGTCCTTTTATTCGGCGCTTACTGGGCTCTCAGAAAGCAATGCATTATTGCCCATTACTTTTTATAAAAGCAATGATCAATGCTAAATTTACCTTTTCATAGTTTCTGAGCACTGCAGTTTTCTTAATCTTTGTTGGGCCAGTTTCTACTAGTGCTTTCTTCCAGCATAATGCTGCTTTTGCTACTCTGTTTGAAACATTTGACAATTGTTGACAATTTCATTTTCAGATCAGTTTTCATGTTGACTAGTTTCTTGCCACCTCATACACCTATTTGTGGTAATTCAACTAGGATGTTGTTTTTTTGTGTGCATTGCAGTTCATTTCACACTAATCAATCTAATTCCTGTGGCCAGAATAAATGCCATTATACACTTCGAGTTAAAGCTATGGTTTTTCCAGGAGTTATATACAAATGTGAGAGTTGGACCACAAAAGAGGCTGAGTGCCGAAAAATCGATGCTTTTGAGTTGTGGTGTTGCAGAAGACTCTTGAGAGTCCCTTCCTCTCAAGAGGAAATCAAACCAGTCAATCCCAAGGGAAATCAACCCTGAATATTCACTGAAAGGACTGATGCTGAAGCGTCAATACTTTGGCCACCTGATGCAAAGAGCCAACTCATTGGAAAAGACCCTGATGCTGGGAAAGATTGAGGGTAAGAAGAGAAGGGGGCAGCAGAGGATGAGATGACATGAGGGCATCACCAACTCAATGGACATGATTTGAACAAACTCTGGGAGATAGGGAAGGACAGGGAAGCCTGGTGTGCTGCAGTTTATGGGGTCACAAAGAGTCAGACACAACTCAGAGAATAAACAACATATGGGGGTAAAGAATAAAATATATTAGTGATAGAAAGCAAAATAAGGATTTATCATGTGTGTTTCTATGCAAACAATAGAAACATTAATAAAAGCCTACTTTATAGAGATGCAGGTAGCTTTACGAGGACCAAGAAAAGTTGGTGAAGAACCAAGGAATTAGCAAAAGAGGCAAGTAGTCAGCACCCAAAAGCTGAAGAGACAGTGGGAGGAAATAGAATTCCTAGGGTCTGGTGAGACTAGAACATTTGGAAGACGATGCTACAGTCACGTGAGAATACAGCTACTGCCGAAGATGTGTCAGTAACTTTGATTCAGGAAGAGAACAAGGAAGAAACGATTTCCTCTCTCTTTACTCACCTGCCTGTGTCATACTACTGCTTTTCAGTGAATAGCACCAAACAGAAACCAGCTGCAAAGATAGCTGAGACCTGCAATTGCAGGATGCATCCGTCTATGTACTTAACAAGACAGAGGATTGTGGAGAAGAATCTAGAAGGACAGAACAGAGGCTTATCTGGCAGTAACAGGAGCTCCAGCGGTTATCTCTTTACCAGGAAAGTGCTAGAATAACTGTATGACCTTACAATGATCACATGAGACGACTTGTGTACCCCACAAAGATTCATGACTAATGGATGGATTTGAGCTAATGGCTGAAGCCAGACATGGCTACTAATTGGCAGAATAACTTAGGTCAGCAAAGTTGATATTCTGTTGTCATTTACTTATGACCATTATTTCCTGTTACTTAGTAATGATGTAGCTAAATCTCAACACTGTATATTTTACAGTTGTAGTCAGTATTTTTTACAAATTTGCTGTCACTCAAAAGGATAACATCTTATAAGCAAATTATCCTTCATAATAGAATTATAGATATGACCTGAGAGTAGGGAGCTAATAAGAGTTGTTATCTGTTTTGAGATTTCTCTTACATAGCACTTACTAGTCATTGTGTACTTCTCTTTCATATCATTTGATGTGGTATTGGCCATTCATTTCAGGATGATTTTTCCACCCACAAAACTTAGGCTACATACCCTACAGTTTTAGGATTTAGGTACAGTGCACACTTATACTTCTCATTCTTTGATTCAACAAGTATTTATTGAGTTGGTATGCCCTGCTGTGTCATTTTGCCTGGATAAGTTTCAACAACCTCAAATGAGTTGGGCACTCTAAGTACCTACTGTATGCCAGCTGTCAGAAAACTCCTAAGGAGCCAGATAGTGGTGGAAGTAGACAGTAGCATATTGGATTGTGACAGGTACCAAGTAACGATATGATAGTTATAGAAAATGTTTCTAATTTGCGTTAGGATGACCATAAACAGCTTCCCTGGTGGCTCAGATGATAACACATCTCCCTGCAATGCAGGAGACCCAGGTTCAATCCCTAGGTTGGAAAGATTCCCGGAGAAGGCAATGGCACCCCACTCTAATACTCTTGCCTGGAAAATCCCATGGACGGAGGAGCCTGGGGAGCTACAGTCCGTGGAGTTGCAGAGTGAGACATGACTGAATGACTTCACTTTCTATGACCATAAAGATTAATTTAGAAGGAGGAATTTAAGTAAAAGCATTAGAGAAATGAGTTAATAAATATGCTAATGGCTGGGAGAAGAGATAAGAGGTCAAAGAAACAGCATACCAGGGTCCGTGAGGTGAAGGTATGTCCGATGTATTATGAAAAGTGAGTCCCTCAGTCGTGTCCAACTCTTTGCAACCCATGGACTATACATCCATGTATAGTCCATAAAATTCTCCAGGCCAGAATACTGGAGTGGGTAGCCTTTCCCTTCTCCAGGGGATCTTCCCAACCCAGGGATCAAACCCAGGTCTCTCGCATTGCAGGTGATTTCTTTACCATCTGGGCCACAAGGGAAGACCAAGAATACTGTAGCAGGTAGCCTCTCCCTTCTGCACTGGATCTTCCCAACCCAGGAATCAAATTGGGGTCTTCTGCACTGCAGGCAGGTTCTTTACCAGGTGAGCTATCAGGGAAGCCAATGTGTTGTAAGAACAGCAAAGTTAACCTGCTTTGACTAAAGTGACTGAGATGATGAGGTCAGAAATTTAATGAAGCCACACAACATTTGAGAAAATGGATTATTGTAAGGACTTGGGCTTTGAAAACTTATGAGGAGAGATATAATATGCTCTCATATTTAGGAATTACTGTGCTGCATTATTGAGAAAAGATTATGGAAAGGGGGCAAGAAATAAGAATAGAAATCTGTTTGGAGGCTATTGCAATAATACAAAGGAGTGGTGATAATGATTTAAAACATACAGGTAAATGCAGAGGTGAATGGGGATTATTAGTCAGAGCCTGGACATATTCTGAAGGTAGAGTAGACAGCATTTCCTAATGAATTGGAATGATCTGTGCAGAAAATAGAAGAATCAAACAGGAATCTAGTATTTTTGATCTAAGCAACTGAAAGAACTGAGTTGCTTGTTACTGAGATGGGGGAAATGGAAAGGAACTAGGGCTACAGGGAGCAAAGAAGATCAGAAGTTCAATTTGGGGCATATTATATTTGAAATATCTGTTAGACCTCCAGGTGGGCGTGTCGAATAGGCAGGTAGCTATGCAAGCTTGGAATTCAAGGGAAAAAGGATGAGCTTGTTAGGATTTAAGGTGATGAGGTCAGGTGAGTGTAGACATGAAAGGAAAGAAACACAAGGACTGAGTGCTGGAGCACTCCATGTCGTAGAGGTCTAGAAGGGGAAAAAGAAAACAGAGAAATAAAAAAAAGCAGGAGGAAATCTAGGAGCATATGCGGTCCTGGGAGCTAAGGAAATATTCGAGGAGGAAAGAGCAATCGGTTTTATTGCATGCTGCTTATAGGTGGAGCAAGGGAAGAACTGAAGATGGCTTCATAACGAACAGGTCAACTCTGATGTGGAGGTTAGCAGGGATTTTGAAAAGAGCAATTCCAGTGCAAAAACCTGATTGAAGTGAATTCAAGAGAAAATGGGAGGAAATACATTGAAGAGAGTGAGTATATATAAAACTTTCAGGAGTTTGCTGAAAAGGAAAAGAGATAGTGGAGTAAAAAACTGGATGCAGAAGTGTGGTTAAGACAGAAACATTTTAAGATGGGATTAGCAGCATGGAGTGTGCTGCTTAGAGAGAAAGAAAAGAGAAAAGTTGGTGGCAAGGCAAAGAGAGAAGTTCTAGACAGAGTCTTTAAGTAGGGCAGAAAGTATACTGTCCAGGCAGTAAGCCAATGTTTTTAGAAGCAAACGGTAGGACCTACTCTTGCCTGCCTGCCTGCAAGCTCAATTGTGTCCCACTCTTTACAACCCCATGGACTGTGGCCCAGCAGGCTCCTCTGTCCATGGGATTTCTCAGGCAAGAATATTGGAACAGGTTGCCAATTCCTTCTCCACAGGATCTTCGTGACCTAGAGATCGAACCCACATCTCCTGCATCGACAGGCAGATTCTGTACAAGTGAGCCACCTGGAAAGTCTCAGAACACACTCTAGTTTAAGACAAAAGGGATTTACATGAAATATAAGGACACTCACAGAATCTCCAGTCAGATCAGCAGAAACAATACCCAGCTTATAATGTGGGACTCCCATGTTAGAGACCCCACTGCGCCTGCCCCCACCACTGCGCTGGGGCCTGGATGGGATGGTTGGAACCGTGACCAGCTTATAATGTGGGACTCCCATGTTAGAGACCCCACTGCGCCTGCCCCCACCACTGCGCTGGGGCCTGGATGGGATGGCTGGAACCCTGACCATTGTCACCCACAAACAGTCTACCTCTGCAACCACCCCTGTTAGAGGGGACTCTGCTCCACTGTTTGAAGAACACTCTAATTGGGAGAATTTCTGTCACATCTGGGTCCAGATAGCTGGAGAGGGCATGAGAGAAGTGCTTTTGGTTTCTAACTTGAAGAGGTTTGGATTACTTAAATGTGTAAATTTCCCCAAACATAGAAAGGTTGCTCAAATGTATCAAGTGATCAAGAAGGCATGACAGATTCCTATTCTAGTGTGGTTCTAGTATTTCAAGGCTTAAAAATTCCTTAGATTTTTGAATAGGACAAAGAAAATTTGAAGATGTATTTCTCCAAAATGTGCACATTCATCCAAATGGATTGGGGATCTCATCATTAGAGATCTTTATTTATTTATTTTTTTTTTGTGAAGCCAATGATTTGTCCTTCCTACCCCTCAATTTACATATATGCATTACATATATATTAGACATGTATACACAGATTTCATATTTATATATCTCTGTATGTGCATATATAGACACATATGCATACATACATATATATATACTTATCCTCATATGGTACGAAATAGAATCTGTGCTCACACATGGATGAGTAACAGCGACCTTAGTAAAGTTATATCCTGTCATTCTACATGAAAGGATTTAGTCAATTTTGGTTCAAAATAGGGCTTCCCAGGTGGTGCTAGTGATAAGAATCTGCCGGGGAAAGGGATACAAGGGGTGTGAGTTTGACCCCTGGGTCAGGAAGCTCCCCTGGAGGAGGAAATGACAGTTCATTCCTGTATTCTTACCTGGAAAAGTCCTTTGTCAGAGGAGACTGGTGGACTACACTTCTCGAGGCAGCGAAGAGCTGGGCATGACTGAGAACCTGAGCACACACACAAGCACACTGTGTTAACATACTTTCAGATTCAGTGTTTGTGCTTGTTTGGTTGCTTTATCTCTGAACTATGATTCCTATTCTAGAGCAGCTGGAAGAAGCTGGAGTCATAAGAGATGGCTTACAAAAACAAATATATATTAAAAAGAAAATTTTCAAACCTACATGCAACCTAAGCAATACTAAATATCTCATTATTTTACTCAGCAATCCCTCAACATGAAACTCCTTATTTCAACTTTATTTAAAGTCTTCACACCAGCAACTGAATTAATGTGTCTGCATAATAGAATGTCTCTCTTTGGGATAATAAAACCTTATGTTTTATGTATCCAAACTTTTAAAACTCATCTTTTATTTTTTACTCCTAATCTAAAATAAAACTCTAATTAGAATAAAAGTGTACTTTTTGTTAATTTTTTGGTGATACTCAACATGATTTCAGTGGGGGATTTAAACAGATTCTCAAATAAAATTTTGGAGTCACTTCACTGTATCTTTCTGGGTTCTGACATCATTGTTAGTGACTATCTGTGGACAAATTCACTCAATAGCTTCAGCTAACTCAAACATTTCTGCACAGAAACAGTTGGTCTTTGTATGATCAAAGAATCATGTTATCTCTGTAAACCCAGGTCGCATTCCATGCACATATCCTGAGAGTAACCTTGAACTGGATTAGCTACTCTCATATCCAGTGACCATTGAGGCAATTTCTATACTTAAAGACAAACTAGCATCCACTGTTCCCCTTTCTCTTAGTGTCTTTGGAGTTTACGTAGTAGCTCTGGTTACATCCTAAGCAGGATTAGTGAATCACTCTGAGTAGCAAAGACCGTTTGTTACTTCTCAAACTAACTATGAGAGAGAAATAGCATAACAGGAACCCAAGTGAGAACTGATCTAGGATGGAAAAATGAATAATAAAATACGGCATTTGGGATACGATACTATATGGAATAGTTTTCTACTGTCAGTTGGTGGCAAAGGGGAATTAAGAAAGATTAAGAGGAACAGTGACCACTCAAACTCTGAACATTTTAGAGCCTGCAAATGTGTGGAGACATTTTTGTTTGCCAGACATTTCTGTTTCTGTATCAAAGTGATAGAAAGGTCCTTATTATCCTCAATGTTTTCTAATCCCAACTTACACACATGCCCATGCATACACACACATATGTGTGTGCACATGCCAAGTTCCTTCATTTGTGTCCAACTCTTTGCAACCCTATGGACTGTAGCCCTCCAGGCTCTTCTGTCCATGGAATTCTCCAGGCAAGAAAACTGGAGTGGGTGGCCATGCCCTCCTCCAAGGGATCTTCCCAACCCAGAGATCAAACCCATATCTCCTATGTCTCTTATGTTGGCAGCAGGATTCTTTACCACTACTGCCACTGAGGAGGTCCATATATACAACACACACACACACACACATGCACACACACACACACACACACACGCATGCATAGTTGGCTACTATTTGGTATAAGAAGTAAATGATTCCTATTGGTTGCTTTTGCTCGGTCATTTTTTGCTATATTTATTTATTAAATATTAAGTCCTTTTAGGGACTTTGTAGGATCTTGCTGCTGCTAAGTCACGTCAGTCATGTCTGACTCCGTGCGATCCCATAGACGGCAGCCTACCAGGGTATGCCGTCCCTGGGATTCTCCAGGCAAGAACGTTGGAGTGGGTTGCCATTTCCTTCTCCAGTGCATGAAAGTGAAAAGTGAAAGTGAAGTCGCTCAGTCATATCCGACTCAGCGACACCATGGACTGCAGCCTACCAGGCTCCTCCATCCATGGGATTTTCCAGGCAAGAGTACTGGAGTGGGGTGCCATTGCCTTCTCCATTGTAGGATCTTAGGAATACCAAAATGAAAAAAAAAAAAGTGGCCTTTAGAATCAGAAGTTTCATGTATGAATCATGACTCCATCAGTTCTTATTTAAGCAAGAGACAATCTATTTGTATCTGAACGTTTTTATCTGAAACATTATGGATAATTATATATTGCCTAGAAAGTAGGCAGAAGGTGAAATTAAGTTATGTAAGCAAGGTAACTGATGTAATACTGGCCAAATAAAAAGCTAGTCATGTTTCATTCATCCTATTCTTTGAAAAGTGTGGATATGGACCTGTAAAGAAAACATTTAATTACAGCGTGACAAATTCTAATAGAGATGTATGATATGGAAGAGAAGGGCACAAAAGCTAGAATAACCATTTTCCCTGAGAAGAATCTTTTGATATAAAAGTTCATCTTGAGGATAAGCTTGTTTGAGTTTTTTAATGATTTAGGATTGGCAATATGTTTGTTTAATGAAGGCTCTAAAGTTAAGAAGAAAAATGGTGATCCGAAACACTGAAATATTTTCTAAGTCTCGTGAAAAGGCTGGAGCTGAGAGGAGGCATACAATAAATAGATACCCAGGCTAAGAACATCTTTGTCCATTCACTCATTCGGTACTTACCTGGCATCTCTCGTGGCCAGGCAGGCACAGGAGCTGGGTTCTAGGAGAATGAAGGACATTAATGACCTCTGTTTAAGCAATCAAGTCTGTCTAATGGCCCTGCATCTGCCCCTTAGAGCTTGCAATCTTGCAAGCTTATGTGTACGGCTTGCATAATTTTGCTGCTCATTCAGGTAGAGAAAGACCATCCTGCTCCCCACATACTCACACTCACCTGCACACGAAACCAGACTTCTAGATTGGAGTTGATAGTGGGTCCCGAAAAACGTGCTCAGTGGAATAGAACAAAGGAAAGGGGCAGATGTGGAGTCTCAGGATGTTTACTCACTCCACCCAGAATGTGATAAATATCCAGGTGACTAGCTAGGGTCTCTTGTTAGTTTCTGAGTAACAGTATATTCTATATCCAGGAAATGATCTCAAAACTGATTCTACATATATTTGAAGGATGTTATCCTTGTACCTCAGATGGTAAAGCATCTGTCTGCAATTCAGGAGACCCAGGTTCAAGTCCTGGGCTGGGAAGATCCTCTGGAGAAGGAAATGGCAACGCAATCCAGTATTCTTTCCTGGAGAACTTCATGGACAGAGGAGCCTGACAGGCTACAGTCCACCGGGTTGCAAAGAGTTGGACACAACTGAGTGACTAACACACACATCTTGGATCAGTCTGAAAATCCCCAAAGCTTGATCCTGAAATAAAATGAGGAGGAAAATCTTGCAGTTTAAGGACACAAATGACTTGATTCTGCATGATATCCTGGACCAATAGCTCTCTTTGCCCATTGTGAAATCATCTTCTTTTAACCTATCTCACAGTGCGAAAGTGGTAGTTATATTTGCCTTAGCATCTTATTGCTTGTGATGACATTAGTGCAGAAGTACATAAGTGCTACAGGATATATATGTGAGGTCATAAGTGGTGGTTTTGAAGTGTGGTGTTGGAGAAGACTCTTGAGAGTCCCTTGGACTGCAAGGAGATCCAACCAGTCCATTCTGAAGGAGTTCAGCCCCCGGATTTCTTTGGAAGGAATGATGCTAAAGCTGAAACTCCAGTATTTTGGCCACCACATGAGAAGAGTTGACTCATTGGAAAAGACTCTGATGCTGGGAAGGATTGGGGGCAGGAGGAGAAGGGGATGACAGAGGATGAGATGGCTGGATGGCATCACTGACTCGATGGACATGAGTCTTAGTGAACTCCCGGAGTTGGTGATGGACAGGGAGGCCTGGTGTGCTGCAATTCATGGAGTCGCAAAGAGTCGGACAGGACTGAGCGACTGATCTGATCTGAAATGGTGGTTAATCCCTTCAATAAAGGAAATCATTCTAAGATTCAGTTCAGTTCAGTCTCTCAGTCATGTCTGACTCTTCACAAAACCGTTGACTTCAGTACTCCAGGCTTCCCTGTGCATCACCAACTCCTGGAGTTTACTCAAAATCATATCCATTGAGTTGGTGATGCCATCCAACCATCTCATCCTCTGTCATCCCCTTCTCCTCCCGCCTTTAATCTTTCCCAGTATCAGGGTCTTTTCCAATGAGTCAGTTCTTCCCATCAGGTGGCCAAAGTATTGGAGTTTCAGCTTCAGCATCAGTCCTTTTAATGAATATTCAGGATGCATTTCCTTTAGGATAAACTGTTTGGATCTCTTTGCAGTCCAAGGGACTCTCAAGATTCTTCTCCAACACCACAGTTCAAAAGCATCAATTCTTTGGCGCTCAGCTTTCTTCACAGTCCAACTCTCACATCCATACATGACCACTGGAAAAACCATAGCTTTGACTGGACGGACTTTTGTTGGCCAAGTAATGTCTCTGCTTTTTAATATTCTGTCTAGGTTGGTCATAGCTTTTCTTTCAAGGAGCAAGTGTCTTTTAATTTCATGGCTGCAGTCACTATCTGAAGTGATTTTGGAGCCCAGAAAAACAAAGTCAGTCAGTTTCCATTGTTTCACCATCTATTTGCCATGAAGTGATGGGACCAAATGCCATGATCTTAGTTTTCTGAATGTTGAGCTTTAAGCAAACTTTTTCAGTCTCCTCTTTCACTTTCATCAAGAGGCTCTAGACTTCACTTTCTGCCAAAAGGATGGTGTCATCTGCATATCTGAGGTTATTGACATTTCTCCTGCTTGATTCTGGCTTGTGCTTCATCCAGCCCAGCATTTCTCATGATATATTCTGCATTTAAATGAAATAAGCAGAGTGACAATATAAAGTCTTGATGTACTCCTTTTCTGATTTGGCACCAGTCTGTTGTTCCATGTCCAGTTCTAACTGTTGCTTCCTGACCTGCATACAGATTTCTCAAGAGGCAGTTCAGGTAGTTTGGTACTCCCATTTCTTTTAGAATTTTCCACAGTCTGCTGTGATCCAGGCATAGTCAGTAAAGCAGAAATAGATGTTCTTCTGGAATTCTCTTTCTTTCTCGATGATCCAACAGATGTTGGCAATTTGATCTCTGGTTCCCCTGTCTTTACTAAATCCAGCTTGAACATCTAGAAATTCACAGTTCACATAATTGTGAAGCCTAGTTTGAAGAATTTTGAGCATTACTTTACTAGTGTGTAAGATGAGTGCAATTGTGTGGTAGTTTGAGCATTCTTTGGCATTGCTTTGGGATTGGAATGAAAATTGACCTTTTCCAGTCCTGTGGCCACTGCTGGGTTTTCCAAATTTGCTGGCATATTGAGTGCAGCACTTTCACAGCATCATCTCTCAGGATTTGAAATAGCTCAATTGGAATTCCTAAGATTAAAGGAGATTATTGAATTAGGAAAGGAGGGATAGAAAAAGATAATCTTACATAAACTAACTTTCCAGAGTCTTTTTGTAGTAAAAGAAAATCAAATTCTTTAATAAGAATCATTACTCAATACACAAGTTTGTCCCCAAGCCCAGTGTTGTCCAACAGAACCTCTGCAATGGTTGTATATCTGTGCTACCTGACACAGTAAGACCTAGCCGCATACAACTACTGAACACTTTAAATGTGGTTAGTGTGATTGTGTAATTGATCTTTAATTTCCTTTAATTTTAATCAATTCAAATATAAATGGCTACAGGTAGCCAATGTCACCATTAAATAGCACCAACCTAAATCTTATGAAGGTTTGTCATGGTGGCTCAGATGGTAAAGAGTCTGAATGCAATGCGGGAGACCTGGGTTCAATCCTTGTGTCTGTAAGATCCCCTGGAGAAGGAAATGGCAACCTACTCCAGTGTTCTTGCCTGGAAAATCCCACAGATGGAGGAGACTGGCAGGCTACAGTCTATGGGGTCGCATGGCTGAGAGACTAACACTTTCACTTGGGCTTCTCTTGTGGCTCAGCTGATAAAGAATCCGCCTGCAATGCAGGAGACCCGGGTTCAATCCTTGGGTCGGGAAGATCCCCTGGAGAAGTGAAGGCTACCCACTCCAGTATTCTGGCCTGGAGAACTCCATGGACTGTATAGTCCTTGAGATTGCCAAGAGTAGGACACAACTGATGACTTTCACTTTCAAATGTTACAAAGAGGTGAGCAGAGTTAGAGCATGGGATCATTTTGACTGCCATGCTGCCAGTCTTCTTCTCTCAGTAAGAAATGAGAAATCAATAAAGAAAATATATTTGGTGGAATATTGCATGGGTTTGTGAGGGAGGTCCAAGAGGGACGAGGTGTGCATCTATTCATATAGCTGATTCACTTTGTTGTACAGCAGAAATGAATACAACATTGTAAAGCAATTATACTATGAAAATAAAAGAACATATCTTGTACTTAATGAACACAATCCTAAAGCAGCAATGTAGCTGCCTTGCAGGTGCTCCTAGGGCCCAGACCTCAGTATCATTTGGCCAAATAGAGAAATCATTATCCGTTGGTTCTAAATGAGAGCTACTCAACTTGAATCTATATTTTAAGCTTCTTTTATGGAGAAAGTTTAGATACAGAACTTGTTGCAGCCAAAGAATAAGACTGAAGTGAGACTGGTAGGTAAGTATAATACAAATGCTTAAGTGTTATGTAGTGATGATTATTTGTTAGAACACTATTTAAGTAGAGTTTCATTTCTTTTACCCTTCTTTCTGGATTCCCACTGAGTCTCATAGTTTGTATTTTAACAAATAGCATATGGCCATTTCCTCTGCCTCTTTAGGAAACCATGGGGTTTTTTTTCCATGCTATTTAGCTTGGGGCTTTTTTGATACTTCTAGTATTACAAATAAAAATCTGCACATCTCATTTTTAGTTTTCTTTATTCAGTGTGGGTTAGCCTCATTCATCCTTTGCTGCCCTTTTAAAATATTTTTGTGTTTAAGTCAACTCTTAAACACAAAATAAAAGAAGCTTAAGTTAAATTAGGAAGCATTGGTAAAAATTAATGTAAAAGAAATACACACCACTGAAGTGTAAGCTCTTAACTGATACATAACTAATACTTTACCTGATGTGTATTTTTTGAATGATGATGAATTAATTTTTGGTAAATCTTGTTTTGACATATTCTTCAAAAGCTTTGCTGTTGCTGTTAAGTCACTTCAGTTGTGTCCGACTCTATGCAACCCTATGGACAGCAGCCCACCAGGCTCCTCCATACACAGGATTCTCTAGACAAGAATACTGGAACGGGTTGCCTTTTCCTTCTCAAAAGCTTTAGAAGGAAGTTATTCCTAGCCATTCAATAGCCTATGACGTGGGACAGAGAGGAGCATGCTGATGTTCAATTTTTTTTTTCCTTGATAGACCCAGAAGACACTTGCACAGTTTCAGATGGGTCTACTACCTAAAATTCTTTAAACTCAGATCCATTCATCCTTAAATTTCTCTTGATCACTGTCTGTTCAAAATGTTATGCTATTCTTTTCAATCACTTCCAATCTCCATGGAAATAAGAGGTCGGGAATGACTTCCTATCCATGCTCTGATGAAACGGTGCTGGGAACATGTGCACCAATGCACATTTTGCACCAATGCACCGTACAGACACGCAGTGAGCTCCTGTTTGATTCGTGGAAGAACATCATCTATGTAATACAAAGGGGAGTGTAGGCTACTCAGTAATGGGTGGTTAGCATAACCTGCTCCTCTGAGAGGATGTCAGCCAGCCCTGGATCAACAATCAACAACAAATGAGGATTCTGAAAAGGAACCGAGGTCTGAAGAGGGCAATTCCTTTGAGTAAAGGGACTAGCAGTCATACCTAGGGCGTGGTCCCAACAGAAATTTCAGTGCAGTATGGCTGTCCTTGAAAGATAGATCAGAAGCATCAATGGCAATTAACGGCAACAATGGGATTATTTGCCAATTTATGCTTCTCCCAATTCCTCTACAGATTTGTGATACAAATACAATCACTTTATCCTTTCTATATGTATTGCTCCATTGGGAATTCACAACTGATGCCATCAAATGGTGCTTGCAAAAGGAATTTGAAAATATTCACCTATACCTCACAGGATCTGAAGTTAGTGAAGGTTGTTCTCTAAGTTAAAATAGGAACTGAAGTCATGTCATATAGATTCATCTGTTGAGATTTTGGGGAAACATGGTGCATTTGCTTTAAAAAGTCAGTGGATACTGAAAGATAGGGATAACAATGATGAAGTTAAAGTTTCAAGATGCTAGAAGTACCTAGATTAATAAAATTACATATGTTGGCATCCAGTTTCAAGTTTACAGATGAAATTAATAAGGAAAATGAAGCTGGGAAATTATATAGCACCCTCCATTATATTACAGGATGGCAGTGAAGTGGTGTGTTAGCAATACTCTAGAGCTAGTTCCAGCCTTCAGGTTTAACTATGTGCTAACCCTATGGGGCACTGGGCATGACTTAATTTATAGAGTTGTGTCAAAAAGGGACTTATAAGAGGAATATCTATTTCATAAGGTTAATGAAATTATTAAATGAGTTAATACTTAAAAATACTTTTAAAAATCTCAGTATATAGAATAACACTCAATAAAATATTTGTTGTTAATATTAGAAATATATATCTGTTAGGCAGTTAGAATAGGAAAAAGGAGTGCAGAATGGCGGTGGCTAAAAGACAAGGAAGGGGAAAGCCTGTGAAAATAGAGCAAAGGAAGGTCAGAAGACTGGAGTGAGGAGCTCAGGTGAAAAAAGCAGCACTCCTGGTGAGCCCAAGTTGCACAGGGCAGGCCCGGGGAAGAGAGAAAACATGTAAAAAGAGGAGCCTCTCTTCTCTTTGCGTCTTTTGGGTCAGCATGCCCTCATGCCTCAAGGATGTATTTTCCTTTACTTTCTAAATAAAACTGAGCTGTAACATAGAGCTTTAACACTGGTTCATCTGAGGGCTGTAACGCTGGTCCATCACTTCACTTTTTTTGTTGCAATGAGACAGAACCAAGGAAATTACAAATTCCCCTGACATAACTATATAAAGTCAAAGCTGATCCTACTCAGCACTGGTTCCAGAGGTTAATAAAGGTATGTAGAAAAAACAAAACAAAACTGTGTTTTTCCAATTCCCTGATCACCTTGGAATGCTTTTGGGTTCTTCATATAAATGTTGCTTATACCTTCTTGAGGGGGGTTCCCATGGCTCAGAAGGTAAAGAAGGTGCCTGCAATGCAGGACACCCGGATTTGATTTTGGGGTCAGGAAGATCCCCTGGAGAAGGGAATGGCTACCACTCCAGTATTCTTGCCTGGAAAATTCCATGGACAGAGGAGCCTGATGGGCTATAGTCCATAAGATCGCAAAGAGTTGGACATAACTGAGTGACAAACACTATATCTTTTTGAAATCTTTCCAAAAGATGACATATTCCTTTTTTTCTTAAATCCCGCACTTGACTCTATGAATATCGTGAAATTTATGGAGTTTTTACTAAGTATTAGTCTTTTCACAGCTATGGAGCCTCAGTCAACAACCTAGATTTTGCATTATCCTTCTAGACGGTAAAGTGCTTCATGTCAGAATGCTATGAGTTGAATTCACATGATCTTCCTTGTTGAATTTGCTTTTGTCCCCACCGATTATACAAGAATGGACATATGTTCTGTAAATTGATTTATTGAAGAATATTTTTTGAAAGAAGCCTCTCAACATCAGATGCACACAGGCATGAAAATAGCAAGGACTTTTTTTTAAATCTTCTTTTCATTGCATTCAGAAAGCAGCAGACTAAGGAGGTGCTGGTGGTGAGGCGGAAGGCAGTCATCGAAGGCAGTGAACGCACCATTCAGTTTTCAGCTTAGAAAAGCTATTTTTAAAGACTTGGTAGAAGGAAACTTCATTTGCAGAAAATCAAGAAAATTTCAGAGCTTTCATTCTGTGTTCTGTCACTTGAATACAAATGAGATCAATGGAAATATTCTTGTCTTAGCTAGAAAATTTCAGATCAAGCACAGCAAGAGTCTGAAGTCCTGGAGTGACAATTTGAAGGAAGGGTTACAGGCTAAGTAACTGTGCTGAGAAGAGTAGTGTGGGGAAGAGAGGACAGTCAACATCTTCTGTGGCTTTCAGATACTACGGCTGACATATCAGAGACATGGTAATGTTTTACAAGTGGAGAAAGTGAAGATAAGAAATATGAATGCTTTGCCTAAAGTCTCAATGCTACTTTATCAATAGAAATATAACTAAATTATTTTGATTCATTGACTTAAATATTATCTTTCATAAAATATGCACTTCATTATTTTCAAAATTATTGCTATTTTTCTATCCCAAGAATTTTGCAATCTTAATTTTTGTGCATAACTCAGCTACAAAGAGACTATTTTCTAGTACCATTTTTCAGAAACTATAGTTTATTTTCTAAATATTTTCCCCATATTCTACATGACTACTTGTGCATAGATTTCTTTTATCTTGTATCTGTCAAAATTCTAGAGATACTGCTTTATAGATTTGTAGTCTTTGTTCTTCTGAATGTGATTCCTTCGTAGGTATTATGTTTTACTAACTGATGCTTTAAAAAAAATTTTTTTCCATTAAAATTGAAAAAGGATCTTCAGGTTATAGATTGATGATGTTTCCCTAATGATGGGAAAGACCAAAGGCAAGAGGAGAAGGGGATGATGGAAGATGAGATGGTTGGATGGTATCACTGACTCGATGGACATGAGTCTGAGTAAGCTCCAGGAGTTGGTGATGGACAGGGAAGCCTGGCATGCTGAATTTCATGGGGTCACAAAGAGTTGGACATGACTGAGCGACTGAAATGAACTGAACTGAACTGAATATTTAATGATGTTCTTTTATTTATTTATTTTTTAAAATCTGGACACAGTCTTTTCATTAGCTCAGGAAAAACAAATATGGTTCAATTACAGTTTTGCATAATGCTTCTCTTCCAATTGTCTTTCTTAACTGATGTATTATTATGTTTATACTTATTTAATACCTTATATCCTCTCAAATTTTCATCAGTTTCATGTAGTAAATCATTTTTAGTGATAAGTTTTTCACAGAAATATTCTTTGGTGGAAATCTCAGGGCACTATTTATTATTCCTTTCTGCTCATTACCATTTCAAATGCCGAGTACAGCCTTGTTTTCTGTTTACTCTTCCCTGAATGGCAGGTGGGACACTCAGCATTTGACTGATGTTCAACATAGGTTGATGGAGTGTCCTTAATCTTAATATTTATGTGAAAACCAGGTGCTTTATCATCTTCATGTTCTAATAGTTACCTATGCAGGTTAGTTATCTGATGAATCTTCTCCAGTTTGATTTTTGCAGTCTTCTAACATTTCCTTTTAAGCAGGTGTAGGTATTCTGTTTCACTGAGTTAGACAAGGCTGTGGTCCGTGTGATCAGATTGGCTAGTTTTCTGTGATTGTGGTTTTAGTCTGTCTGCCCTCTGATGCCCTCTCTCAGCGCCTACTGTCGTAATGGGGTTTCTCTTACCTTGGACGTGGAGTATCTCTTCACTGCTGCTCCAGCCAAGTGCAGCCGCTGTTCCTTACCTTGGGCATGGGGTATCTACTCGCGGCCGCCACTCCTGACCTTGGATGTAGGGTATCTTCTCTCAGCCACTCACCACTCCAGTGCTGCGCAGCTCAATGACCTAAGTGAATGAACTAACTCAATGAAAGTAAGCCATGCTGCATAGGACCGCCCAAGACAAATGGGCCATGGTGGAGAGTTCTGACGAAATGTGGTCCACTGGAGAAAGGAATGGCAAGTCACTTCAGTATTCTTGCCTTGAGAACCCCATGAACAGTATGAAAAGACAAAAAGATAGGACACTGAAAGATTAACTCCCCAAGTCGGTAGGTGCCCAACAGGCTATGGGAGATCAGTGGAGAAACAATTCCAGAAAGAATGAAGGGATGGACCAAAAGCAAAAACAACACCCAGTTGTGGATGTGACTGGTGATAGAATCAAATTATGATGCTGTAAATAGCAATATTGCATAGGAACCTGGATGTTAGGTCCATGAATCAAGGCAAGTTGGAAGCGGCCAAACAGGAGATGGCAAGACTGAACTCGACATTCTAGGAATCTGAGAACTAAAATGGACTGGAATGGGTGAATTTAACTCAGATGACCATTACATCTACTATGGCAGGAATCCCTTAGATGAAAAGGAGGAGCCTTCATAGTCAACAAAAGACTCCGAAATGTGGTACTTGGATGCAATCTCAAAAATGATAGAATGATCTCTGTTCATTTCTAAGGCAAGCCATTCAATATCACAGTAATCCAAGTCTATGCCCCGACTAGTAATGCTGAAGAAGCTAAAGTTGAATGGTTCTGTGAAGACCTACAAGACCTTTTAGAACTACAATCCAAAAAAAGATGTCCTTTTCATTATAGGGGACTGGAATGCAAAAGTAGGAAGTCAAGAAACACCTGGAGTAACAGGCAAATTTGGCCTTGGAGTATGGAATGAAGCAGGGCAAAGGCTAATAGAGTTTTGCCAAGAGGACGCACTGGTCAGAGCAAACACCCTCTTCCAACAACACGAGAGAAAACTCCATAAATGGACATCACCAGATAGCCAACACTGAAATCAGATTGATTATATTCTTTGCATCCAAAGATGGAGAAGCTCTATACAGTCAGCAAAAACAAGACCAGGAGCTGACTGTGGCTCAGATCATGAGCTCCTTATTGCGAAATTCAGACTTAAATTGAAGAAAGTAGGGAAAACCACTAGACCATTCAGGTATGACCTAAATCAAATCCCTTATGATTATACAGTGGAGGTGAGAAATAGATTTAAGGGACTAGATCTGATAGAGAGAGTGCCTGATGAACTATGGATGGAGGTTCATGACATTATATAGGAAACAGGGATCAAGACCATCCCCGAAAAAAGAAATGCAAAATATCAAAATGGCTGTCTGTGGAGGCCTTACAAGTAGCTGTGAAAGAAGGGAAGCAAAACACAATGGAGAAAAGGTGAGATATACCCATTTGAACGCTGAGTTCCAAAGAATAGCATGGAGAGATTAAAAACAAACAAACCAACCAACCTTCCTCAACAATCAGTGCAAAGAAATAGAGGAAAATAATAGAATGGGAAAGTCTAGAGATCTCTTCAAGAAAATTAGAGATACCAAGGGGACATTTCATGAAAAGATGGGCTCAATTAAAGGACAGAAAAGGTATGGACCTAACAGAAGCAGAAGATGTTAAGAAGTGGCAAGAATACACAGAAGAACTGTACAAAAAACGATCGTCACAACCCAAATAACCATGATGGTGTGATCACTCACCTAGAGCCAGACTTCCTGGAATGTGAAGTCAAGTGAGCCTGAGGAAGCATCACTAGGAATAAAGCTAGTGGAGATGATGGAATTCCAGTTGAGCTATTTAAAATCCTAAAAGATGATGCTGTGAAACTGCTACACTAAATATGCCAGCAAATTTGGAAAACTCAGCAGTGGCCCAGACTGGAAAAGGTCAGTTTCCCTTCCAATCCCAAAGAAAGGCAATGCCAAAGAATGCTCAAACTACCGCACATTTGCACTCATCTCACACGTTAGCAAAATAATGCTCAAAATTCTCCAAGCCAGGCTTCAATAGTAGATGATCCATGAACTTCCATATGTTCAAGCTGGTTTTAGAAAAGGCAGAGGAACCAGAGATCAAATTGCCAACATCTGCTGGATCATGGAAAAAGCAAGAGAGTTTCAGAAAAAAACATCTATTTCTGCTTTATTGACTATGTCAAAGTCTTTGCCTGTGTGGATCACAACAGGCTGTGGAAAATTCTGAGAGATGGGAATACCAGGCCATCTGACCTGCTTCTTGAGAAACCTGTATGCAGGTCAGGATGCAACAGTTAGAACTGGCCATGGAACAACAGACTGGTTCCAAATAGGAAAAGGAGTAGGTCAAGGCTGTATATTTCACCCTGCTTATTTAAGTTATATGCAGAGTACATCATGAGAATCACTGGGCTGGGTGAAGCACAAGCTGGAATCAAGAATGCTGGGAGAAATATCAATAACCTCAGATATGCAGATGACACCACCCTTGTGGCAGAAAATGTAGAAGAAGTAAAGAGCCCCTTGATGATAATGAAAGAAGAGAGTGAAAAAGTTGGCTTAAAGCTCAACATTCAGAAAACGAAGATCATGGCATCTGGTCCTATCACTTCATTGCAAATAGATAGGGAAACAGTGGCAGACTTTATTTTCTTGGGCTCCAAAATCACTGCAGATGGTGACTGCAGCCATGAAATTAAAAGATGCTTACTCCTTGGAAGGAAAGTTATGACCAACCTAGACAGCATATTAAAAAGCAGAGATATTACTTTGCCTACAAAGGTCCATCTAGTCAAGGCTATGGTTCTTCTAGTAGTCATGTATAGATGTGAGAGTTGGACTGTGAAGAAAGCTGAGCACCAAAGAATTGATGCTTTTGAACTGAGGTGTTGGAGAAGACTCTTGAGAATCCCTTGGACTGCAAGGAGATCCATTCAGTCCATCCTAAAGGAAATCGGTCCTGGGTGTTCATTGGAAGGACTGATGTTAGGAAACATCAGGAGACTGAAGCTGAAACTCCGATACTTTGGCCACCTGAACCGAAGAACCAACTCATTTGCAAAGACCCTGATGCTGGGAAAGATTGAAGGTCGGAGGAGAAGTGGATGACAGAGGATGAGATGGTTGGATGGCATCACCGACTCAATGGTCATGAGTTTGGGTAGACTCCAGGAGTTGGTGATGGACAGGTAAGCCTGGCGTGCTGCAGTCCATGGGGATACAAAGCATCGGACATGACTGACTAAACTGAAACTGAACTGAAGATATTCCCTATCTAACATGAGCTCCTTCTGTTGTGCCTTCTCCACCCCTGATTATAGTACTTTATGAACCCCTTAGCATCATAGGAGAGTGTCCCTACATCCATCCTTTTCTAAGTCTTGGTCTGGGTTGCATATTAAGTGTTATAATCTGAGGAAATAAGGAAGGGGGTAACTTAAATTTTACCTCCTTCTCCCCTATTGATTTTGTTATTTAGTGGTTTATGTAATAGAGTCTCTTTACGTCTCTTTTATACTTGGGTATTACAATACTGTGTTATTTATTTCATTCCTCAAAATGTTCTAGCTTTACCTGTTGGGACTCTTTCTGACAAGATCTTATATCCCTTTAATGTATTCCCACTGTATTAGTGTTAGTCACTCAGTTGTGTCCGACTTTTTGCAACCCCGTGGACTATAGCCCGCCAAGTTCCTCTGTCCATGGAATTCTCCAGGAAAGAATATTGAAGTGGGTAGCCATTCCCTTCTCCAGGGGATCTTCGTGACACAGGGATCAAACCCTAGTCTCCAGCATTCTTGGTGGATTCTTTACTCTCTGAGCCACCAGAGAAGTCCCAGTTTGTTCCCAACCATTTGTTTATTTGAACATTTCTCTATTTTATGGCTCAAATTTTGAACAGTTTCCTTTGGTGGTGATTTAGGCGCTAAGTCGTGTCCAATTCTTGTGACCCCATGGAGTGTAGCCCGACAGGCTTCTCTGCCATTGGGACTCTCCAGGCAAGGGTACTGGAGTGGGCTGCCATTTCCTTCTCCAGGGGATCTTCCCGACTCAGGAATCAAACCTGGGTCTCCTGCATTGCAAGCAGATTCTTTACCCACTGAGCTATGAGCGAAGCCCTCAGTTTCCTTTAGTATGTCATTTTTAATGGTAAGTTCTTCAGAGAGAGACTCTTCAGTGAAAATATCAGAACATGATCTGTTATTCCTTTTTGCTATCATTTCAAAGAACTTTTTCAAAAAGACTATTCTCAAGACTATTTTTGCATATTTCCATCACCAGCCCTGGATTCTGCCATTTCTCCAAGAAGTCCTGGTTCCTTTTATTGGAAAATGCTATTTAGAAACCAAGATACAGGTGGTAGGTATATACTTTCTTTAAAAGACACATCAGATCAGATCAGATCAGATCAGTTGCTCAGTCGTGTCCGACTCTTTGCGACCCCATGAATCGCAGCACGCCAGGCCTTCCTGTCCATCACCAACTCCCAGAGTTCACTCAGACTCATGTCCATCGAGTCAGTGATGCCATCCAGCCATCTCATCCTCTCTCGTCCCCTTCTCCTCCTGCCCCCAGTCTCTCCCAGCATCAGAGTCTTTTCCAATGAGTCAACGTTTCGCATGAGATGGCCAAAGTACTGGAGTTTCATGGTGATGAACTGATGCTTACTTTCAAGAATATCTTAAATTCAAGTCACATCGCATGCAGAGTTCAATTTTGTTTTCTGCTAAACTAGTTAATATTATATATTCATAGACCAAAAATTATCAAATATATAGCTTTTAGCTTAATTTTTCCATCAAAATTTGATATTTTACTGTTTCATCTAATTCAGTTTTGAACATTTCATATTATAAACATTTTCTGAACAAAATAACACATTTAAAATATTTATCCAAACTTAAATTAAGGAGATCTTAAACTTCCACTTTAAAAGTTTAAACCAAGGGATGATATAATTTTATTTATCAAGTATATCTCTAAAGTATATTTTTCCTTATTTTGAATAAAAGATCAGAAACAGAAGCTTTAAAATGGTAAGAGGTTATTGTTTGTGTCCTTGTTTTTTTTTCTTTTAATTTGGCATTTATAGTCTGACAATTATCACAAAAGTAAAATAGCACACATACTGACTATCACCTAAATCATAAATAACAAAATAACTATTGCAATGAAATTAAATAATAAACTATTAGCTCTGCAGAAGAGAATTGAAGGGGAATCATTAGAGAAGGGCTTCCATGGTGGCTCAGATGGTAAAGAATATGCCCGCAGTGCAGAAGACCCAGGTTCGACCCCTGGGTCAGGAAGATCCCCTGGAAAAGGGCATGGCAACACACTGCCGTATTCTTGCCTGGAGAAGCCCATGGACAGAGTGGCCTGGTGGGTTACAGTCCATGGGCTCGAAAAGAGTCCAACACACCTGGGCAACTAGCACTTTCAGTAGAGAAAAAGCTACTTCCGTGTAAACTATAAAAATATATGAAGTGGCCTTCTGAGGAAAACTATTTTGTGTTTGGAATATGAACATATGGGCTCAATTCTGAATACACAGACAGTTGTCTGTAACCTTGGTCCAGTGACTTAACAGATCTGACCTGATGTCTTCATATTGAACACTGAAGAGAACTTCACAACTCTGCTTTCTTTCCAACATTCTTGTGAAATCAAAGAACAAAATGCACATGAGGGCTATTTTTAAACTGCAAAATGCTATGCAAATGTAAATTACTTTTGTTAGTCTTAATGAATATGCATCATGGCGTTGTAAATTAGAACTGGAATTCTTGGACTGAAAGAGAAAGTGTAGATAATGAAGTGATTTTAATGGTATGTCCATGAAACTCGTAGCTCCTTTTTGTAGTTCTAACAGCCAGCATGGTATAGTATTTTTCCCAGTTAATAAACACTTGAATAAAAGTGAAGAATATTTTTTTAAAAAAGCAATATTTCTTTCTGTTTTTATTGCCAGTGTCCTCATTCAGCATGACCCATTTTGATGGCCTTCAAACCAACAAGCTTCCCTTTGTATTCTAGCCAATTAGCCGACAGTACTGCAAGATATCTTCTAGAGTTGGTATTACCATGACTTGCAATAACTAATGTCTCTTTATTACCATAAAAAAATTCTAAAATTTTCAACATAACATCAAACTATCCAACTTAGTTTTCCATGTCTATTTTCACTGTTTCATCATACAAAAGGTATGCCTCAACTAAAATCAATTACTGCTTTTTCATGAGTATTCACTACATTTTCTATCTTTTACTTAAGAATGATAATATTTATCACAAGTTGTGACAAGTGTGTATTTACCTCTTGCTAAATAGCATTGCATTGACAATCTTACATGAAAGAAAAGGAAAGGAAGTTCAAATAAACAGTTTCAAATAACTAACTCTTGTGTTCAGCAGATGAGAACTACTCAGAAGGGACAAAAGACTGTCGGTAATCATTGATAAATTATTGGTTTGGATTGTCAGAGTTATTGGGAATTTAAAGAAAAAAAGCTTCTGAGTATTGAGAGGAAGTTTTAGAAAATAGAACACAAGCAGATTTGAAATGACTCTGAATTGATGACAGAAATACATCTCTGTGTCATCTGCATACAACTGAACATTCTCATTCAGAAGAAAAATTGGAAACTGATGGGTAAAATGATTGTGATTATAAATACCTCATGGTGTTTTATATTTATATATTCATCCTTTTATTTATTCATTAATTCAAGAAACATTGTTGAGCACCTATTATGTGCTTGACATTTCCCTGTCCTTTAGGAATAGACAGTAAACAAACAAGTCCCAGCTCTCAAAGAACGTTCATCGCAGCTGGGACAGGCCCACCTAAGCAAGGACACGGAACAACATCAGAGCCCAGGTTGCAGCAGGCGCTCTGAAGACAAATAAACAGAGGATGGTGTTGGAGAGTAGGGGGACGGAGTGGCGGCTCTTTTACCAGAGAGTTCAAGGAAAAACTCTCTGGCGAGTGTGTGTCTGAGAGACACCTGTGTACCTGGGGGAGGGATCCAAGTGCATACCTGGGAGGTCAGTCCGGAGGAGGAGAAGAGCCAAAGCCCTGAGGCAAAGGCAGGCTTGCAAAGTTCTGGAACAGTCACAGGACTCTAGCTGCAGCAGAGAGAGCCAGGGAAAAGAAGGTTAGGCGATGAGGCTGGAGAGGTGGCTATGCACACCGACATCGGAGGCATTAAGGCCAGAAGGTGGACTTCAGATGCTATTCTGGGAAAGGCAGGATGTTAGTAATTGGCTGTGAGCAGACAAGTAACAAGATCTGACCTGAGTTTAATCAATCCCTCTGGCGGCTGCTGAGAATAGACCTTGAGAGGCACAAATGGAAGCAGGGACCAGCAAGGAGGACCGAGTCATATTCTGGTGAGAGAAGCTGGGGATAGCTTAGGGCAGTAGCTGCAGGGATGGAGTGGTCCCCTGCTGCCTTTGGGATAAAGCAAACCTCCTTCAACGGCCTTAAAGGTGTGTTCTTTCCTGTGTCCACAACCACATTCATCTGCTCCTCTTGTTCCCATCACTGTCTACCCGACATTTCTCTGTCCAAGCCATCTGTCAGTGCGTGACCTTTGTAGGCTACTTTCCGCACGATCAATATTATTCCTCTCTTTATTCACCTAGCTGATTATTCTCACCTTTTAAAATTCAGTTCTTCAGAAAAGTCCTCTCCAATCTAATACTCTGGGTCAAATTCCCTTAACATAGGCTCTCATTGCAACGTGTTGTATTTACACTTCAGGGCAGTGAACATAAAGGTAGATTTATACCTATTTATGTGACTTAAAAAAATGTTTCTATCTGACCAACTGTGAGTACGCTTAGGGAAGGAACCATATGGTTTCTTTGTTCACCTTTAACTTGTTCAATACTTAATATTTTTGGTGCTTTTATTTGCTGAGAAAGAGGAAATAAACTTCAAGTAGATAACTGAACCAAATTCTCACGCAAAGAGAAGTTGCGTTTGGCATGAGAATACATGGGTTAATATCAGTTTTTCATGTTTAAACTGAAGAGCTTTGGTTTCTTCATGTATAAAATTAAGAACTTTGGGGATGACTGGGCTAACTAAGTTTTCTGAGGCTCTAAGATTTAAGACAAGTAGTATTACAGACAACATTCATTTTCTCTTTTGAGTACAACATGGTATTTGCATAACTCTAAGAAATTGAATAAATGCAATTAGATCTTTGTTTTTAAATTAAGACGAATTAGTCTAAAAATATAAGTATGCACAGTAAAAGTAGAAGAGGTTACCAATTACAAAGGACATGAACTTACAGTGAACA
The DNA here is from genome assembly GCF_003369695.1 of Bos indicus x Bos taurus. Taxonomy (NCBI): domain Eukaryota; kingdom Metazoa; phylum Chordata; class Mammalia; order Artiodactyla; family Bovidae; genus Bos; species Bos indicus x Bos taurus. Next base: position 92,055,937 of record NC_040085.1, read on the forward strand.
AATTACACAGGAAAGCTTGAGAGAAGATGAATCTCCTGAAAATGTTGCGGGCTCTACACGCTGGCTGAGGAGACTGGCGCCTCCGTGTGGTGACTTGAGGGATGTGCACTGAGGAAGCAGGATTTAGGGGCCCCAAAACAGTTCTTATTGAATGGAACCTGAAGAATATATGCACCTTAGATGGATTTATCAATAGCTGTATCATATTAGAGACTAGAACACTCCCCTAATGGCCTAATCAGTACCCAGGAAAGAGATCAGGTTAGCGGCTGCTGATCTACCCACTTCTAGAGTAGAAGTGTCCACTTACAAATGTCCCTGTAAAGGTGATTTCTATGTCTTTGAACAGAGCTAGGGTGGTTCAGTGGGTTAAGAATCCACTTCAATACAGGAGACCTAGGTTCAATCGCTGGGTCAGGAAGATTCCCTGAAGAAGGAAATGGCCGCCCTCTCTTGTATTCTTGTATTCTTGAGAAATCCTATGGACAGAGGAGCATACTTAGAACATATTCCTATATGTTCAGAAACATATAGGAATTGCCCTCAAAACATTTGATCAGCGTGAAAGCAAGAAAAGGAAAATGCACACTGCAAATGTTGATCAGATCAATGCACTTGAACCTGCAAGCTGTGTTTATGTGTGTTTGGGAGTTGCTGTTCTTTGTTGGTTAGTTGCTGAGTTGTGTCCAACTTGTTTGCGACCCCAAGGACCACAGCCCGCCAGTCTTCCCTGCCCCTGGGATTCTCCAGGGGAGAATAGTAGAGTGAGTTGCCATTTCCTTCTTTAGGGGTTCTTCTAGACACAGGGATCAAACCTGCATTTCCTGCATTGACAAGTGGATTCCTTACCACTGAGCCACCAGGGGAACCAGGAGAGTTAATACGTATTCACTCTGAACAAAATTTTAACAAGTGTCAGAGCAATGAGGGCAATAAGAAGAAAAGTACTTGAGAATGCACACAAGTTTGTTTGTTTTTTCCATTCTGTCCTATTAAGGACAAAAAATTTTAACTGATGCACTAATGTACTCTAACACCATTGGGTGGAAACAAAATATTTCATCACTAGCATAGGGCTTCTTTGGGGGTTCAGATGGTAAAGAATCTGCCTGCTGTGTGGAAGACCCATGTTAGATCCCTGAATCAGGAAGATCCCCTGGAGGAGGGCATGGCAACCCACTCCAGTATTCTTGTCTGGAGAATGCCATGGACAGAGGAGCATGGTGGGCTACAGTCCTTGGGGTCAGAAACAGCTGGACATGACTGAGTGACTAACGTTTTATAGGCATGAGAGAAATCTGCATCTTATCAACATCTGCCCCTCCTAGTACTACCAGAACACCCATAATGTGATACTATGCTTCCTCATTTTGAGAAATGACCTGGGAATATATTTAAGGAAACAAAGGCAATGAAATACACATGTATAATGTGTCACATTTGAGAACTAAGCTGTATATAGAATATAGGAGAATAATATGCATGTGTTACATTTAAAATATGATTCTGTGAGCAATCTGTGTGTGTATAAATTGTGGCTACCAATCTATTTAAACAAAAGCTTGTGAAAACAAATAGCCACCTATCTGTTCTGCCAGCAGTCTTGTGGAGGCAGATCATAGTCTTACCTTGGGTCATTAGTTGCATCAGGTTTCAAATAAGTCTGTGCAATCATGTGACTTGAATTGGAGTCCTTTTCTCTATTTGCTCCAATATCCAGACTCCCTGACGAGTAACTGTTGGAAATTCAGTAGCATAACCCTTAGAAACAATATATCAGTGACATTATTTAAATTCAGAGAAAAAGAATCTTCTTTGAATAATGTATACACTGTTTCCCCTGCTCTCCATTTCCTCTTTTCTTTCTCTTTCATCACATGATCTTTTTTCAATTCTACCAAATTTCCTGGGAAACAGAAACTCAATGAAATTCTCCATCTGGCGGGATAACATCTTGAACCATTAGGAAACAGACCATTTTTAGTTTCTAAGCACATACTATTTATTCCTGTCATTGATAGTTTGCTATTGATCATGATAGCATTAACCACATGAACCTTAATATTATCCAGTACAATAAAGGCAGAGTAAGGGGAGGAAATGACTTTACTGGTGGCCGAGGAGGGCTTCCTGTGTTTCGTAATAACTCAGAATCAAGCACGTAGCACGCATACATTGACTCTAGCCAAGGACACACTAGACTCTAGACACTAGACTCTGCCTAGAGATTGTTTTATTAAGACTTTTTATTTTTATAGAGCAGTAGTGCAGTCTTGGCTAAACAGTGTGCTGAAAGGAAGGGACAGTGATTTCCTGTGTATATTTTGCCTCCACACATGCATGACTGCATGCCTGCTCAGTTGTTCAGTCACGTCTGACTCTTTGTGACCCCATGGACTGTAGCCTGCCAGGCTCCTCCAGGCAAGAATACTGGAATGGGTTGCCATGTCCTCCTCCAGGGGATCTTCCTAACCCAAGGATCAAACCTGCATCAGATGTCTCCTGCATCTCCTGAATTTGCAGGCAGATTCTTTACCACTGAGCCACCTGGGAACCCTTCTTCCACACATGTATAGCCTCTCTGAATATTAGCATATCCTACCAAGTGGTTAATTAGTTAACCATCAATGAGTCTACGTTGACATATCATCATCGCCCCAAGTCTAGAGTTTACATTAAGGTTGACTTTTGGTGATATACATTCCATGCATTTGGATAAGTCGATAATAACATGTATCCATCACTACCAGATACAGAGTATTTTCAATGTTTTAAAGGTCTTCTGCATTCTACATATTTATCTACTCCATTTCCAACCCCTGGAATTCTCTCTCTTTTTTTTTTTCTTTTTCCATGGTTTTGCCTGTTTTAAGAAATGTAAAAGTTGGACTCATGCCTATATCATCTTTTCAGATTGGCATCTTTCATGTAGTAATAAACATTTAAGTTTTCTCCACGTATTTGTGTGGCTTAAGAGCTTTTTTCTCTTTAGTGCTGAATACAATTCCATTGTCTAGGTATACAAGAGTTCATTTATCCACTCACCTACTGAAAGACATTTTGATGGCTTCTGTATGCTGGCATATGAATATAACTGCTATAAGCGTCCATGTGCAAGGTTTTGTGTGGACGTAAGTTTCCAACTCTCTGGGGCAATGTGAATTGCTGGATTACACGTGCAGTTGTTTAGTTAGAAGCTGCCAAACTCTTTCAGAGTGGCTCGTAGAATTTTGCATCTGCACCAGCAGTGCATGAGTCTCTGCTTCTCCTGATCCTCACCAGCACTGCACGTTGACACTGCTCCAGATTTTGATCACCGAATCATATATGGACTTCCCAAGTGGCTCAGTGGTAAAGAGTCCTCCTGACAGTACAGGAGGCACAACAGATGGGGTTCAATGCCTCGGTTGGGAGATCCCCTGGAGGAGAAAATAGCAACCGACTCTAGTATTCTTGCCTCGAAAATTCCATGGACAAAGGAATCTGGAGGTCTATGGTCCACGGGGTCATGAAGAGTCAGACACGACTGAATGACTGAAAACCCCCACACACAAAAGGTGTGTAGTGCTATCTTGTTTCAACATGCATTTCCCTAATAAGACATGATGTTGGGCATTTACTCACATGCTTGCTTGTCATCTGTCTGTCCTCCATGGTAGAGTGTCTGTTAAGGATTTTGGCCAATATTTTGGTGGGGTTGGTTTTCTATTGTTGAGATTTAAGAGTCATTGGTACATTTTGCATCACTTCATTATCAGATATATCTTTTGCAAGTATTTTTCTCTCAGTCTGTGGCTTGTCCTCTCATTCTCTTGACATCATATATAGGAAAGTATTTTTATTTTGGTGGGTTTTATTGTACACACTGCTGTGTTTCATATGCAAATTTCTCTTGCTTATTTCTAGAATGTGGGAAAGCAAGTGACTTTTGTATATTAATCTTTTTTAAAATTTTATTTTATTTTTAAACTTTACAATATTGTATTGGTTTTGCCAAATATCGAAATGAATCCGCCACAGGTATATATGTGTTCCCCATTCTGAACCCTCCTCCCTCCTCATCCCTCTGGGTCGTCCCAGTGCACCAGCCCCAAGCATCCAGTAACGTGCATCGAACCTGGACTGGTGACTCGTTCCATATATGATATTATACGTATTTCAATGCCATTCTCCCAAATCATCCCACCCTCTCCCTCTCCCACAGAGTCCAAAAGACTGTTCTATACATCAGTGTCTCTTTTGCTGTCACATATACAGGGTTATTGTTACCATCTTTCTAAATTCCATATATATGCGTTAGTATACTGTATTGGTGTTTTTCCTTCTGGCTTACTTCACTCTGTATAATAGGCTCCAGTTTCATCCACCTCATTAGAACTGATTCAAATGTATTCTTTTTATGGCTGAGTAATACTCCATTGTGTATATGTACCACAGCTTTCTTATCCATTCATCTGTTGATGGACATCTAGGTTGCTTCTTGTCCTGGCTATTATAAACAGTGCTGCGATGAACACTGGGGTACACGTGTCTCTTTCCCGTCTAGTTTCCTCAGTGTGTATGCCCAGCAGTGGGATTGCTGGATCATAAGGCAGTTCTATTTCCAGTTTTTTAAGGAATCTCCACACTGTTCTCCATAGTGGCTGTACTAGTTTGCATTCCCACCAATAATATAAGAGGGTTCCCTTTTCTCCACACCCTTTCCAGCATTTATTGTTTGTAGACTTTTGGATCGCAGCCATTCTGACTGGCGTGAAATGGTACCTCACAGTGGTTTTGATTTGCATTTCTCTGATAATGAGTGATATTGAGCATCTTTTCATGTGTTTGTTAGCCATCTGTATGTCTTCTTTAGAGAAATGTATATTTAGTTCTTTGGCCCATTTTTTGATTGGGTCATTTATTTCTCTGGAATTGAGCTGTAGGAGTTGCTTGTATATTTTTGAGATTAGTTGTTTGTCAGTTGCTTCATTTGCTATTATATTCTCCCATTCTGAAGGCTGTCTTTTCACCTTGCTTATAGTTTCCTTTGTTGTGCAGAAGCTTTTAAGTTTAATTAGGTCCCATTTGTTTATTTTTGCTTTTCTTTCCAATATTCTTAGAGGTGGGTCATAGAGGATCCTGCTGTGATGTATGTCGGAGAGTGTTTTGCCTATGTTCTCCTTTAGGAGTTTTATAGTTTCTGGTCTTACATTTAGATCTTTAATCCATTTTGAGTTTATTTTTGTGTATGGTGTTAAAAGTGCTCTAGTTTCATTCTTTTACAAGTGGTTGACCAGTTTTCCCAGCACCACTTGTTAAAGAGATTGTCTTTAATCCATTGTATATTCTTGCCTCCTTTGTCAAAGATAACGTGTCCATATGTGTGTGGATTTATCTCTGGGCTTTCTATTTTGTTCCATTGATCTATATTTCTTTGTGCCAGTACCATACTGTCTTGATGACTGTGGCTTTGTAGTAGAGCCTGAAGTCAGGTAGGTTGATTCCTCCAGTTCCATTCTTCTTTCTCAAGATAGCTTTGGCTATTCGAGGTTTTTTGTATTTCCATACAAATTGTGAAATTATTTGTTCTAGCTCTGTGAAGAATACTGTTGGTAGCTTGATAGGGATTGCATTGAATCTATAAATTGCTTTGGGTAGTATACTCATTTTCACTACATTGATTCTTCCAATCCATGAACATGGTATATTTCTCCATCTATTAGTGTCCTCTTTGATTTCTTTCACCAGTGTTTTATAGTTTTCTATATATAGGTCTTTAGTTTCTTTAGGTAGATATATTCCTAAGTATTTTATTCTTTTCCTTGCAATGGTGAATGGAATTGTTTCTTTAATTTCTCTTTCTATTTTCTTATTATTAGTGTATAGGAACGCAAGGGATTTCTGTGTGTTGATTTTATATCCTGCAACTTTACTATATTCATTGACTAGTTCTAGTAATTTTCTGGTGGAGTCTTTAGGGTTTTCTATGTAGAGGATCATGTCATCTGCAAACAGTGAGAGTTTTACTTCTTCTTTTCCAATTTGGATTCCTTTTATTTCTTTTTCTGCTCTGATTGCTGTGGCCAAAACTTCCAAAACTGTGTTGAATAGTAATGGTGAAAGTGGGCACCCTTGTCTTGTTCCTGACTTTAGAGGAAATGCTTTCAATTTTTCACCATTGAGGATAATGTTTGCTGTGGGTTTGTCATATATAGCTTTTATTATGTTGAGGTATGTTCCTTCTATTCCTGCTTTCTGGAGAGTTTTTATCATAAATGGATGTTGAATTTTGTCAAAGGCTTTCTCTGCATCTATTGAGATAATTATATAGTTTTTATTTTTCAATTTGTTAATGTGGTATATAACATTGATTTGCCAATATTGAAGAATCCTTGCATCCCTGGGATAAAGCCCACTTGGTCATGGTGTATGATCTTTTTAATGTGTTGTTGGATTCTGATTGCTAGAATTTTGTTAAGGATTTTTGCATCTATGTTTATCAGTGATATTGGCCTGTAGTTTTCTTTTTTGTGGGATCTTTGTCAGGTTTTGGTATTAGGGTGATGGTGGCCTCATAGAATGAGTTTGGAAGTTTACCTTCCTCTGCAATTTTCTGGAAGAGTTTAAGTAGGATCGGTGTTAGCTCTTCTCTAAATTTTTGGTAGGATTCAGCTGTGAAGACATCTGGACCTGGGCTTTTGTTTGCTGGAAGATTTTTGATTACAGTTTCAATTTCCGTGCTTGTGATGGGTCTGTTAAGATTTTCTATTTCTTCCTGGTCGAGTTTTGGAAAGTTGTACTTTTCTAAGAATTTGTCCATTTCTTCCACGTTGTCCATTTTATTGGCATATATTGTTGATAGTAGTCTCTTATGTTCCTTTGTATTTCTATGTTGTCTGTTGTGATCTCTCCATTTTCATTTCTAATTTTATTGATTTGATTTTTCTCCCTTTGTTTCTTGATGAGTCTGGCTAATGGTTTGTCAATTTTATTTATCCTTTCAAAGAACCAGCTTTTGGCTTTGTTGATTTTTGCTATGGTCTCCTTTGTTTCTTTTGCATTTATTTCTGCCCTAATTTTTAAGATTTCTTTCCTTCTACTAACCCTGGGGTTCTTCATTTCTTCCTTTTATAGTTGCTTTAGGTGTAGAGGTAGGTTATTTATATTTGACTTTTTTCTTGTTTCTTGAGGTATGCCTGCATTGCTATGAGCTTTCCCCTTAGGACTGCTTTTACAGTGTCCCACAGGTTTTGGGTTGTTGTGTTTTCGTTTTCATTCGTTTCTATGCAAATTTTGATTTCTTTTTTGATTTCTTCTGTGATTTGTTGGTTATTCAGCAGCATGTTGTTCAGCCTCCATATGTTGGAATTTTTAATAGTTTTTCTCCTGTAATTGAGATCTAATCTTACTGCATTGTGGTCAGAAAAGATGCTTGGAGAGACCCACCTCAAAATAGGGGACACATACAGACTGAAAGTGAAGGGCTGGAAAAAGATTTTCCATGCAAATAGGGACCAAAAGAAAGCAGGAGTAGCAATACTCATATCAGATAAAATAGACTTTAAAACAAAGGTTGTGAAAAAAGACAAAGACGGTCACTACATAATGATCAAAGGATCAATCCAAGAGGAAGATATAACAATTATAAATATATATGCACCCAACACGGGAACACCACAATATGTAAGACAAATGCTAACAAGTATGAAAGGAGAAATTAACAATAACACAGTAATAGAGGGAGACTTTAATATCCCACTCACACCTATGGATAGATCAACTAAACAGAAAATTAACAAGGAAACACAAACTTTAAACAATACAATAGATCAGTTAGACCTAATTGATATCTATAGGACATTTCATCCCAAAACAATGAATTTCACCTTTTTCTCAAGCACACATGGAACCTGATAGATCACACCCTGGGCCATAAATTTAGCCTTGGTAAATTCAAAAAAATTGAAATCATTCCAAGCACCTTTTCTGTATATTAATCTTTATCATACAACTTAGTAAAAACACTTAATAGTTGCAAGAGATTTTTTTTTGTTGTTTATCCTTTCTGATTTTGTACATAGACCGTAATGTCATCTCTGAACAAAGACACATCTTTTTTTCTTCCTTCCCAATCTGTATGTTTTTTATTTCCTTTTCTTACCTTATTGCATTAGTTAAAATTTCCAGTACAGTGTTGAAAAGGAGTCGTAAGAAGGAACATTCTTGCCTTTTACTTGATCTTAGTGAGAAAACTTCAAGTACCTGACCACTGAGTATAATGTTAACTACAGACTTTTTGTGCAGGGTTTTTTTTTTTTTTTTTTTTAACCAAGTTAGGAAGTTCCCCTCTATTCCTATCGTACTGAGAGATTTCATCATGAGTGCAAGATTTGGCCAAATGTTTCTTCCATATCTATTGATATGATCATGTGATTAATCTTTAGTCTGTTGATACAATGAATTACAATAATTGATTTTTGAATGTTGAACCAGTCTTACATACATGGAGCAAATTACACTTGGTTCAGTTCAGTTCAGTCGCTCAGCCGTGTCCGACTCTTTGTGATCCCATGAACTGCAGCACACCAGGCCTCCCTGTCCATCACCAACTCCTGGAGTTTACCCAAACTCATGCCCATTGAGTCAGTGATGCCATCCAACCATTTCATCCTCTGTTGTCCCCTTCTTCTCCTACCTTCAATCTTTCCCAGCATCAGGGTCTTTTCAAATGAGTCAGCTCTTCGCATCAGGTGGCCAAACTATTGGAGTTGCAGCTTCAATGTCGGTCCTTCTAATGAACACTCAGGACCGATTTCCTTTAGGATGGACTGGTTTGATCTCCTTGCAGGGTCTTATCCAATGCCACCTTCAAAGCATCAATTCTTCAGTGCTCAGCTTTCTTTATAGTCCAACTCTCACATCCATACATGACCACTGGAAAAGAATACCTTGTACACATATATAACAAAATTTCCTCCCACATAATCTCCCACATGCTGGCAGATTTTTTGCTATCTGAGCCAGTAGGGAAGCCCAATAAAATTTTATGTATAATAACATATTGATAGAATTTTTTGGTATTGTTATTTGGAACAAATTTTTATATTTGTTCAGTTAACAGTAAGAAAATCAAGCTGTTATTTTACCTTCACTTAATCCTTTTTTGATGCATATTTTTTACTGTATATATTGAAATTTCTGACCTTCTTTATTTTCCTTATATCTAAAACACTTCCTGATAGCTTAGTTGGTGAAGAATCCATCTGCAATGCAGGAGACCCCAGTTAGATTCCTGGGTTGGGAAGATCCTCTGGAGAAGGGATAGGCTACCCATTCCAGAATTCTTGGGCTTCCCTTGAGGTTCAGCTGGTAAAGAATCCGCCTGCAGTGTGGGAGACCTGGGTTCGATCCCTGGGTTGGGAATATCTCCTGGAGAAGGCAAAGGCTACCCACTCCAGTATTCTGGCCTGGAGAATTCCATGGACTGTATAGTCCATGGGGTTGTAAAGAGTCAGACATGCCTGCATGACTTTCACTTCACCTCTCTTCAAAAGTCTTTTAACACATCTTGCAAGGAAAGTCACTTGCAAGTCATTTTATTCTCTGTACTTTCAGAATGTGTGTGCTAAATTGTTTCACTTGTGTCCAATTCTTTGTGACCCTGTAGATCATAGCCCAGCAGGCTCCTCTGTCCATGGGATTCTCCAGGCAAGAATACTGGAGTGGGCTGCTATGCCCTCCTCCAGGGAATCATCCCAACCCAGGGACAGAACCCACATCTATTACATTTCTTGCACTGACAGGTGGGCTCTTTTCCACTAGTGCACCCTGAGAAACTAATTTTAGGATATTAGTTGTCAGAAGCTTACAGCTTTGAAGCAGGGCTTTGTAGCGTGCCAAGGTTCCACAACTGGTGTGGCAAATACTATGGATAGCAGTCCAAATGGAAATTAATCCCAAGATGGTGAATAGATTTTTTTTTTCTTTTTAAAAACAGAGATAGTAGCCAGCTGCACATGGATCAGATTAGCACAGTGCATAAATGTTGCATTATAGCTAAGTAGTAGGCAATTTAGGGAGGGGATTTCCTTAAATTTATTAGCATTACTCTTATGTAAAACAACTATTCTTTGAAGCACTTGAAACTTAAACTGAAAACTCTAGACAGCAATGATCTCTAAGGTCTTAGGAAACAGCTTAGGTTCTAGCAAGTGTACAGGTTATTTTCCCCAGGATGGAATCCAAAATGTATTCAGGAGACTCAGCTATCACCAGCATTTGATGTTGTCAGAGTTTTGGATTTTTCCATTCTAATAGGTGTGTAGCAGTATCTCACTTCAGTATTAATTTTCAATTCCCCAATGAAATACAATGCAAAGCATCTTTTAATATTCTTATTTTCCATCTGGATATTTTCTTTTGCAAGATGCATGTTCATATCTTTGACTGATTCTTTAATCAGGCTGTTTGTTATATTATTGTTGAGTTTTGAGACTTCCTTGTATGTTTTGCATAACAGATCATTCTTAGATATATATTTTGCAAATATTTTCCCCCAGTCTGGGGCTTGTCTTCCACCTCATTTTGCACAGCAGAAGTTTTAATTTCAATGAAATTCAGCTTATCAATGATTTATGGTTCCTTTGTTGTTACATCTCAAAAGTTATTACCATTCATTCCCAAGGTCATCTGGGTGTTCTCCCGTGTTACCTTTTAAGAGTGGTTTCTTTGGCACTTTACATTTAAGGCTATGATCCATTTTTAATTGTTCTTTGTGAATCCTCTTAAGTGTCTAACTTCATTTTCCTGCGTGTGGATATCCATTTGCTGCAGAATCATTTGTTGAAAAGAAAGTCTTTGATCCAATGTACTGTCTTTGCTCCTTTGTCAAAGATCACTTGACTATATGTGAATCTATTTATGGAATCTACTTTTTCCAAGGTTCTGTTTATTTATTCCTTTGCTAATATTAGATCGTCTTCATTGTTGTTGTTCAGTCTCTAAATCATGTCCAACTCTTTCCCCCATGGACTGCAGTATGCCAGGCTTCCCTATCCTTCACTATTTCCCTGAGTTTATTGAACTCATGTCCATTGACTAAGTGATGCCACCCAACCTCTCATCCTCTGTTGCCCCCTTTGCCTTTTGTCCTCAATCTTTCTCAGCATCAGGGTCTTTTCCAATGAGTCAGCCCTTTGCATCAGGTAACCAAACATTGAATCTTCAGTTTCATCATCAGTCCTTCCAGTGAATATTCAGGACAGATTTCCTTTAAGATTGACTAGTTTGATCTCCTTGCAGTCCAAGGGACTCTCAAGAATCTTCTCTAGCGCCACCGTTCAAAAGCATAAATTCTTCGGTGCTCAACCTTATTTATGGTCCAACTCTCACATCCATACATGACTACTGGAAAAACCATAGCTTTGAGAAGACAGACCTTTGTTGTCAAAGTAATGTCTCTGCTTTTTAATATGCTGTCTAGGTTGGTCATAGCTTTTCTCCCAAGGAGCAAGTGTCTTTTAATTTCATGGCTACAGTAATAGTCCACAGTGACCCTGGAGCCCAAAAAAACAAAATCTGTCACATTTTTACTTTTTCCTGATCTATTTGTCATGAAGTGATGGGGCCAGATGCCATGATCTCAGTTTTTGGAATGTTGAGTTTTAAGCCAGCTTTTTCATTCTCCTCTTTCACCCTCATCAAGAGACTTTTTAGTTCCTCTTCACTTTCTCCCATTAGAGTGGTATCATCTGCATATCTGAGTTTGTTGATACTTCTCCAGACAATCTTGATTCTAGTTCATGCTTCATCCAGCTTGGCATTTCACATGAATACTGTCCGTAGAAGTTAAATAAATGGAGTGAAATATATACAGCCTTGATGCACTTCTTTCCCAATTTGGAACCAGCCTGTTGTTCCATGTCCATCCAGTTTTAACTGTTGCTTCTTGACCTGCATACAGGCTTCTCAGGAGACAGGTAAGGTGGACTGGTATTCACGTCTCTAAGAATTTTCCACAGTTTGTTGTGATACACACAGTCAAAGGCTTTAGCGTAGTCAATGAGGCAGAAGTAGATATTTTTCTGGAATTCCCTCGCTTTCTCAATGATCCAGCAGATGCTGGGAATTTGTTCTCTGGCTGTCTTCATCACTCTAGCTTTATAGTAAATCTTGAAGCCAGGTTTTATCAGTTCTGTAACTTTGTTCTCTTTCGACATTGTGTTGACTATACTGCTTTTTTTCTTTTTTTTACCTTTCTACAGCAGCTTTAGAATCAGTTTGCCAATATCCACAAAATAACTTGCTCAGTTTTAATTGATATTGCACTGAATCTATAGATCAAGTTGAGAGGAATTAACATCTTGCAAATATTGGTTCTTACTATCTACGAACTTGGACTATTTCTCCATTGATTTTGTTCATAAGAGCTTTATAATTTGTCTTATATTTTGTTCATCAAAGTTTTGTAATTTGCCTTAGAGTCTATAATTTGACTTTATATACATTTTAGATTTAAATCTAAATATTTTATTTTGAAAGATGCTCATGTAAATGGCATGTATTTTTAAATTTCTAGTTCCAACTGCTCTTTATTGATGTATATTTTTTAAAAATGATTCACTTTAGACACAAAGTGTTTTTTATTCTATATTTTCTTGATTACTTCATATAAGATAGAAGCTATTTATTTAAGAAAGAGCAAAACTGAAGTTTTACTTGGATAGTTTGTGTGAATTGCTGACTATAATACAATTTCTCAAAACTTTCAGGTGTATTTATGAATGTTTTTAGTAAATTTTAGAATTTTTTATATAATAATATTATGTATGATGACATTTCCTTTTTTGCTTTAATCTCTGTCTTTCATTATGTTGAGATGAATCTTTTATTAGCAAAGTTGATTTTTTAAAATTTTCTTCATGAAATTTTGTCTTTAAAATATCTTGTACAGTGTATTAGTTTTTTGTTGTGCTTTTAACAAACTTAAATATTTTCCTCCATATTACTTTGTGTTTTACATATTTCATGTCTTTCTTTAATTTATAAGTATATATTTCATATTTTTTTCTTAATGGAATGAATTATTATTTACTCAGGATTTGTTTAAACTCCTGTAGGTATCATGTGTTCGTATTTTATTACTCATGTTTAAATGTTTAACCAAGTTTATGCAATATCTCAAAATTATTCAGTGTTACCTGAGATATATCAGTTAACGTTCTTGTTACCTGAACAATAATGTACATGGTTTTTATCTATTCAATCCTGTCCCATTTTCCTTGATTGCTTACTTGTTTAGAGCTTTGGTTACAATTTCTTTTGGCATTTTCCAATGTACATATTATTATCTGAGCTATCATCAATGCTTATTTAGCACTGTTATTTCCTGAACTCTATTATATTTGATAAGACACTCCCTTTCATTTGAATTTTTATTGTGTTTGTTTTTAACAGATAATGTTTCCTCAGTAGATTAGTCAATGATTTTTAGTGACTTGAGTATTTTGCATTTCAATAAAGTTTGTGTAAGAATAATGATTATTGTTTATCTGTACTTGATGTGATTTATCTGTACTTGATTATTATTTATCTGTGCTTGATGTGATTATTTGGAGTCAACAGTCTTGGTTTCATGATTTCTGGAGTATTTTTTTCTAACTTGTTAATCAATATATTTTGCTGTCCTGGGTCTTTGCAGCCTGTGTGCTCTTTATTGCTGCACACGGTCTTTCTCTACTTGTGACAAGTGGCTTTCTCCTTGTGGCGGCTTCTCTTGTTTTGGAACGTGGGCTCTAGGAAGCATGAGCTCAGTAGCTGCAGCCCATGGACTCAAGAGCGTGGACTCAGTTACCCTGTGGCATGCAGTATCTTAGCTCAAGGATCAGGGATCAAATCTGTGTCTCCTACACTGACAGAGTCTCAACAATTGGGACCACAAGGGATGTCCCCTCTGGAGTATTTTTTACTAGTTAAAAATTATTTTTAAAATGTTTACACTTGCCTATTCTTTTTGATTCTTCTGTATGAAAGTAGTTTGGGGACACCTTTGTAGTGTGTCTTCTGGGTGTCTTTTAATACTTTTTTTTCCCATGTTTCATCAAATCTGTGTTAAGCTATGTCTAATTTTATTGAGTTCATGATATCAAAAGTTATGTGTTTTTAGTAAATAATATATTTTGAAGAATTTTTCTTATCTTTTCTCCTTTTTTCCACTTTCTTTCAGTCTTTTGCTTTTACTTTAGGAATTTTTTTTTTCAGATTCTTCTATAATGTAATTTATTTTGTGCTATTCCAAATAGGAAAAGGAGTATGTCAAGGCTGTATATTGTCACTCTGCTTATTTAACTTCTATGCAGAGTACATCTTGAGAAACGCTGGATTTGAAGAAACACAAGCTGGAATCAAGATTGCCGGGAGAAATATCAATAACCTCAGATATGCAGATGACACCACCCTTATGGCAGAAAGTGAAGAGGAACTCAAAAGCCTCTTGATGAAAGTGAAAGTGGAGAGTAAAAAAGTTGGCTTAAAGCTCAACATTCAGAAAACGAAGATCATGGCTTCCGGTCCTATCACTTCATGGGAAATAGATGGGAAACAGTGGAAATAGTGTCAGACTTTATTTTTCTGGGCTCCAAAATCACTGCAGATGGTGACTGCAGCCATGAAATTAAAAGACGCTTACTCCTTGGAAGGAAAGTTATGACCAACCTAGATAGCATATTCAAAAGCAGAGACATTACTTTGCCAACAAAGGTCTGTCTAGTCAAGGCTATGGTTTTCCCTGTGGTCATGTATGGATGTGAGAGTTGGACTGTGAAGAAGGCTGAGCGCTGAAGAATTGATGCTTTTGAACTGTGGTGTTGGAGAAGACTCTTGAGAGTCCCTTGGACTGCGAGGAGATCCAACCAGTCCATTCTGAAGGAGATCAGCCCTGGGATTTCTTTGGAAAGAATGATGCTAAAGCTGAAACTCCAGTACTTTGGCCACCTCATGCAAAGAGTTGACTCACTGGAAAAGACTCTGATGCTGGGAGGAATTGGGGGCAGGAAGAGAAGGGGACGACAGAGGATGAGATGGCTGGATGGCATCACTGACTCGATGGATGTGAGTCTGAGTGAACTCCGGGAGTTGGTGCTGGACAGGGAGGCCTGGTGTGCTGCAGTCCATGGGGTTGCAAAGAGTCAGACACGACTGAGTGACTGAACGGAACTGAACTGAACTGATATTCTATATTACCTCGGTTGTCTCAGGCTCATAAACATTATTTCTTATGTTTTTGTTGTTTGATATTTGACCTCACTTTTTTTTCTCCCTGGGAAGTTCCCATCAACCATGGGTTGAAACATCATCCCTACATCGTAGCTCTGTGGGCTTTCCAGGTGGTGCTAGTGGTAAAGAACCCCAATGCCAATGCAAGAGATGCAAGAGGTGTGAGTTTGATCCCTGCGTTGAGAAGGTCCGCTGAAGGAGGGCATGGCAACCCACTCCAGTATTGTTGCCCAGAGAATTCAATGGACAGAGGAGACTGGCAGGCTACAGTCCACAGGGCCATCCAGAGTCAGACATGGCTGGAGCAGCTTAGCATGCACATAAGTAGCTTCGTACATTTCTTTTTGATCTAATGTTGTTTTCACATATGTCTTATGGCTTAGAATTTCCACTCCCTTGGAACAATATAAATCTAGAACTGACACACAAATGTGCAAACCTATATATATTTTTTTGTTCTCAGTAGATACATTTTTCCCCTTTTTATGCAGAATTCAAACCAAAGTCTCATAGATTCAATGGCTTAAGAGAAAAGTTTAAAAGAGGGGACAGTAATTCCAGATTTCTAGTTAAGCAGAAATATTCTGTAATGTTGAAGGTCCAAACACATAATCATGTTTCTGATGGAACTTCTATATTCAACTGCAACATCCCCCTACTTCATTATTATTTATGTACCTTTAGAATAGAAGTAAACTAAAATTAAGTAGAACTTGATACCTTTTCTATTATATACCCTTTGAATTCTCTTCCTTTGTTTTCTGGATGACTAGGTTGTTTGTTTTTGTTTTTTTTTTTTTAATTTAGTTTATCAACCTTATTTGTGTTTATCACAAGTGAAAATGTCTATGCTTTTTCAGTCCACATGTTACTGAAATAAAAATTTCAAATAGAACTTTACCTTGGGAAAGTAATTTAATTCCTTTAGCCCTCATTCCTTTATTTTTACAGAAAAAGTTTTGAATCAGTAATGGTTTAAGAACCTATCTGTAAAAATCAATAAATTTATAACTCTATAGTGTATTAACTAACAACTGGAATAAAGAATATATGCCAGAGTAGAAAAAATATATATTCAGCAATTGCAAGTATATTTTAATGCCTCTTTCCCATGGACTATTATATGAGGTTTTTATAGACATATATACCTATTTTTAACAGATAGCTTTGATGAAAGAATTTATATGAAGAAAGACATGGAAGCAAAGATAAATGGGAAGGACATGAAATTATATATATATATATATATATATATATATATATATATATATGTCTTTGACCTTTGAACAATTTAGAGGCTAGGGGCACAGATCTGTTTGGTCATAAACCCACATATACTTTATGATTGGCCACTTTTATATGTAGTTCCACATCCAGGATTTAACAAACCTTGGACTGTGTAGTACTTAGTGAAGAATATCCACAGTTCAAACCCATGTTGTTCAAGGGCTAATGGAATACAGATCTGTAGATCAGATCAAATCAGATCAGTCACTCAGAACATAACATATATATTATGGACCTTCCTTAACCAACCTCCTCTCTGCCAGGTAGTACCTTGTAAGTTTTTGTTCTTTATTAATGACATTGATACCTAGTGAGGATTCCCTGGTACCTCAGCTGGTAAAGAGTTTGCCTGCAAGGTAGGCGACCCCAGTTTGATTCTTGGGTCAGGAAGATGCCCTAGAAAAGGGACACCAACACTAATATTCTTGGGCTTCCCTGGTGGCTCAGCTGATAGAGGTTCTGCCTACAATGCAGGTGACCTGGGTTCAGTTCCTGGGTTGGGAAGATCCCCTGGAGACGGGAACGGCTACCCACTCCAGTATTCTGGCCTGGAGAATTCCATGGACTGTATAGTCTGTGGGGGCACAAAGGGTCAGACACGACTGAGTGACTTTCACTTTCAATACCTAGTGAGGTTGTTCATTTCTTAAACTACTTAAATACCACTTTCAAGCAATTTACTGGGACTGCAACTAGGGAGAAGATTATGTCAACCACATTATTGCCCTATTAAATATTTTTCTATGCTTTCTTGATCTCTGTGGTTTTATTAAAATATGGGGCTCTGCTGTCTCAACTGGTATGATAATTTTGGATGGATGTCTATAACTTACCTTATTACTTCAAGGAGCAAAACAGTCACCACTCCTGCCCTTCCATGGCAGTTGCTCTAGGTTGAGGGTTATAATTACATGCATTTGAGCCTATTATCAAACAAGAAAAATTTAGGTTTCTTGAGGAGGTCATCAAAAATTCACATTTTTGATGGATAGTTGAAAGCACCACTTTGCAATGACAATATTTGTCATTGCATTTAGTGAGATATAAAGAAAGTGAAATTCTTTCATTAATTTATGTACATTTTTGTAAGTCAGTCCCTCAAATGGGATATAAATGAGCCAGTCTGTATTCTTGCCAAGGGAGAGGAAGCAGATCTCAATTTGGAAGGCAATTTAAGTCAAGTATTTAAAGACAATTAAATAAATAAAAGGTCAGTTTGCACCCCATCCCAAAGAAGGGCAATGTCAAATAGTGTTCAGACTACTGTACAATTGTACCCATTTCACACGCTAGCAAAGTAATACTCAAAATTCTCCAAGCAACGCTTCAAAAGTAGGTGAACAGAGAAACTCTAGATGTTCAAGCTGGATTTGGAAAAGGCAGAGGAACCAGAGATCTAATTGCCAACATCCATTGGATCATAGGAAAAGCAAGAGAATTCCAGAAAAACATCTACTCTGCTTCATTGAATATGCTAAAGACATTGACTGTGTGGATCACAGCAAACTGTGGAAAATTCTTCAAGAGATGGGAATACCAGACCACCCTACCTGACTCCTCAGATCTGTATGCAGGTCAAGAAGTGACAACTAAAAATGGACATGGAACAATGGACTGGTTCAAAATTAGGAAAGGAGTATGTCAAGGCTGTATATTGTCACCTTGCTTATTTAGATAATATACAAAGTACATGATGTGAAAAGCTGGGCTGGATGAAGCACAAGATGGAATCAAGATTGCCAGGAGAAATATCAATAACATCACATATGCAGATGATACTGCACTTATGGCAGAAAGCAAAGAGAAACTAAAGAGCCTCTTGATGAAATTGAAAGAAGTGAAAAAGCTGGCTTGAAACTCAACATTCAAAAAGTGAAGGTTATGGCATCCAGTCCCATCACTTCATGGCAAATAGATGGGGAAACAATGGAAACAATGACAGACTTTATTTTCTGGGGCTCCAAAATTACTGCAGATAGTGACTGCAGCCACGAAATTAAAAGACACTTGCTCCTTGGAAGAAAAGCTATGATCAACCTAGTTCAGTTTAGTTCGGTTAAGTTTCTCAGTCATGTCTGACTCTTTGCAACCCCATGGACTGCAACATGCCAGGCTTTCCTGTCCATCACCAAGTTCTGGAGTTTACTCAAACTCATGTCCATTGAGTCGGTGATGCCATGCAACCATCTCATCCTCTGTTGTCCCCTTCTTCTCCCACCATCAATCTTTCCCAGGATCAGGGTCTTTTCCAAAGAGTCCACTCTTCTAATCAAATGGCCAAAGTGTTGGAGCTTCAGCTTCAGCATCAGTCCTTCCAATGAATATTCAGAACTAATTTCCTTTAGGATGGACTGGTTGGATTGCCTTGCAGTCCAAGGGACTCTCAAGAGTCTTCTCTAACACCACAGTTCAAAAGCATCAATTCTTCAGTGTTCAGCTTTCTTTATAGTTCAACTCTCACATCCATACATGATGACTGGAAAAACCATAGCCTTGACTAGATGGACCTTTGTTGGCTGAATAATGTCTCTGCTTTTTAATATGCTGTCTAGGCTGGTCATA
Organism: Bos indicus x Bos taurus; assembly: GCF_003369695.1. Taxonomy (NCBI): domain Eukaryota; kingdom Metazoa; phylum Chordata; class Mammalia; order Artiodactyla; family Bovidae; genus Bos; species Bos indicus x Bos taurus. The sequence continues at coordinate 92,075,041 of NC_040085.1, forward strand.
ACTTTCCTGTCAAGGAGCAAGCAGCTTTTAATTTTATGGCTGCAGTCACCATCTGGCCCCCAAAATAAAGTCTGACACTTTTTCCACTGTTTCCCCATCCATTTGCCATGAAGTGATGGGACCAGATGCCGTGATCTTAATTTTTTGAATGTTGAGTTTTAAGCCAACTTTTTCATGCTCTTCTTTCATTTTCATCAAGAAGCTCTTTAGTTCCTCTTCACTTTCTACCATAAGGGTGGTGTCATCTGCATATCTGAGGTTATTGATATTTCTCCCAGCAATCTTGATTCCAGCTTGTGCTTCATCCAGCCCAGCATTTCTCTTGCTGTAGTCTGCATATAAGTTAAATAAGAAGACTGATAATATACAGCCTTGACTTACTCCTTTCCTTATTTGGAACCAGTCTGTTGTTCCATGTCCAACCTAGATAGCATATTAAAAAGCAGAGACATTACTTTGTCAACAAAGATCCATCTAGTCAAAGCTATGGCTTTTCCAGTAGTCATGTATGGATGTGAGGGTTGGACTCTAAATAAAACTGAGCACTGAAGAACTGAAGCTTTTGAACTGTGGTGTTGGAGAAGACTCTGGGGAGTCTCTTGGACTACAAGGGGATCCAACCTGTCAATCCTAAAGGAAATCACTCCTGAATATTCATTAGAAGGACTGATGCTGAAGCTGAAGCTTCAATACTTGTGTTGCCACATTTTCTTCTCAAGGGCACCTTCTCAACTCGGAGGTCAAACTCACAATTCCTGCATTGGCAGGAGGATTCTTTACCAGTGAGCCACCAGGCAAGCCCAGGGAATAAGAGGGGAAGGATAAATTTGGAGATTGGGATTGACTTATACACACTACCATATATAAAATAGATAACTTATAAGAACCTGCTGTATAGGACAGAGAATTCTACTCAGTATTCTGTAAAGGCCAGTATGGGAAAAGAATCTAAAAAAAGAGTGGACACATGTATGTGTAACTGATGCAGTTTGTTGTACACCTGAAACTAATACAACAGTGTGTGTGAAGTGAGTGAAGCCACTCAGTCGTGTCCGACTCTGTGCGACCCCATAGACGGCAGCCCACCACGCTCTTCCGTCCATGGTATTTTCCAGGCAAGAACACTGGAGTGGGGTGCCATTGCCTTCTCCAAATACAACAGTGTAACTATACTCAAATAATAATTTAAAAATAATAAATTGCCTTTCTATTGTTTAGTTTAGCAAGCCAATAATGTCTCTTGAACTCTGAAAAAAATATTATTAGTTTCATTACTATAAAACTTATTAATATGCAAGAATTTAGATGCTTGAGTATATAGTAAATCTAGCACCTTTGAGTTTGTAGGTGTAACTCAGATTTGATTTTAAATGTAAACATTTTGCTGTTTTTATTTCTATTCCAAGTTTAGAATTTTAATTTTTCATCTCTTTTGTTTGTTTTGAAACTCAGTTAGTATTCTTATCAGACATAATTGAAGTGTAAATATCACAGTATTTCTTTAAAAACAAATGCCAATTAAAGTGAGAGATGCTGGCAACAGGACAAGCTCACTTCATTTATTATAACATGCTCTGACCTTTTCATTATTTTGTGCTAATTATTCCATGTTTTTGCAACCATGAAAAACTCAGGTGAATTGTTTGAATCTGTCCTCTCCTTTGGTTCAGAGTTCACCATTCCCTTTTCTTTGTTTTCCTAAGGATCTCTGGCAAATTCCTTAACTATACTTTCATGAATAGTTTATTTCATTAATAGTAAATTTATAGGTCTGCTCACTTAATTTCAGGGAAAAAAAGCATTTAGTGTCTTCTATCTTAATTATCCATTTACTTCTATTAATGCCTATTTTAGTATATATGTTGCTTTGCTGTTAATGATTCAATTTTGTTCTTGCTGCACATGATGAAGAACTCCTAAAATTTCAAGACAGTATCATATTTGTCTTGCTTTTTTCCACATCTAGTATATTCACTAAGACAGAGAGTTGTTTTATTTTTTAATTAGTGAACTCGTGGTTACATCTGTGAACCTCTATTTAAGGACTTATGTGATGTTACTAGAGGTTTATAGAGACTACATTAGCAAAGCAATGCTCAAAAGCTTTCAAGGTAGGCTTCAGCCGTAGGTGATAGAAAAAGCAATAAAATTCCAGAAAAAGTCTACTTCTGCTACATTGATTATGCTAGAGCCTTTGACTGTGTGGATCACAGCAAACTGTGGAAAATTCTTAAAGAGATGAGAATACCAGACCACCTTACCTGGCTCCTGAGAAACCTGTATGCAGGTCAAGAAGCAAAGTTAGAACCAGATATGGAACCACAGACTGGTTCCAAATCAGGAAAGGAGTACATCAAGGCTGTATATTGTCACCCTGCAGAGTACATCATGTAAAATATTGGGCTGGATGAAGCACAAGCTAAAATCAGGGTTTCCTGGAGAAATATCCATAATCTCAGATATGCAGATGATACCACTCTAATAGCAGAAAGTGGAGAATTAAAAACCCTCTTGATGAGAGTGAAAGATGAGAGTGAAAAAGCTGGCTTAAAACTCAATATTCAAAAAAAGAAGATCATGGCATGTGGTCCATCAGTTCATGGTAAATAGATGGGGGAAAAAGTGGAAACAGTGACAGATTTTATTTTCCTGGGCTCCAAAACTGCTGCTGCAGCCATTAAATTAAAACATGCTTGCTCCTTGGAAGAAAAGCTATGATAAATTTAGTGCATTAAAAAGTATAGACATCAGTTTGCCAACAAAGGTCCCTCTAGTCAAAGCTTTGGTTTTCCCAGTAGTCATGTGTGGAATTGGACCATAAAGAAGGCTGAGTGCCGAAGAATTGATGCTTTTAAACTGTGGTGTTGGAGAAGACTCTTGAGAGTCCCTTGGACTGCAAGGAGATCCAACCAGTCCATCCAAAAGGAAATCAGTCCTGAATATTCATTGGAAGGACTGATGCTGAAGCTGAAACTCCAATACTTTGGCCACTTGACGGGAAGAACTGACTCAGAGAAGACCCTGATGCTGGAAAGATTGAAGGCAGAAGGAGAAGGGGGATGACAGAGGATGAGATGGCATCACTAAGTCAATGGACATGAGTTTGAGTAAACTCCGGGAGTTGGTGATGGACTGAGAAACCTGGTCTTCAGCAGTCCATGGGTCACAAAGATTTGGACACGACTGAGTGGCTGAATGGACTGACTGCCCTTTACACCAATCTACTTTTAAACCATGAACTAGTGAACAAAGGAAGTTTCAGCGATTCCTTTTTTTTTTTTTTTTTTGGCCATATCTTGGATCAGTTCATGAGCATTTTGACACTAGTCATTTCATGTTCAACATAAAGAGAGCTTGGTTAGTCTAGAGACTTCAAACATGGGAACTGATAGATCCGTAAGTGGATGCACCTCCAAGGTACTCTTCAAAATCTCGGCTTCTGGTCAAGAGTTCTATCTCTTGTGTCCTGATCTGTGATTATAATATAATGAACAACTTTCTTCTCTGACCTTCCACCAACACTTTTGTCATGGCACCCTCACTTTATTTTTTCCCCTCTTGTGTTTGAAGAGTGTATGTACATGTTCTAATCTGTGGGTGCCCCTGAGAATGAAAGTGCTTTCAGTACGTGCCGTTTTGTGGAAAACGCAGGTGAGTCCTTGTTTCCCTTGTTGTGAAGATCTAGTGAGCACTGGAGTGGGGAACATGGTGTCAGCTCTCTCCAGGTGCCTTCTCCCTCCAGCCTGCAGATCAGCTCCTGGGAACCCTCCACATTGTATGTGTTTGCTAATAACTTTCAGAGAGTAATGTCTAAGTGCATAGTATAACCCGGTAGTGATGTCATGGATGTGGTGAGCTAATCTTCTCTCCCACAAAACTTCTGTTAGCTACTCTTTACTAACAGTAGTCTAAGAGGGGAGGTGCACGTTAGCAAATCGAGTTAAGGGCAGTTGAAAACAGTGGGAAATCTATGACGACAGTGTGCCCTACACTGAATGTTTGGGCAAAGAAGTGTCATACCTCTGCCATCCTTTCAAAACCAAGCATTGCAAAATATTTTAAAAGTATCTTTACTTTGGAGGAATGAATGATATCAAGTCCTAACTTTCAGTGTTCCCATTTATAGCTTCACAAAACCCTTTCACACATATTCCTTCATTTTATCCTTGCGATTAGAGTAGATATTGTCATAGACTCTAGCATTTAGTTAAGGAAGAGCCATATGCAGAGATACAGAAATTTGTGGTTAACCCACACCTCTCCTTGACTCCTACTCCTGTTCTAACCCTCCAAAATCTGTTTAGGAATAAGAGCTTGATGTGAAATGCTGCTCTCTTGGCAAGAGCACCTAGTGACACAGTGTTCACTGGTTAAAAAAATCCAGAGAGGCGAGACAGGAAATCTATCAACACCTTGCCCAGTGATGAAGGGAAGGGATGTCTACTCTAAGGTTAAATCAAGGGCAACATATGTCTATTTGCTTCCAGGAAGTTCAGGCATTGAAAGAGTCATTAGCATCCTATTCTATCTGAATCAAACACCTGCATTTACTTGCCTTGGATAATAAGGAAAAATGGGGTCTCTTAAATATAACCCCTTTCTATAAATAGACAATCCATCTTAAATTTAATTATTGTCATTGTCAAAGTGCAGACATGAAGAGACAGAGTCATGTGGCAGAAATAGTCCTTGGCTGGATGTTGGCACCTGGTTCCAACCGCAGCTCTGGTACTCATTAAGTGTGTGGCCCGGGTTGATTAATTTCGCATCTTCAGGCCCTGCTGTTCTCTGGAGCATGCATTTTCTACCCTTAATGGTTTTCAGTGCATCTTGATTTTCCATTCTTCCTGAGGCTGCCTTCACTCCAGACCTCACCTTTTCTTACACGGATTATTATAAGAAGCTTCTGTCTGATTGCCATTTTCCCAGTTTCACCTCTTTAAGCCACCCCAACCTCTGCTAAATCTACCTTTTATATTGCTGTTAGCAGCAGCTGATGAAAACATAAATCTCATGCTATTACCCTCTCAATTAAAGTCTTTCAAGGTTTTCCCGCAGTTTCCACAAGAAGATCCAACCCTTTAGTATGCCATAAAGAGAACTGTAGGAATGGGGAATGCCTGTTTATTGCCCTTTCTCAGGAAGCTTCCTACAGTCCAATCATTCCAAACCTATTATATTTTCCTGTATGTGCCCATTCTATTCAGCTCTGGATCTTACCCTTTTGTGTGTTATATTACCCGCTGCCTTCCTTATGCATTTTCACTTGGCTCCTGCTCTCTTGTCATTCTCCAACGGGCTCAGGCATTGCCTTCAGAAAGTTCCCTGGATTTCTTGGTTTGGGATCTGGGTCTGCCTGTTTGCAGATGTCACACCCTGAGCAACAATCCAGCATAAGTCTTTGCAGTGAACACTGACAGTCTGACAGTGACTGTTTCCCTTTCTGCCTCCAGCCACTCCTAATAAAATGTGAAGTGTTGTTGTTGTTGTGTTGTTGTTTTTTTCCAGAGGAAGCCCTATGCTTTCATCTCTATTTCTTTGGCATGTACTTGGTACATGGCTGATGTGCAATAAGTGAAAGCAAGATGAATAGATAAGAAATCTGGACTCCGCCAGTCCATCTATTCATGACATTCTGTGAATGTATAACCACCCAAATTCATTTTGCATTCTAGAAAGTCACTGGTATGGAGTTTTATCTTCCTCTTTGATCCAAACACACACACACACACACACACACACACACACACAGATATATGAATTAAATAGTCTTTGCAGAATAGAGAGAAATGCTAAATTCTAAATCAGCACCTGATATCAAGTGGCCATCAACACTACAACTCCCCACATCATTCCCCACCCTAGTCAGATTCAACATCCAGATGAGTCATATTGAACAAGGATGTAGGTTAATAGATGCCAGCTGAAGTTCAGTGGAGATAAAAACGGAGAATAATGAGTTTGAGTGCAAAGACGAAAATGAGAAACTGACAAATGGAAAATAATTCAGGATGATCAGAAATTAGATTCATGAACGATCAACTAATTTTTTTTTCTCAAAGTCAAGATCAATAAACAGGAAAAAAATTAAAGAGAGAGAAAACATGAAAGATGCATATTTTAATACTGTATTTGGAAAACAAGGGGCACTGTAATTTGTGATAAGAAAGCAACTACAGAATTGTAAAGAGAAGGGCGTAAGTAATTTAGAAATTACGCAATGTGATTTCTGTTCCTAGATTTACGGGTAACTTCTATGTGACTCTGTTGGCTCCTTGATGTCTCTGGGCTTTTGGTTTAGTTTTACTTGTCCATGGACTAAGGGGACTGATTTATATAATTTGGATTTCCTGCCATCTTAGCATTCTGTGAAACTGCAAACACCATATAGCAATAAACAATGACCCTAGGTCCACCTACACAGAAAATGATTGATTCTCTTTAATGGAAAGGGATGGAAAATTCACAGAAGGACTAGTTACCCCAAGGATGTTTGAGGAAGAAGATGGAGAATATAAACCATAGCTATTTGGGGATGCAGACAAACTCCTTATGAAGGTAATCTAGCTAGCTTCTGAAAGAAATAAGCTGGGAATTAACAAAGGAAGCCAAGAACCAATGCATCTCATCCTCAATCTAGTTCCTCAGAAGTCATGAGCCTGTCCAGGATCATGAATCTTCTTCATGCTACAAATGTCTATGATTTGATAACTGCTGGTGGTTCAGCTGGTAAAGAATCTGCTTGCAATTCAGGAGACCACCTGCAGTGCAGAAGACCTGGGTCTGATCCTTGGGTGAGAAAGATTCCCTGGAGAAGGAAATGACAACCCCACTCCAGTGTTCTTGCCTGGGAAATCCATGGGCAGTGGGGCTTGAGGGGAGTGGGGAGTGCTTCAGTCCATAGGGTCACAAGAATTGGAGATGGTTTCGTGACTATATGACCACCTCCACCAGAAACTTTACAGGTCGTCTGGTGCAATCCTCCTGACGGAGTCATCCAAGTCCTAAGAAGGTAAGTGCTGGTCTGTTTGTTAATGGCACCTTTTCTCTTGCCCCCTGCTTGTTCCAACGGCAGGCTGTTTCTCCCACCCCATACCTTCCCACATACCCTCATGCCCTCTGAAATGGAGCAGAATGAGATCCCTACAATCTTAGATGACGGACTTAAACTCCATGCCCCTTCCTCATCTTATTTAAATAGCTTTGGTCTGCTCTCTCTCTCCTCTAAAGATGATAGCCAAATTATACAGCACAGCTTTTTATTCAGCCTCAACCAGAAATTAATATTTTGCAGCAATTTCTCAGCCCTTTAGTGGCCACCATTTTTATTTACAGAGACCATTAAAAAAAAAGAAAAAGAAGGCAACTGATGATTTGATTTGAACATGCCAAAAGACTGATCATTTCTATTCCCCCAGGGGTGTAGATAAACATTAATTATCATGTTAAGATCTAAACATAATCATGGAAACTGCAATCATGGACATAATAGCATCATTTGAGCCTTCACTGAATTACCTGCTAATGCTACATTTTCTCTTAAATCCTTTCTCAGTCTAGCCTATTGTAAGCTTCTCACCATCTGTGGCGTGTGCCTCCCTTTAACAAACTGTTCTCTCTCTGGTTTCCTGCTTTTGAGGATTTGAATGCTGTCAGAGCAAAAAGTTCTGACTTCCTTTCAGTTCATCTTCCTGTGATAAGCAGCTGTGAGTGTGATGTGCAAGCTGTAATGGGAGATGCTTTTGTGTGATGTTCCTTTTACTACAAAGAGACACGTTTTCTTGATCCCCACTTTTTAATATAAATTTAAATGAGTAGTTACTTATTATGAAGTTGCTACACGTTCTGAGCACATAATAAAAAAGAAACAGAGTGGGCGATATGTTCTGTATTTGCCTTAGAATAATAAGTAAACTGAAGTCTAAAATGAAAAAAACCAAAATGAAGGCAAAACGGTAATGGAACAAATAGGAAGAAAGTAAAAGATGAACAAAAAGTGAATCGGAAACGTGATGTGGTCTTACTGGCAGGTGTTCACTCCTTGAATTACCTTCACTGGATACGTACCTCTCACACCTATAACATGCTTGGGTGAGCGATTTTTCATTTCATTTTTCACAAGTGCAAGTAAAATGAAGTTGCTTTGTTTCTATAGTTTCTTAGTTACATTTGGGTCCATCTGTTTGTAGCTCTGTAGCACTCTATTTAGCTCAACACTTTTACACCCATAAAGCTAGGAGAAGTGATTTGTAATCAAAGACTTAAATATTTTAACAGGCTACCCCAAAATTCTTCTTCACAAGTGTCATTGTCTTTGGATAGTCGTGTAGCAGGCTTTTAGAATTTCATTTGCTAAATAAATTAACAAGTATTACTTTATGTTATGCTGTTAAAGAAGACAGTGCAGCAATTTAAATTAGATGCTGCAATCTTGGGGTGGTTTAAGTGTTATTTTAAAATTAACTTTATTGCAGATTTTTACTAGAACTTGGACAGAATTCGCTTTTAGATGATTCTGAATTATTTTTAATAATAAAAGTCCTATTTAATTGCAAGCACAGGTTACTTTAAACTTTCCTCTGGAGGAAAGAAATCTTGGCTCCTAAATTAATATTGCTATTACAGATAATTTGCTGAGACAGACAGTAGTGTTGAGGTTTTTACATGGTCTATGATCCCCAGGAATCTTCATCTCTGGGTATCACTGCTAAAAACCATTTGACAATTTAGATCGGGCCCACAGGAGAGTCAGACTTTCATTCTATTGGGGTTGCTAAATGAATTAATGACGTAGTGATGTTGCAAGGGGAACATTAAAATGCTAAGTTAAGGGATCAACTGTTGAGGAGTATAATTAATACACAATGAGTGGTTCCAAATTCATGTTATCAGCTCCCTTTTTTTAAAGAAATCAGCACACATTTGATAGTTTATTTGCTTCAGTATGCAATTGAAGTAAATAGTGAATACATTTTATATGCTAGAGATGTTTATGACAATTTTACTGAAAGAACACAGGAATGTTTAAATCTAAATCGTGGTTTTGCCAGTTGCAAGCTGTGCTGTCTTTGACAATTTACTTAACATCTGCAAGTCTCGGATCCCGTTTGTAAAATCATATCCAGGACAGCTCTCCTGAAGGACTTCTTTGAGAATTAGCATTACTAAATATGGGTGCACAGAACAGTGCTTGACAGGTGGCAGGTTCTTCATAAGCTGCATTTCTTTTTCCATAATTCTTATTGTTCTTTCTACAGTGTGTCTAAATTAGCTTGACTTACATGCATCATATTTTTGTACTGAATTGTGCCATTCAGAGGAGAGTATAATATGATGATTTACATTTTGTATTATTATTTGACTTGAAACCATTTTCACAATGCTCGTATAGAGAATTTTATACTCTATTGCTTACTATTGCTTAACTTGATCAAGTGAGTTTTTTATAACAAAGGATACAAAAATCTGAGAACTTTATAATTTTCCCAAATTAAACACACTATGAATATCACTAATTATAATTATTTTATTAAGAAAAAGTTACTTCACACAAATGAAAATACTATTATTATTATTATTATTTTAATTCAGGAAAGCTTTGGCCTGGGCATTGGAATGTATTCATTTCCTAAAACAGCCATTTTCTCAGGACTGGTCCTTAGGATGCGGTGCATGGGCGGGCTACAGTCTATGGAGTTGCAGAGTCAGACATGACTGAATGACTAAGTGCACACACACACAGGTAAATAGCCAAGGGCTGCCACATGATAGAAATTTAATCATTCTCAAAAAGGAATTTTAAAATTAATTCCATATGGAGTTATTGGTAATTATTGCATATTCCCAAAATTAGTCTTTATTTTTTCTTTCAGTTCAGTTCTGTCGCTCAGTCATGTCCTACTCTTTGCGACCCCATGAACCATAGCACGCCAGGCCTCCCTGTCCATCACCAACTCCTGGAGTCCACCCAAACCCATGTCCATTGAGTCAGTGATGCCATCCAGCCATCTCATCCCCTGTCGTCCCTGTCTCCTCCTGCCTTCAATCTTTCCCAGCATCAGGGTCTTTTCCAGTGAGTCAGCTCTTCACATCAGGTGGCCAAAAAGTTTCAGCTTCAACATCAGCCCTTAATATTTTCAATTTTAAATCCTTAGAATTATGGATTTAATTAATTTAATTAATTAAAATTAAGTGAAGCCCTTTGTGTTGATGGGCATAAGAGGAAATTTAATTTTATGTTCTTCCTTCATAGCTGATTTATTTGACCCTCTATATCCACCAACCACTGCTCCCCTCCTCCACACTAATTTTAATTCTGACAGGTCTACACACAAGCACTCACACACTCTCTTCACTACCAACTCCACTGTCAATGCTTTTCAAATGATTATGAATGGACATTTCTTTTGAAAGTCACTCAGTCGTGTCTGACTCTTTGCAACCCCAGGGACAATACAGCCCAAGGAACTCTCCAGGCCAGAATACTGGCGTTTCGTTCTCCAGGGGATCTTCCCAACCCAGGAATGGCACCCAGGTCTTCTGCATTGCAGGTGGATTCTTTACCAGCTGAGCCACCAGGGCTGTAGGCTATCATAAATTTTGAAAAATGTAAACATTAACACATCAACCCCACTTCAAGTAAGCCTTTGTACTCCTCAAGTACTAGTACTCTTCTGCCTTCAGCCTGAATTTCTAAGTCTTTATTATAAAAGTACTCAGAGCAGAGACATTTTGCAATGGTTCTCAAATTTTGCAGTGCTGCTTCTAACTGCCTGAATCAGAGTTACCTGTGATGCTTATAGAAAAAAAAAAAAAAAATATATATATATATATACACACACACACATGTATTTTGGTCACACTGCCACCACCTGATACAGAATAAGGAAGCTTGAATTTGCATATTTGATGAGCTCATTTTTTATATATAATTGTATTTATTTATTTGTTTTTGTTTGTTTTTGGCTGTGCTGGGTCTTTGTTGCTGTGCAGGCTTGTGGCAAGTGGCAGCTACTCTCTGAGCGGTGCTAGACTTCGCATTGCAGCGGCTTCTCCTGTTGCAGAGCACGGCTTCCAAGGCACATGGGCTTCGGTAGTTGTGGTGAGTGCAGTGGTGGCAGCTCCCTAGAGCACAGGCTCGATAGTTGTGGTGCACGGGCTTAGTTGCTCCATGGCATGTGGGATCTTCCCAGACCGGGGATTGAACCTGTGTCTCTTGCATGGGCAGATGGATCCTTTACCATGGAGCCACCAGGGAAGCCCCTCTATGTGTTTTGATTATGCACATTCAATTTGGGAAACCCCTGAAATGGCAGATACCTTTGTAAACAACAAAACCACCCACAACAAAATAAGAACTCCAACTCCTTCTGCAGATTCCATGAGAAAAGTATCTGAAGCCAGCCAGAGCTCATGTGAGCATAAATCACAAACATGTGCAATTCCATATTTCTCCTGAGATAACTGAAGGCTGATAACTGAGGGCTTAATTTTGGATGAAAAGTGTTAAATTTCATTTAGGTTTTCTTGTGCATTAAAAAATATTATTGCAATTTTTGAAGTAATAAACAGATTTGCTTAAGCTAATGTTTTATTAATTTGCAGGACTTTCATTATAGTCATGTGTATATGTTTTCTGTTTTCTCCATTAATGCAATTAAAGAATAATATTAATTAAGCATTTACGATATACAGGAACTGCTGTTAGCATTTCACATGCATTATCACACTTGCTTCTTCCAACAGAGCTTTCTCAGTATTCCGCATGGGAAACTGGGATTTTGTAAGACCCTTTAAATTGTAGCTAATACATGGGAAAACTAGGATTCTCACCCAAGTTCTATATGATTTAACATGTCATGTTTTGTGTTTTTATTCATTAAATTATTGTTTCCTCTTCAGATGGTAAGTTTCTAAAAGCAGGAGCTCTGTCTTCCCTAGCTTTGTATCCTCTTTACATTATCAGTATTAACATCATGAATGCCATGTGGTATTAACTATGACAAGCAGGGAAACATTTACCAACTCCTTTCAGAGTAAACCTCTCCTCAAATCCTATCTTGTAATCACATAGGATTACACTCAGTGTAGTTTTGCATCTATAGATTTAGTTTATGGGAATGATGACTGCCTGTTTTACCTACTTCCACCATATAAATAATCGTATAATAATAGTAACAGTAAAATGAAGGTTGATACACCCAATTCACAAGATAGCAATTCTGATTAAAAAAAAATGTAAAGATAAATGCTCATAATACAGTAAACCCTAAGTCAATGGATTCAATGTGATCTAATTAATTGTGTGGTTAATGCTCAAAACCCCACACACTTTCTTTCATTTAATATCTATGTTAATAATATTTCATCCAGAAGCTCTTTGCTTCAATAATTGATTAAAGTGACTAAGTGATTGGGAACGTAGAATTAAGAATAAGATGCAAACATGAGTGATTTAAATCCACCTTGATTGTACCTGGTGTATATTTAGTGAAATTTGCCTAAAAGCAAAGCTTTGCTTTATTGGTTCTGAGTTAGAAAGAAATTCTTAAAAGATACAGTTTCAACTGTGGTGACCTAAACGGGAACCAAATCTGAAAGAGGGGATACATGTGTATGAATAACTGTTTCACACTGTTGTACAGCAAAAATTAACACAACATTGTAAATCAATTATACCCCAATAAAAATTAACTTTTTTGAAAAATGGATATAGACTCAAGTCCTGAAGCAATCCAAGTAACTATCCAAGGTACTCATCAGTGCCAGTGTTAAAGGTAATTATTTGATTGTTTCAAGAAAATAGCCCCTAGATAAATTTTTAAGTACACAATACTTATTGCTAATTATGGGTACTATGCTTTACATCAGATTTACCCATTGAATGATATACTCCTATTCCTATCTTCTAACAATCACTGTTCCATTCCATTTCTGTAACCTTGGCTACTTAGATGCCTTATATGAGAAGAATCATGTGGCCTTTGTCCTCCTGTGGCTCACCTACTTCAGTTAGCGTAGTATCTTACAGGTTCATCCGTGTTGTCACAAATCATAGAGAATTTTTTCTCTGAGAATTTTCTCTATTTTTCATAGGGAAATAATTTCAATTATTTTGGATATTCACCCAGAAAAAGGATTGGTGGTTTATGTGGTAATCATGTTTTACATTTTGAAGGGAACCTCCGTTCTGCTTTCTGTAGCTGCGAAATCAATTTACGTTTCCACCAACAGTGTGCAAGGGTTCCAATATCTACACTTGATATCTCTTTTTTGCAACAGTTATCCAAACAGGTTTAAAATTCATTTGATTTGCGTTTTCCTGATTGAGGTTGAATATCTTTCTGTATATCTGTTGGACTTAGTATGTCTTCTTTGGTGAAATGTCTATGCAAGTTCTTTGCCACTGTTTAATTGGGTTATTTGCTGGGGGGGAGGGGCATTGCTTTTGAGTTACTGCTATATTTTGGAAGTATGTATGGCTTGCAAATATTTTCTCCTATCCCATAGATTGCCAATTAACTTTCTTAATGGTTTCTTCCCTTGTGTACAGCATTTTAGTTTGATGTAGTCCCACTTAAGTATTTTTGTTTTTATTGCCTGTGCTTTGTTATGTCATGTTAAAGAAACCATTTGTGAAGAGGGTAGTTATCATGTTAAGTGCTTCTTACCACAGAACAAACAACAGATAAAAATCCAAAGTGACAGGGAAAAAATTTGGACGTGATAGATATGTTTATTATATCTGGATTGTTGTGATGGTAACAGGAATGGATACATATGTCTAAACTCACCAAATTGCATCCATTAGTCGCTTGCTTAGTTTTCATATACAAATTATACCTTCATAAAGAATCTGGGGAGATTTAAGAAAATAGCCATTAGAAAACAGTCACTTTTAAAAGTTTTGACATCCTTTTTCCTTCACTCACACATAATCTAACCTACCAAGTTCCCATATGAGTCCGTTAATTCAACCTACTCTAGCTGGTTATTGTAGGGGAGGAACTCGTTTCCCTTCTTCCCTTCTACGTTTTCGACTGGACAAATACATTGACTTAGAACAACAGGAAAAAAAATTAATTTCATACATATGAGAGTTTATTAAAAAAAATGGAGGCTTAAGGAAGTGACCAAAGCAGGCAACTTTGTCAAGACAAAGGGGTTTGAGCGAAGGGGTAGAGAATTTGTGAGGAAGTAACAAGTTTAGTTAATATAGGCTTGTTAGCCCTGAATCCTCTGTCTCTGGTGGTAAGGACACCATATGCTCTCCTGGTATAGGGAGTATAGTTTACACACAGGAGATTTATTCCCTACATTCAGTGAGACAAAGAAAATCAGAGTGCCTTTCTTGCATTGGCTGTTCCTTAAGTAACTTTAATTCAAAAAAAATCAATATATCAAAGTGGCATATTTTGGGGTGGTATATTTTGCTTCTCATTATATGTGCAGCAACAAGAGTAAAGTTATATTGCTGATCAGCATTGAATTGCTTAAAAGTATTATCAGGATTTATCCAATGGCCTGATGCATTTTAATTAACCCATCAGATTTCTGGCATTGGCTGGTACAACACTTGCATTAATGGTCTCCCTCTAATCATACTGTTTACCCTACAGCTTTTACCCTGCAGTCCCCTCTCACTCTGAAGCTGGCTCAACCGTGAGATTTGCTTTGGCCAAGAGGGTATTAGCAGGCTTGACACAGAGACTTGAAAAATCTTTTGCACATTCACACTCCTAGTTCTTGCTTCTCTACAATCACCATCATAAAAGGTTTGAACAAACCCAGAAACAAGCCTGAGCTATCCTGCTGGAGGATGAAGGGGCACATGGAAAACAGACAGATAACTTTGGTCAAAGCCACAGACACGTGTGAGAACGAAGCCAAGATGAACACAGCCACCTAACCCACCTTCAGCTGATGGCAGACAACAGTCAAAGTCTCCTGGCCCTGAGGATCATGAGAAATATTAGTGCACAGCCAGTTGTTCAAGCTACTTTGTTTGGAGGTCTTAGCAGTAATAACTAATTGATATACATAAAATATATGTCGGACTATAAAGAGTTGGATTGTGAAGAAACCTGAGCGCTGAAGAACTGATGCTTTTAAACTGTGGTGCTGGAGAAGACTCTTGAGAGTCCTTTGGACTGCAAGTAGATCCAACCAGTCCATCCTAAAGGAGACCAGTCCTGAATATTCATTGGAAGGGCCAATGTTGAAGCTGAAACTCCAATACTTTCGCCACCTGATGTGAAGAGCTGACTCATTGGGAAAGACCCTGATGCTGGGAAAGATTGAAGGCAGGAGGAGAAGGGAATGACAGAGGATGAGATGGTTGGATGGCATCACTGACTCAATGGACATGGGTTTGGGTGGACTCCAGGAGTTGGTGATGGACAGGGAGGCCTGGAGTATTGCAGTCCATGGGGTCACAAACAGTTGTACATGACTGAGCAGCTGAACTGATACATACAGTGACATTTTATGAAGAATATTTGAATTATACTAATTGCACACACACTCTGTTTTGCTTGTGAATGCAGATGTGTAGGAGGATACCAAAGTACATATAGGTTAATACAAGACTTGAGATTCCCAGTGCACCTAAGGGGTTGAGAAGGGTTGTAAGATAATATAAATCAGAAGAATTAGAGTACCTAAACTGTTGGGATGAATATCCTCCTGTAGCAGTCATAGATGTATAAGGATTGAACTTACAAGTTAAGTCAGAAAAGGATAATTTCATCATCAAATTTGTTCATAATGAAAGATTAACAGCATCAGAATAGATTTTGTATTAGTTAGCAATACAAAAATAATTTATGTTCATGCTCTATAGATAAATTATTTTGCATAATTGTTTCAACCTTGGGGGTAACAGAAATAAAATTTGGCTGTTTCTTTTTAAAAACTCTTTAGCCTCTGCCCTCTACTGAAAATAGTTGCTGGCATTTTTTCATTCTAGTTTTAAAACAAGCTGAAAATGGATATTTAATTATACTTTTGCAGTTTTTTTTTTTTTATCTTGTAGCCAAATGCAAATATGGGATCAGATTTGTTATGAAAGATTTTAGCCACACCTGGCAATGTTTTCTTTTGCCTCAGCTACTTCTTGATTACAAATTTATAGAAGACAAGTGCAAAAACCCAGTTGCAAGGCTTGATATAATCAATGATAAGCTGCATGACCTTAAGCAATTAACTTCATTTCCACTTGACTTTGTTCCTCATCAGGAAGATGAGAGAGCAAGACCAATAATCCTTTAATCTCAGTGACTCTAAGAAGCACATTGCAGATTTAAGAATATGGGACTTATAGATAGGCAGATACTGTCCAAACCCTCGGTCAACCATTCACAATGTGGTATTGAGCATTTTAACCATTGAGCTTCTCATTTCTCACTTACAAAATGTTGGAGAAGACTCTTGAGAGTCCCTTGGACTACAAGGAGATCAATCCTGAATGTTCATTGGAAGGACTGATGCTCAACTCCAATATTCTGGCCACCTGATGTGAAGAGCCAACTCATTGGCCAGTTGAGCCAACTCAACTTGGAAAAGACCGTGATATTGGAAACGATAGAAGGCGGGAGGAGAACAGGACGAAAGAGGATGAGATGGTGGGATGACATCACCAATTCAATGGACATGAATTTGAGCAATCTTCCGGAGATGGTGAAGGAAAGGGAAACCTGGCATACTGCAGTCAATGGGGTCACAAAGAGTCGGACATGACTGAGTGGCTGAACAACAGCAAAACTGAGAATAATAGATATTTAAGAGTTATTGAATTAATTAAATGGACTAAGACACTCGTCTCCAATGTTGTAAAACTTGAGTCTTCAAAACGAAGATCCTTGATGAAAACCATTTCTCTTCTAGGCCCTGATACTTTGAGAAATAAGACAAGAAGTAGATATGGAGACTAAAATGTACTTTAATGCTGTTGGAAAGAGAGTAGCTTTGAGAGACAGCCAAATGAGTCTCCTAAGTAAACCCACAAACTGGACAAAGTTTACCCATCAGCCACAGGCAGAGCTGAAGCAGAGCGCAAGGCAATCACAAATGAGAGTCCAGGTAACATTAGTAGAGGAGGAACAGAAGGAAACTCAAGATTCTGGGAAGAATCGTGCTCCCATGTAAAATAAACGGCAGAGATGAGTCAAACATGGACAATTCACAAGTAATTTGATAAGCCACTTTCTCTTCCCCAGGTCAAGTCAGGATGAGGGAAACAGCAGAGAGGCCTGTGACTGCACTGACCAAAATCTCTATCGAGGAGGAAAGCTTTAGCATAGATTAGAAGTGGTGGTGGTTTAGATGCTGAGTTGTGTCCGACTCTTGCAACCCCATGGGTTGTAACCCACCAAGCTTCTCTGTCCATGGGATTTCCCAGGCAAGAATACTGGAGTGGGTTTCCTTCTCCAGGGGATCTTCCTGACCCAAGGATTGAACCCAGGTCTCCTGCCTTGCAAGGAATTCTTTACTGACTAAACCACAAGGGAAGCCTAGGTTAGAAGTATGTCCAGCCCACAATGAGCAACCCACATCCAGTAGTTATCATGATGATTTTTTTCTGGAAAAGTTACATTATTTTTAGATCACCAGAATTTTATTTAGATCACTTTCATCTGCAGTTACTTTCATTTACATATAGAAATGGACAGTTGAGATTTGTTGAATTAAATATCTGATGAATTGTCTCTTTCCAGACATACTTCTTTCCAGAATACTTAGTAAAGTCCTTTCCAAGGTACTAAAGTTCACATAATGTTATTCCTACACTTCCAATTTTAATTGGAAAGACAATCCTTATTAGACGGTTTTTATAGGCATTGTACACTAGTGTATCTCAAAAATCTACAATGAAAATAGACTCAATGGCAAAGGATTGAAATACTAATGAAATGTGGTCAAGAACGTTGGATGCAAATATATTAAAAATTATAAGAAGTTACTGTGTGCTATTCTTGCATATACAAATTCACAAAAACAAATTCTCACATTCAAAAAGACAGTGTTTGGAATTGTTATTAGTCAGAGGAAAAGTAAAATGAATTGGCTTCAAAAGAATTCTGAAATTTTTGCCTATTTTCTCAACAGAAAAGTCTATTTAAAATATTTATACTATAGATATATTAATATTGTTGAAAAAAAAATCTCACATTGGATCCCTGACTTAAATTTTCCTAATTTCACCTCCTGTGAAGTGAAGTAACATTTTCTCTTCCTACTGCAAGAATGTGTCATGAGGCTGCATTAAGACAGTCAGTAGGGAAATGCTTTCAGTAAGTACTACCAGTGCTAATAGGTACTTGAAGCTACTTTTGGATGTGTTTTCAACCTTTTTTTCTGAACATTTCCTGTATCCTTCACTGACTTTTTTCCTTTATTACTACTTATAATGATGTGAAGACAATCTTAAAAATTCATACAAAATGTGATAGGAAAACTGTCCAGTGAATATTGTTGAAGGATCCATATGAAACCAGTTAGGAAGGACCGCATAAGAAAGCATTGTTACCCGGTCTACCTGGCAGGTTTGTGAGGGGTTGATAGAGTGGGGAGGAGACACGCTGATTCAGTTCCTGATTCCGTGACCTAAACAGTAACAGCACTCAAATCACAGGCAGGGGTAGAGAGAGAATTAAGCTTACCAATCATGCTCTAGTTTCCAGTTGAGCCTCTTTCCTGTGACAGCCTAAGAAGGAGGAGAATGCAGGCCCACTGTTCTGTCTTTTTGAATTATTTTTTACTGGAGCAGAGTTGCTTTACGATGTTGTCTTAGTCTCTACTGTACTGCAAAATGAGTCGGCCATGCACGTACGTGTGTCCCCTCCCTTTTGACTCCCTCCCTACTCAGGTCACCACAGTGCAGTAAGGAGAGTCTCCTGTGCTGCAGGGTATGTTCTCATTAGTTGTCTCTTTTATACATAGTATCAGTACTGTGTATGTGTCAATGACAATCTTTCAGTTTCTCCAGGATTCTTCAATATGCACAAATTGATCAATGTGGCATGCCATGTTAGCTCCTCTACTCTTTCTGTAACCAATAAACTTTTCCTCCAATCTTACAAAAGCTGCCATAAAAAGAAAGTGAATATTGTAAGTGAAAAAAAAATTCTGTTATATTAGCAACAATTATTTTAGCAAGGATAGGCCCAGGTTTCCAGTCCCAGGGAGCTACATCAGCCCTAGGCAGAAGAGGGGAGAGGGAAATTAAGGTCTTTTCTTCCCTACTCTATATTAAAGCTACGAAGATGTCTTCTGATAGGAGGACACACTCTAATTTTGTTTTAATGTCTTCAGTAGAATGGTGCCATTTAGTTCAGCTTTTAATGTGGCCTTAAATTGCTATTTTATTACCCTTGTTGACATTCTGGAAGCATGAAATTAGCAAATCACATTAAAGAAGCAAACAAAAAGGAGCAAGAAACCTTAGCCTAGTTCAACAATGCCAGCATAAGCAACATATCTGAATAGTGTTCTTACCTTAAAACATTGAGCATATATTCATTTGAAGATTTCTTTCTCCATAGCTGATGAATTAGTTTTATGAATAATTGCATATTCCATTACATTGCAAATGCATGCACTCTTAGTGACCTTGAACAATGCTGTGTGGGAGAGAAAAATATAGTTTGTGATTCTTTTGCTTCCTTCTGAGAAATAAGATTCCTCTTGACCCCACTTGATGAAAATATCCTGTTCTTAAAACACTTGTCAAAAAAAACTTGTCAATATCTTTCCTGCTCCACCCAGAAGGTACTTCCTTCTGTTATACTACAGCAATGACAATTTATTTCAAACAAAAGTGATTTCACAGTTACAAAGTGAAAACTATTTCAATCAAGGTACCTTTAGTCTGTTAGAATTCAAATATGTGGCTTACTCATGTATTTTTCTTATCAAATTAAAGCAGTAATATGAAACACATTACTGTATTCACCTGCTCAGGTCTTATAAAATAAAAAATAAATAAGACAGCCTCATATATTCATTTCAGTATAGTATGATAAAGGGCAGGCTTTTTATAGCATAGCTTTTAAAAGTTTTGGTTCTTTGACATCCATTTCCCCTTTCTAACTGTGCCCTAATTTCATTATGAGAAATTAGCCCTTCCTCATTGGAATTAGGCTGGTGAGACTGTAATTAGACTTTCTTCCTCTGCTAGCCAAAGGATGGAAAGGAGACTGAAATTAGGCTAATCTGATGACTTATCATTCTATTTGAATTTTGAGTAAGAAAAACAAATCAAAGAGAGTATGAAATTTTGGTGTTGTTTCTCTCTCTCTCTTTCTTTAGTTGGGGGTATATTTGCTTTATGATGTTGCACAACAGAATGAATCAGCTATAAGTAAATGTATACCCAGGGCTTCCCAGGCTGCACTAGTGGTAAAGAACCCACCTGCCAGTGCAGGAGATGTAAGAGATGCGAGTTCGATCCCTGGGTTGGGAAGATCCCTGGAGGAAGTATTCCTGAAGTATACCCATTGAAGTTTTCCTGCCTGGAGAATTCCACAGACAGAGGGGCCTAGCAGGCTGCAGTCCATGGGTTGCAGAGAGTCGTTCACATGACTGAAGCGACTGAGCACACACACACACACTCACAGACGCCCCCTCCCTCTTGGCCAGCCCTCCCACCCTCCGTCTCAGCCACCTAAATCATCGCAGAGCCCTGAGCTGAGCGCCCTGTTACACAGCAGGTTCCCACTCGCTATCTGTTTGACACATGCTGATGTATACACATCAACCCCATTTTCCCAGTTCTTCCCACCCTTCCCTCACCTGCCCCATGCATGCATGTCTGTTCTCTGCGTCTCTATTCCTGCCCTGCAAATAGATTCATCTCTACCATTCTCCTAGATTCCACATACATGCATTAACACACGATATTTGTTTTTCTCTTTCCAGCTTACTTTATTCTACATAATAGTCTCTGGGTCCATCCACATCTCTACAAATGACCCTCTCCCGTTCCTTTTTATGGCTGGTAATACTCCACTGTACGTAGGTACCACATCTTCTTTGTCCATTTCTCTGTTGATAGACATTTGGTTGCTTCCATGTCCTTGTAATCGTGAACATTGCTGCAGCGAACATTGGGACACATGTGTCTTTTCGAATTATGGTTTTCTCAGGCATATGCCCAGTAGGGGGAAAATAGATATTTCTTCAAAGAAGATATACAGATATGGTTGAGAAGCACATGAAAAGATGCTTAAAATCACTAATTATTAGAGAAATGCAAATCAAAACTACTATGAAGTATTACCTCACACCTATCAGAATGGCCACCATCAAAAAAATCCACAAACAATAAATGCTGGAGAGAGTGTGGAGTAAAGAGAACCCTCTCGCACTGACTTAGCATACAGTTCAGCAAGACACAGCTCTTCATGGAATTAGCTTACAGTCAAAACCTATTTTGATACAGCTACTATGGCGAATAGGATGGAGGTTCCTTAGAAAGCTAAGCATTGTCATTTTCTTGTAACAGGTGACAACAGTGTTTTACAGAACACAAGCATCAGCCCGCCTGGTTTCATCCTGACTCTCCCACTAACTGGATGTGTGGCATCGCTTAGCCTAACCACTGTGCATGAGTTTGCTCATTTGTGAATGGGGAGAATAATAATAAACTCACAGGGTTGTGATGATAATTCAGTGAACAGATATAGGCACATAGTGGTTGATGCCTGCTGGCCATTGGCATCACTTTTGCAGGTTCCAGTGGTGTCACTTTGAGTGCCGTCTGCTGTGGCCTCCAGATCTGCCTTGGTGTTCCTCCTTCCCAAGTCAGCTCTTCGTCTTCCTGTTGACTTTAAGTCGCTGGCAATCTTTGCATACATTATTTCATGTTTAACTTATTCAGAGTAATTTTCTGGTACTCGTAACCAAAGAATCTTTTCTAATACACACATATTGAAATGTTGTAGTTTCCATACAAATCCATAATAGATTATATGGTTTTTAGTAATTAAAAATTCAAGTATTTTCTTTTAGTAATGAAGAAATTGGCAGATAAAAAGATTGATATTTGACCTGTAACAGTAGGATGTAATTGAAGTTCAAATGTTATAAGTTGGAAGATGTTCCTTTGGCTAAATTTTCTCAAACTGATTCAATTAATTTTCAACCACAATTAGCAATGTACTGTGTCTCTTCTTAATAAGTAAACAAGTCCATAAGATACATATGTAGATTACTAGGAACTCTCCTGGGAATAGCAATGCAATTAAGGTCATAATTAAAGCATTCTTTTATCTGTTGGGTCCTATGCTTAAATCAGGAAATTAAGACTTAAATGAGGGCCCAGAGGAGAATAGAGCAAGTTATTAAAATAATGAAGTAATAAAATATATAAGAAAAGACTAGAAGAACTGAAAATTTTGAGAATAGTAAGCTCTATAAATTGTTGCTGTTGTTCAGTTGCTAAGTTGTGTTCAACTCTTTGTGA